>NC_134524.1:7417035-7721785 GCF_027942865.1 Odontesthes bonariensis
GTATGACGGATTCACGAGTGATGAGTTTGGTCCATCTGAAGAGGAGCTGCTGAGGTTTCATATGAATCAGTTCCCGTCAGCTTTGGTACATTTGCTCTGCAGACCTGCCTGTGCTCACATTAACTCTACGACTGTTGCACTCGTATTAAACTCACTGTTGTTTCTGTTCTGTTCTCTGACGTTTGCAACAAATAAGTGTCATTAAACTGAAGTTCAACGGCAGACACAGACATAGGATTGAAGAAAGAGTGTTTGCTCAGGCTGTTGGAGCTGTCAGCTGTCAAAGCTCGTGACCGAGGTTTGGAAATGTTCTGGGAGTGCTTTTAAGTCTTCATTCTAGGTGTCGGACTGTAAAATTCATTCAGTCTCAGAGCTTCCAAAGTTGATATCATTCACCGAACAATACCTGATGCCTTTGAAGCTGTGGGCTTCAAACCCCCAACTCTTCCAATAACCACCCCACTGTTCTATCAGTCTGAGCTATCTGCCCCTTAACACTTTCACACAAACCTTACTTTGATTGTTGGACTCTATCCCTGAAAGAAAACATGATTAGATTCCTTCAAGAATAAAACCTGGAAGTCCACAGAGCATTTGAGGGAATTGAACACATGATGAGTCCAACCCCAGGCAGCATCCCATCATCCTGAGCTTCTCTTTCTGAGCACCTTTGAACTTTAAAAGTCCTGTGATCATAGTTTCCACGTTCTCGGAGGCTGAAAGCTTTCAGCCAACAGCCTGAGCTGTTCAACTACACACTGAAAGGTTGAATCCTAAAGGTTCTCTTTTAATTTTGGCTTAAAAACCCCAGCCTGCTCTGAGCTGAACAACCTGCCCTTCCTCCTAAAAGCCATCAGCATCCACAGGAGCTGAAGCCCCTCCCTCTGCTTCCAGAAGCTGCTCTGCATCTGCCTGAACCACCAAATCACAGCTTCAGCCTCCTTTCTGAGCTGCTTCCATTCTTCTGTTGGATGCTGAACTGCAGTTTATTTCTTTAAGAGCTTTGATCCCTCAGCTTGACAAACTAAAAGCTGCTCAGTCACAGTTAGAGC
The DNA here is from genome assembly GCF_027942865.1 of Odontesthes bonariensis. Classification (NCBI taxonomy): domain Eukaryota; kingdom Metazoa; phylum Chordata; class Actinopteri; order Atheriniformes; family Atherinopsidae; genus Odontesthes; species Odontesthes bonariensis. The sequence continues at coordinate 7,418,088 of NC_134524.1, forward strand.
CATTAAATCAGAGAATGAAAGTTTCCAACTTAAAGCTTTTCCCTCTTTACTTTGGCCTCTAAAACCTGGAGACATTTAAACTCTTTAAGCAGCTCTCACAGGACTTGAACATACGATCAAATTGGAAATTCTGTTAAAAGTGTCAGAATCATGTCACAGAAACAAATGATCTGAGTTCAAGGAAGAACATAACAGAGGTAAATTGTTTAATAAATCTGTCTGATGTTATAGTTCTGCTGTTTCCTCTGATAACTGATCAATAACTTAAAAACATCATTTGTTTCTGTGACATGAATCTCTCACTTTTAGCTGAATTTCCACCTACACACTGATATATTCATACATATTTGATTGTGTTTGTGTCACGCTGTGTGTTTAATAAAGCTTTAACAAAACTGAAACCAGAGAAGGAAATTAAATAACATGTTTTCATGTTGTAAAACACTTTATTTCTTATTTTAAGAAAATATTTGACAGATGTTTACACTGTTAGCATTAGCAACGAGCTAACTTATTAATAATACAAATGGCATTCTTGGAAAGTAAAGGGACGCTTAAACATACATCACTGCTGTAAACACAGTATTCAGACACACAGGAATAAATCAAAATCAAATCAAATTTATTTGTATAGCACATTTCATGTACAAACAGTTCAAAGTGCTTTACGTAAAATAAAAGCATTGCAGCAGGGAATGCAAGAAGCATTAAAAATACATAAAAGAATATAAAGAGAGACAAATAAAATCATTTAAATTAATTTAAAAACAGCAACAGTCCAGATGAGTTAAAAGATATCGTGCAGATTTCATGCATAGACACATGAGAAAAGAAATGTTTTTAACCTGGATTTAAAAATGTCTCCATTTGGTGAAAGTTTAATCTCCACTGGCAGTTTTTTCCACTTGTTTGCAGCATAACAGCTAAATGCTGCTTCTCCATGTTCAGTCTGGACTCTGGACTGGACCAGCTGACCTGCGTCCTTGGATCTAAGAGCTCTGCTAGGTTTATATTCTCTGAACATATCACAGATGTATTTTGGGCCTAAACCGTTCTGGGATTTGTAAACCATCAGCAGGCTTTTAAAATCTATTCTGTGACTGACTGGAAGCCAGTGTAAAGATATTAAAACTGGTGTGATGTGTTCAGATCTCTTAGTCCGGGTTAAAACTCCAGCAGCAGCGTTCTGGATGAGCTGCAGATGTTTAATGCTCTTTTTGGGAAGTCCAGTTAAAAGAGCGTTACAGTAATCGAGTCTACTGGAGATGAATGCATGGATGAGTTTCTCCTGGTCTTTTTGGGAGAGGAAACCTTTAATTCTGTTGATGTTTCTGAGATGGTAAAAAGCTGCCTTGATGACAGCTTTGATGTGGCTGCTGAAAGTCAGATCTGAGTCTATCAACACTCCGAGGTTACCAACTTAGTCAGTGATTGTAAGGTCCCGAGTCTCAAGACATTTACCAACGCTGACCCTCTTCTCTTTGCTGCCAAACAGAATGATCTCAGTTTTGTCTTCATTTAATTGTAGAAAATTCTCTCTCATCCAGGTGTTTACTTCCTCCAGACACTGACACAGTACGTCTGCTGGGCTGCAGTCGTCCGGTGACAGAGACACATAAAGTTGTGTATCGTCTGCATAACTGTGATAATTGATGTTAAAGTTCTGTAATATCTGACCCAAAGGGAGCATATACAAGTTAAACAGAAGAGGTCCAAGAATTGACCCCTGGGGTCTCCACAAGTCATGGCCACTCGCTCAGATTCATAGCTGCCAATTGTAACAAAATAACTCCGGCCTTCTAAGTAGGACCTGAACCAGTTAAGGACCGCTCCAGAAAGTCCAACCCAGTTTTCCAGCCTGTGCAACAGGATTCTGTGATCTACAGTATCAAACGCAGCGCTGAGGTCCAACAGGACCAGGACTGAAACATTACCAGAATCAGTATTCAACCTAATGTCGTTTAACACTTTGACCAGAGCTGTTTCAGTGCTGTGATGACGTCTGAAGCCTGATTGAAAGTTATCAAGACTTCCACTTTCATTCAGAAAGTCGTTGAGCTGGTTAAATACAACTTTCTCAATAATCTTGGATATAAAAGAGAGATTAGAGACAGGTCTGTAGTTGTTCATCATAGAGGCGTCTAGAGTTCTCTTCTTTAGGAGTGGCTTAATGGCAGCTGTCTTTAGTGACTTGGGAAAAATGCCTGATGCCAGTGAGCTGTTAACTATTTGTAGGAGATCACTTTCTACTGAGGTAAAAACAGTTTTTAAAAAGTCGGATGGTATTATGTCTAGAGAACAAGTTGTTGATTTCAGCTGCCGAACTGTTTCCTCTAGGATTTTTAAATTAACAATATTAAATTGTGACATAACGTCAGAGTTATTTCTAGGTTTTAGACACAGATTAGTTTTCTTGTTTGTCTGTGTTGCGTTAATGTTTTGTCTAATTGTTTTGATTTTTTGGCTAAAAAAGTTGGCAAATTCATTGCATTTCTCAGTGGAGAGGAGGTCTGGGTTTGACTGTTTAGGAGGATTTGTGAGTTTTTCAACCATAGCAAACAGAGTTCGAGACTTGTTGACATTCTTATTAATGATTTCAGATAAATGCAACTGTCTGGCCTTGCACAGCTCATTGTTATAACTACGCAAGCTTTCTTTGTATAGCTCATAGTGAATCTGAAGCTTTGTTTTCCTCCATTTATGTTCAGCTTTCCTGCATTCTCTTTTCAGGTTTTTGACCGTAGTGGTGTTTCTCCATGGGGTTTTCTGTTTGATCAAGATGCTCTTGATTTTTATCGGTGCAACAGCTTCCATTACATTAAAAATTTTCAAGTTAAAATGATCCAGCAGTCCTTCAACCGACTCTGCGCTCATTGTTGGTAACTTAGCTATGGCCTCCCTAAACTGAGCACTTGTTTTCTCATTGATATACCTCTTCTTAACTGAGAAGCTGGTTGTTTGAACATTCTGAGTAATATGTAAATCAAATAAAATACAAAAATGGTCAGACAAGGCCAAATCAATAACCACAACAGAAGAAATATCAACACCTTTAGAAATGACCAGGTCCAGAATGTGACCTCGAAGGTGGGTAGGTTCTGTTACATGTTGCCACAAACCAAACATGTCCAGCACAGAAGAAAATTCTTTGGCAGTACCATCCTTCATATTATCCATGTGAATGTTAAAATCCCCGGTCAAGATAAAATGGTTAAAATCAGTCGAAATAACAGACAATAATTCAGAAAAATCATCAATAAAACTTGCACAGTATCCTGGAGATCTGTAAATGATTAAGAACAGGATTTTAGGAACACCCTTTAAAATAAAACTCAGATATTCAAAAGAAGTGAAATCACCAAATGATATCTCTTTACACTGGAATGTATCTTTAAATAAGGCAGCTTCACCCCCACCTTTCTTACCATTTCGGCATTTATCCATAAAACTAAAGTTTGGGGGGGCTGCTTCATTAAGAACAGTAGCACTTGTGCTCTCTGTTAACCATGTTTCTGTCAGAAAAAGAAAATCTAAATTGTGTGAAATTATGAAGTCATTAACTAACAGTGACTTATTGGACAGAGATCTAATATTAAGTAAGGCTAGCTTTGTGGAGTTCACAGTGATCTCTGTATTCTGAGTTGTACGTGGTACCGATAACAGATTAGATAAATTCACCCAGCAGGCTGACTGTTTTCGATTCCTTCTTTTACTAACTAATACAGGAATCCTATTGGGTCCCAGCTTGTTCTCAGAACAGCTGTCAGTAGTCGGACTACTATAGCAGGGACCCTGAACGCATCATGGCATGGTATCAAGTGAAGAGATCAAGCTAAGAGAATGAATGGGAGTCGCGCCTTCCTTTTTAAGCATGAAGTGCACATAAATCAGAGAATTCTCTGAAGAAAACAGATGAACAATATAACTATGATTTAAAAAGATTTAAACAAATGAAACGTCCTGAGCGTTTTCCTCGAAGGAGAGCATCAACTAAATGCTTCTTTGGTTCCCATCAAAATATCCTCTATTGTACCCAGTGTCTGATAATGTGGTTGAGTCATAGGTGGAAATGATGAAGGTGACACAAACACAGTTTTTTGGGTGATGGTGGGTCCCCCAGCGTATTTATCAGCAGATAAATAGTTCTCACTGAGGTTTCATAGCCGCGGTTGAATCTGGATTCACATTATAGTAGTCAGAGCCGTCCTCTTCTATCCTCCTGACCATCATGTTCTCCTGTTAACATGCACATGTGGAAATATGGAGAAGCACACGCCCTCTGTTTTATCTGTGCAGGTTATTGATGAGAATGATCACTTTTCATAGATTGTGTACTCACTCCTCCCGCTCTGATCGTTGGGCTGATCACAGATGGAACGTTAGTGTAATCACCTTCCTGCTGACCTGAAACAATAACGTCATCATTGACTTTAACTTTGATCACAATTATTTTAGAAGTGAAACTTCCAGCAGCTGAGTGTTATAGTCAAAGTTTAAACTGTACCATCTGCAGAGGCTTCACCTCCTCTGACTGTTTCATAGACACAAAGATCTCCTGCAGGTCAGAAAAAGTCACAACACAGTTAAACGAGCCGCCTCATGTGCGTGAAACTGATTTAAACTTAAAGATTTCTTCAGAGCATTTCTTTCTTTATCGCGTGTTAATGTCCTGGTTTGATTTAACTCGACGGTGTTAAAGCTGCAGCAGAGAGAATAAGTCATCCTGGAGAACTGGATGTTATGGATGAAGATATTCTGTCATCATGTGATTAGAAACTGAGTTTCAGAGGAAGCTGAAAGACTGACCATGGAGGAGAGAGGAGTAAACCTGCTGCTGGGTCTCATCCTGGTTGACCGTCTGCTCTGTAGCAGAACCTTTTTCACAAAGAATAAAAAGCTGGTTATGTGTTGTACGTTGTTGTACTGCTGTTCCAGTTTATGTCCTCATGAGGCATCGATGTCCTTCAGTAATGAAAGAATGAAACATCTGATACCAGAAGAAAAAGCTCTCACCTTTGGAGCGTCTGCAGCGACACAGCAGGAGCAGGAGAACGATGAATATGAGTCCAATAATTGGTCCAACGACCATCAGCACAGGAAACGAAGAGCCTTCAGGTCTGGACACAGCTTCAGTTCACAGAAGATACAATATCAAAGATTGAACTTATTTATGTAGAGATGATACTCTTCCAGAGAAATGGACTTAAACATTAAACAGAAAATAGTTTTAAAGGCATCAAATAATTGAACTCTACTCACCTTTAACTGAGATCCAGCTCTGTGATGAAACGTTCCCTGAGTGTTCACACTTGTAGAAACCTTCATCTGACTGTGACACTGCAGAGATGTTCAGCTCCCCTCTGCCGTCACTTTGAAGAAGTTTGTCATTGTGATAGAAAAACACATTGGAAAGTGTATTTTGTCCTCTGCGTCTGCAGCTCAGACTGACAGAACCTCCCTCAGTTACAGGATGGACGGGGCTCACCAGGATAACTCCATAATACTCACCTGTAAAACAGTCAGAGGACATTAGGTTTCTGTCAGAGATCAGCTGGTGCAGACATTTAGACAAAGCTGACTCACACAGTTAAATTGGCTGAAATTTGATCTCGTGTATCTACAAACCGTATGTGTGTTACCAGCTTTTAACAAAGATATAACACTGTCTACAGTGTCATAAACCACACAGTAGTTGTTCTGAATCGTGAAAGGTGACATTAAAACTTCAAGCTCTCCTGTAAAGTAAGACAACAGCAAACCAAAGTGTTTTCCAGTGAACCTTAAGAGCAAACTATGCAGCAGGATCAAGAGACAAATGCTCACCGAGAAAGTTCATGTTGTATGGATATGACATGTTCAGGTACAGTTAATGATGTGATGCTTAAATACAAGACAAAGTGAAAGAAAAAGAACATTTATCATAACGTACTCTGCCCAGTTATGTTGACTGCGTTGCTGAACTCTCCTGATCCAGACTCACACCAGAACACAGCATTATCAGACCAGAGATACTCTATGTTACATGAGGATCCAGTTATTGTCTCCCAGTATAACTCAGGGCAGTAATACAGGTATCCTGTTTCTGTAATCCCCATCACTCTCCACTCGGCAGATTTTCCTTCACAGTTCAGTGACACAGGATCACCTCTGAAGTGTTGAACTCTGTCAGGACTCACTGTGAGAGACGCTGCTGGATGAAGATCTGAAAAACATGTGATGAGATTTCACCAAAGCAGAGAGAAACATAACCAATGCTTCATTACAGATATTCATTTGGTTTATTTTGTTCTTCATCTGAACATCAGCGCACACATTTCAACAAGCTGATCTGTCTGACCACAACACAAAGTGTGTTTTAACTGTCTGTTAGTGCAACCGATACAGTAAGTGATTTATTCACAGTGAAAGCATCCCTTCTGCTCACTGAGAGGACAGAAACAAACTGACCTGCAGACCAGACAAACTCTGGGGGACTGTAATCAGTGTAATACACTGGGTCTCCTCTCCCAGCTCTACACACATATCCTGCTGTGCGTGTCTGTCCATGAATGATGTAGGAACCATGTTCAGTCCCAGTGTTGCTATCAGGCAGCAGCTCATAGCTGTAAGAGCTTTCAGACAGATCAGGAACAGCTTTATACCAGTAGAACCTCCATCCTGCAGACGGATGTTCAACCTGACAGCTCAGAGTTACTGAGGCTCCAGGACTCAGCCATGATGGAGACACAGTGAGGACAAGCCGGGGTTTATCTGCTGAGAGAGACAGAACAGATAGAAAAGAAGTCTGTAACCCTGGATTGAAAAGCTGTAACTTTAACATTTACATCCAGGACTGATGAGAAACTCAGTGAAATTCTCTTCACTCAGCTTACAGTATCTCTTTAAGAAATGACAAATGTATTCAGTTATTAACAGCAAAACCTCCTGCAGACAGAGTGTGTGATACATAATCCTTTTGGACATTTTAGTTATTTTATGTCTGATGACAGATGACATTAAGATGCAGTAAAAGCTGCTTTTCAGTGATTTTGTTTGAAGACTAAAATCTAGGGATGCACCGATCCACTTTATTCACCTCCAATACCGATATCTGAGGCTTAGTATCGTCCGCTACCGATCCGATACAGAAAAACAGTGCAGAATTATGGTAACAAACGGTAAGTTTCATTGTGTGGAAAATACTGGGATCATTATTTTGTTAGGAGTTAGAAATGTTAGGGTTGCAACATCAGGCTTGACATAAACATTATTTTCCTCAATATCGGTATCGATATCCGATCCAAATATCGGATCGGTGCATCCCTACTAAAAACTAAAGTCTTATCTTGTGTTGCCATGGCAACTGTATAATGTTGGAAAAAAAGATTTAATATATTTATAACATTAAACTAATGACGACACTATTTAAATGTAAAATTTTGAAATGGATGAAACAAATTTAACTTACCTGATACAGTTACAGCGATGACATCACTCCACTGTGTTAGAAAAAGCTGGTCCCTTCTGCCCCGGCAGCTGTATCCTCCACTGTCAGTAACTCTGCTGATCCTGTATTCACTGGATGTTGGAGGTCTATTTAACCTGGCTGGTGTCCATTCATACATCCACTGAGTTCCTCCACCTCCCTGGATCTCAGATCTGACAGTGACGGTCTCACCGCTGTATATCTGAGCCCAGCTGGGCTGCAGGATCACTGTGGCCTTAATGGAAACTGCTCACATAAAAATATTCAGTTAGAAGACCAACACACACAGAAAACCAACAGAAATATGCTTTAATTCTATTTCCTGTTATTTGACACTGTTCATCTATGTATTTATTTCATAAATCTTCATAAACATTTAAATAACTGTAGTTTGTTTGCTTTTTGGAGCAACATTTCTCAGTATTTACTGACTTACTGATCAGTTATTTCTACAGTTTTTATTTCCATCCTGTTCAGTGCTTTTTCATGATGTTTAACAGCAGCACAAAGAGCAGAAAGTTCAAGTGTTGAAGTGTTTCAATTCTAAAACTGATGAACAAGAATAGATTAAGCAAATCCAGATGTAATAAATGAGAGAAGAAGATTCTGCCACTCTTGTGTTGAATCTGAACAAAGCATGAAGAGTCTCAAACATCAGAGGTATCAGTAGGAGTTACTGTCATATAATCATTGTTTCATTCATGTTCTTTTTGTTGTTGGGACCAAAATGCTCTTTTCTACATGACTGAGAAACAGATGAAAACTTCTTTTATTTCAGAACAAATGAATAAACTCACGAGTTTCCTCAATGGTGACTTTCCTGCTGACTTCTGAGTAGAAACCTGGTTCTCCTCTTCCTCCTCCTCTTCCTCCTCTTCCTCCTCTTCCTCCTCTGCAGTGGTACAGACCTCCCTGTGACACTGTGATGACTTCATTGTTTGTTCCGGGCTGAGCTGCAGAATAGGCTGACCCACCTCTGAACCAGTCAAACCTCCATCCATCAGAGCGGTGCACAGAGCAGGTCAGTGTCACACTGCCCCCTGCTGGTATGGTTGTTCTCCATGGTGTCAGTGTGGCTCTGGGTTTACTTGCTGTTGAGTTCAGAGGAAAGAGAGAACAAGTGATTCAGCTGATTCAGTTTGTTACAATATTCACATTTGAAACATTCACAGACTCATTTAACCACATCCATCCAATAGAAATGATAAAAATATCAAACCTTCTCACTACGAAACCACAAATTATTTCTCATTTATTCTTCACTAACTGAAAGAAAAAGGAGTTGAACACAAATATAAATTTAAATGATTTCGTCCTCTCAGTTCTTGTCCATCAGATGTTACAGTTCACTGTAAGCTGTCTCCTCTTCTCTGGAACAAATCAGTTCATCACTGAGCTTCCTGGCAGCAGCTGGATCAGTGTTGGGTGGAGAAATGTTTCCTGTTATCTTCCTTAAACAGAACAAACTCAGAGAGGGAAGAAACAGATGATGATAACTATTGTTGCTGCAACAAAGCCGATTATATTTCTGTCTGTAAACGAAAAGAAAAGCTAAATGCAGACGTGACTGAATCTGAATCAGGCTCACATTCAGCTGAAGCTGATGCTGAACATGCAGAAAATCAATGACAGCATTTAAAGAACTGATTCATCTTCCAGTCAGAGAAAGGAGACGGCTTCTTCATCAAGCTTCAGCTGTGCTGCTTCAGAAGTGGAGACGGCTGCTTTACAGAAACTCTGCATCCAACCTGCACAATCATGTCCAAGTCAGCTGCAGATGCTGAATTTCAGCTTTGTGTGAGGCAGCAGCAGCAGCTGTGTTGATGATGCTCACAGGCTTTTGTGTGCGTGCTTTGATAAGCTGTGCAGCTCTTGTCTGGTTACAGATCTTTGGATGCTGGTTTATGAGCTGCAGCTCTGTGTTGTCTTGCTTCAGCAACATCTGTTTATCCTGATGTTTGAAGTAAAAGTACTTTCACTTGGGTAAAGCTTTCCAGTGCTCTTTCTGTCCCTCATAAAATAATGAAAAGGACATTTTTTATAATTATAACTCCATTTGGATAAGAGACAGTCAGTTAAAATGCTGCTTTTCACTTCTTTTATCATCAAAGTAAAAACGTAACAGTTTCACTTTAATGCCATGAAGGTAGCGATGCTATTAGAGGAAGAAGTGTTTCTTGCTTTTTTTGATGAATCTCACACATACACAGTGTTCACGTGGATGAAAGATGTCCAACTTACCTGATACAGTTACAGTGATGACATCACTCCACTGTGTTAGAAAAAGCTGGTCCCTTCTGCCCCGGCAGCTGTATCCTCCACTGTCAGTAACTCTGCTGATCCTGTATTCACTGGATGTTGGAGGAATATTTAACCCGGTTCGTCTCCATTCATACATCCACTGAGTTCCTCCACCTCCCTGGATCTCACATCTGGCAGTGACGGTCTCACCGCTGTATATCTGAGCCCAGCTGGGCTGCAGGATCACTATGGCCTTAATGGAAACTGCTCACATAAAAATATTCAGTTAGAAGACCAACACACACAGAAAACTAACAGAAATATGCTTTAATTCTATTTCCTGTTATTTGACACTGTTCATCTATGTATTTATTTCATAAATCTTCATAAACATTTAAATAACTGTAGTTTGTTTGCTTTTTGGAGCAACATTTCTCAGTATTTACTGACTTACTGATCAGTTATTTCTACAGTTTTTATTTCCATCCTGTTCAGTGCTTTTTCATGATGTTTAACAGCAGCACAAAGAGCAGAAAGTTCAAGTGTTGAAGTGTTTCAATTCTAAAACTGATGAACAAGAAGAGATTAAGGAAATCCAGATGTAATAAATGAGAGAAGAAGATTCTGCCACTCTTGTGTTGAATCTGAACAAAACATGAAGAGTCTCAAACATCAGAGGTATCAGTAGGAGTTACTGTCATATAATCATTGTTTCATTCATGTTCTTTTTGTTGTTGGGACCAAAATGCTCTTTTCTACATGACTGAGAAACAGATGAAAACTTATTTTATTTCAGAACAAATGAATAAACTCACGAGTTTCCTCAATGGTGACATCACTGCTGACTTCTGAGTAGAAACCTGGTTCTCCTCCTCCTCTTCCTCCTCTTCCTCCTCTGCAGTGGTACAGACCTCCCTGTGACACTGTGATGACTTCACTGTTTGTTCCGGGCTGAGCTGCAGAATAGGCTGACCCATCTCTGAACCAGTCAAACCTCCATCCATCAGAGAGGTCCACAGAGCAGGTCAGTGTCACACTGCCCCCTGCTGGTAGGGTTGTTATCTCTGCTGTCAGTGTGGCTCTGGGTTTACTTTCTGTTGAGTTCAGATTTTTTTAAATGAATGAATCAAAATGTGACTTGATTCAGTTTGTTTAAATATTACTAACAGACTGAAATATTTCTTGTTAACAATAAAAACAAATGCAGCTGCACACAAATAAAAGCTTCAGTTCTTTTTGATTTCATCGTCTGTAAGTTAGAAAAAACACATGATGTGAATCATCTCTTAAACCTTTCACAGACATCAGCTCAGAACTAAACTGAACACCAGTGAAGACTTTGGATCACATGTCAGAAAGCTCTCTGATCTGATCAGTAACATCAAAACACCAAATCAGGGAACAGTCTTTGGATGAATTTGTTCATCCTTCCAGAAAACTCCACAGACTTTTAGTTTATTTGTCATAAGGCATTTCAGCTGAATATGAGGGCCTTGTACACATTTAAAGTGAAACATTTCTAATTCAGAATTCTTCATTTCTAACTTTGGCAGCTCTGACAGGTGACACCGAAAACCTTCAGCTGCACTCAATGCTGCTCTGTTTATTGTAAATTTAACTAATTTTTGTTCAATTATTCAAAGAAAAAGGTCATATTTATCCCATTAGAGTCCCAATAACACCCATCCATTTTCTATAGCTGCTCAGAAACAAACATCCGTGCACGCTCCCGCTCACTCGCAGGGTTAATTTAGAACATGCATGTTTTTGGATGATGGGAGGAAGCCAGAGTACCCAGCTGGGGTTCACACCAGGAACCCTCTAACTGCGAGGCGACGGTGCTAACCACCACACCACGTATGTCCTCACAGAGATCACAGACTCTGCAACTCATACACATTTATTCACTTTTCTTTGATTTTTCTTTTTGATCTAATGAGATTAACAGAGTGAAAAATGCCACATATCCATCTGTACAAAGATAAACGAGAGGATAATTAGTAGATAAATACGATACTGATTATAGATGTGAGACCAAAGCAGAGAGGGAAGTTAGTCTGACCTTCAGCATATCCATCGATGGGTGTTCTGAGCACTACAATAAAGATTAAAACTGGGTTAGATGTGTTAACCTGACAGAGAATCTAAAATTAATCAGATGAAAAACACTCTAGGCCAACAACAGAAGAACAAAAAGGAATTAGGAATAGAAAATATGAAAGAAATCACGTTTAAAACTAAAACTAAACCATAAATGAAACAATCCCCATGTAAGTTGCATTCTGCTCCTCTAAACTAAAGCAACAGTTTTTCATAGAATCATGTCTGCTCTCCTCAATCTCTCACAGAAACACAATGAAGCAAAGACTCACTGTGATTCTCACTGTTTAGAAACATTTTCTCTGATCTGCCAACAGAAAGGCAGTGATGTACTTACAGAAAAAGCCCAGCACACAGAGCAAAGTGTGGCCCATCCTCACATCCGACCCTGCTGCACAGCTGCTCAGAAAGTCGTCTGCTTCACATGAACAAAACGTCTGAAGAAGTTACAACTGATACGTGTGTGAGGACAAAAGCTTTCAAACTTCTGCCCAACATGGCCCTCCTTTGCTTCCTTCCTTTTCACACTGAGCTCAGACAGCGTCAGTGGTTTGGGGAGGGTTATGGTTTGGGTAGCAGAGCCATTTCCTGTCCAATGCAGAAATAAACTTCTTTCGTGTGCAATGGTCTGTTCCTGGTTCCTGAAAAGATAAAGATTTATTTTTAATGTTACTTTTTTATACTTTAAATGTGACATCACTAATACAGATACTTCCTCACCACTGCCATGCGACTGGCTTCTACACTGCTCTGCTGACCTCTTCCCTCTGTCTCAGACACCTTCACTGTATTCAACCAGCTCTTCAGCCTTTCCCTCCATGTCTGCTGAGTTGTGTAACGGTTTGAGAGATCCTACATTTCCTAAAACACTTAAACACACAGTATTTGGCTTCGAAGGCCCAAGAACAAACTATCAGGCCAACTATAATAATAATAATAATATATTTTATTTATAAAACACTTTACATCAATTTAATGACCTCAGAGTGCTAAATTTTAAAACTAGCATCTAAAAAAAAACCAGTAAAATAATTTTAAGATTTTTCAGTTAAACTAAAGGCTTTTCTAAAAAGGTGAGTTTTCAGGCCCTTTTTTAAAAAGAATCCACAGTCTGTGGTGCCCTTAGATGGTCAGGGAGAGCATTCCACAGGCTGGGTGCAGCTGAGCTGAAGTCCTGAGCCTTGTCCTCTGGAGCTGGAGGAGATTGGCCTGTTTGAGGATGGGTGTGATGTGGTGGTACTTCCGCCCCCCCATCAGGATCCTGGCAGCACAGTTCTGGATATACTGCAGCTGCTGGATGTTCTTGCTGGGGATCCCGATGAGGAGTGCGTTGCAGTAGTCCAGCCGGGAGGAGACAAAGGCGTGGACAAGTTTTTCGGAATCAGGGAGAGTGAGTATGGGGCGGAGTTTGGCAATGTTTCTGAGGTGGAAGAAGGAGGTTTTGCAGAGGTGAGGGTCAGCGACTGAGGGTGAAAGGTGGATGTCGTGGCCGGAGAAGGTGATGCTGGTGATAGTGGATGACCGGATCTGGTGCGGAGTGCCAACAAGAATGGCTTCTGTTTTTGAGCTGTTTAGTTGCAGGAAGTTTGCCGTCATCCACGCCATTTTCTCCTCTAGGCAGGTGGAAACTGTGGATAGGGCTGCAGAGGGGGTTGGGTTTGTTTTAATGTAGATTTGGGTGTCATCAGCGTAGCAGTGGAAAGATATTCCATGCCGGCTGATGACACGACCAAGGGGGAGCATGTACCGTGTGAAGAGGGTGGGGCCAAGGACAGAGCCTTGAGGGACACCACAGGTAACGGAGTGTGGAAGGATGTGGTGGTCGATGGTGGTCGATGGTGTCGAAAGCTGCGGTGAGGTCAAGAAGGATGAGAAGTGATGGAGAGCCAGCGTCAGCGATCAGTAGCAGGTCATTGGTAACCCTGACCAGAGCGGTTTCCGTACTGTGGCCAGAGCGGAAACCAGACTGGAACTTCTCATACAAGCTGTTAGTGGTGAGGTGGTTGTGAAGTTGAGCAGAAACTACCTTTTCCAACACCTTTGATAGGAAAGGTAGGTTGGAGATGGGGCGGTAGTTGACAGGTGTTTCTGAGTCCAGGCTGGGCTTTTTGAGTAGTGGCTTGATGACAGCAGTTTTCAGGGACGTTGGAACATGGCCGGACCGGAGGGACTGATTGATGATTTTGGTGATCATGGGACTTATTGCAGAGGAGTGAATTTTAATAAGGACTGAGGGAAATGGGTCCAGGGCACAGGTGGAGGGCTTCATCTTCCTCAGAATGACTTCGATGTCATGCTGTGTGGTGTCAGTGAAACAGCAGAGGAGTTGAGTCATCTCGGACTGAGGGTCTGAGGGAGCAGAGAGAGCGGGGGGGGGCTGGAGGGTGGGGAGGCGGGGATGCTAGAGAGAACGGAGCGGATGTTGTCTACTTTAGACTTAAAGGTGATAGAGAATCAAAATCATATTTTTCATGTTTTTGGTGTTAGTTCTGAGTCTCCCCGCTGTGGGGAGTACACACGAAGTGCCAGCAAGTGTCAGAACCTCTGTTTCAAGTACTCCCCCTTTTTTGAATTGCCGCCAGAAAATGGGCAAATCCGTGTTTGAGCATTAAGTGACGTATCTTTTGGTGCATTCGCCCCCCCACACCCAAATCCACAGCCACTCCCTTTCAGACACGCCCCTTCGGCGAGAAACAGAAACTGGTGTGCCTTCCAAGGCTGTGAAAGCGGACTACGATCCCGGAAAGCAATGTTCGCGATCAATGGCTTTTATTTATTTTTAACAGCATCCCCAGTACATACAACCGCCGACATTTCCTTTGCTCTGCGCAGTTCACGGAGGACAGTTTCACAAACCTTGCACGATTCCGAGCAGGCTTCAGTCGGAATTTAATGCTCAGTAGAGGGTCAGTTCCGACTTTGCAACAAAATCAACCCCAGCAATCAGTACAGCCTGTAAGTATCACATTTTATTTTGTTTTAAATGTGTGTTGTACCATATTCCTGTTGTAAGAATTGCACGTTAGCTCTGGCTTACCTGCATTTCATGATGAGGTTGCCAGATAAGCTCTGAAACGACGCCAATAAAGGCAAACGACGCATTCTAAACCCATCATAGTAACATAGCTGTTTCAGAGAGCCTTTTAGGGAGGTTCTGAGCCATTACAGACCCAACCAATTTTTTTTGGGCTACATATCACATCACAGAACAAGGATTAATGCCCCATTCAAGTGTAGGGGGGTCTGAGGTTTGAGGAGGTGATTTAAGGTTGAGAAAAGCTGCATGGAATTACCAGGGCTATTGTTGATTATATGGGAGTAGAACCGGGACCATGTGTCACTGAGGGACTTGCTGTAGGCCTTCTGGTGTTCCCGGTAGGCCAGCTTGTGAGCCGCAAGTCCGGAGTCCTAGAAACGCCGTTCAAGGACACGCCCCGTTCTTTTTAACAAGCGTAGGCCAGTGGTGGTGGCCTTGCTGAGGTAGGTGTAGCTCCACTTCCTCTTCGCACACATTGAGGCATGAGAGCAGCAATTTAACACATTAACCACATTCAGTTCAGAGCTATCTGACCTACAATAAACTGTGAAACATGTGACACTTTTTTCTGTTCAGTGACTTAATATGGTGCATTACATGTTTTTTATATATGATAAAGTATATATTAGAATCTATATGTGATATAAACTGGATATGACCTACATGTGCATATAGTCAGAATAAGAATGATAGTTTGTGGGACGTACAAGAGGATGTTTTTTTTGTCTGAACATCATGTGAAAACAAGAAGGTAGAAAAAGTCAACATAGTTTTCTCTTTGCTTTACATCTTGAACTCGGTCTGTTTTCTGTGTCTGTCAGGAGTAAATACAGGATGGTGCTCATAGGGTAGTGAACATATCGCTTAGTGTTTTCTATTCTCTGATTTTCATATTGAAGCCAAAGAAATACATCGTGAGGTCACTGTTTTAGGTAAAGACGGGGTACAGATGGGCCTGTAGCTGGATGCACACTTACAGCAGAGAAATATTCAAAGACCAGCTGTCGCATCCCAAAGAAAAGATGATTCGATTCCTTAAAGATCAAAAGCTGGAAGTCTATAAAGTAATTGAGGGAATTGAACACATAATGATTTCAACCCCAGACAGCTTCCCATCATCCTGAGCTTCTCTTTCTGAGCACCTTTGTTGAACTTTAAAAGTCCTGTGATCATAGTTTCCACGTTCTCGGAGGCTGAAAGCTTTCAGCCAACAGCCTGAGCTGTTCAACTACACACTGAAAGGTTGAATCCTAAAGTTTCTCTTTTCATTTTGGCTTAAAAACCCCAGCCTGCTCTGAGCTGAACAACCTGCCCTTCCTTTTCTAAAAGCCATCAGCATCCACAGGAGCTGAAGCCCCTCCCTCTGCTTCCAGAAGCTGCTCTGCATCTGCCTGAACCACCAAATCACAGCTTCAGCCTCCTTTCTGAGCTGCTTCCATTCTTCTGTTGGATGCTGAACTGCAGAGTTTATGTCTTTAAGAGCTTTGATCCCTCAGGTTGACAAACTAAAAGCTGCTCAGTCACAGTTTGAGCCATTAAATCAGAGAATGAAAGTTTCCAACTTAAAGCTTTTCCCTCTTTACTTTGGCCTCTAAAACCTGGAGACATTTAAACTCTTTAAGCAGCTCTCACAGGACTTGAACATACGATCAAATTGGAAATTCTGTTTAAAGTGTCAGAATCATGTCACAGAAACAAATGATCTGAGTTAAATGAAGAACATAACAGAGGTAAATTGTTTAATAAATCTGTCTGATGTTATAGTTCTGCTGTTTCCTCTGATAACTGATCAATAACTGTAAAACATAATTTGTTTCTGTGACATGAATCTCTCACTTTTAGCTGAATTTCCACCTACACACTGATATATTCATACATATTTTATTGTGTTTGTGTCACACTGTGTGTTTAATAAAGCTTTAACAAAACTGAAACCAGAGAAGGAAATTAAATAACAAGTTTTCATGTTGTAAAACACTTTATTTCTTATTTTAAGAAAAGATTTGACAGATGTTTACACTGTTAGCATTAGCAACGAGCTAACTTACTAATAATACAAATGGCATTCTTGGAAAGCAAAGGGACGATTAAACATACATCACCTCTGTAAACACAGTATTCAGACACACAGGAATACTGATATGAATTTCACCTCCGACACACCTGTTAATCTGCGCAACACCAGAACTACAACTGAGGTGCATCATGGGTAACGTAGTCCGATATCTAGCTGCCTTAAGATTGTCCATTTGCTGTTGGTACTATTGTTTGTTAGCAGCACACACAGAACTCTAGAAAACAGTTTTTCAGTACAGGTCAACGAGCATCTTTACAAAATAAATCCTCTCAGTGAAGTGGGAAACAAACCTGAGTATTTTGAACAGAAACTGAGTATTTTGAACAGAAACTGAGTATTTTGACTGAGCTGGGATTTAGTTTAAGACTCTTTTTATTCTAATTCATCAAATACTGAAGGACCATGCATCTGGGAAACCGCTCCAAGTGAAGATGGATGTTAGTGATTCTGAGCGGGACAGAGAACGGGCACTTCTCTCATTCTATGAACAGACTGAAGGTCAGAAATTGGACAGTTTTCAGACAACAAAGTGCCTCCAATGCTGCAGAATCACTGTGGATCGATGCAGAACTGCAACACTGTTTGTGTCATTAGAAAGAAAAACATCACTTCCTGTGAACCTGTACAGTTTGATGTCAGTGAACACATCAGAACATCATCAGGATCTTCAGGAACCTGAATACTTCACACACAGAGAGGATGTTTCAGATTTCATGGACTTTGACCAGGTGTTCTTTCAAAAACAATCAACATTAAATATGTGAAAATCACTGTTTCTGTCTGAGTGTGAATAACCTCTGCAGTGAATAAGGCTCATGACAACATGTCTGTATAAACAGGGATTCCTTGACAACATGTCCACATTATAACCAGAGTAAAGGCTGCAGATAAAGTGCTTTGTGCACAGTAACAATCCCCATCAGCTGTCACAGGATGAAGACATGATAACAGTTCATATCTTTGTGATGATTCCAGACATTTTTTTAAATAATGATGTAAAACAGCAGGTTAAAACAACAGAGTGAAGGACTCAAGGTCCTCATAAGTCAGATAAATGATCTTCCTGATGAGTGAAACACTTTGTGTCAACATATCGTTATTAACTCAGAGACCAGTTATAACTCAGTAGCCAGGGGGCGGGGTTTACTGATCCGCCGAGAACAATGACAGTTTCTCTGTACATAAATCAGAGCCTCAGTTTCTCCAACAGACAGCATCACAGCTCCAGCAGAACTTAATGGATCTAAATCTTCTCTGATGGGTCATATCCACTATTTATTCAGCAAGCTGCGGACAAACCAAACTTCTGAGCTGCCTGAATAACAGCTTCATGTTCTAGAGGAAGAAGGAGAGGAGAGAAGGTAATGTGTCCAGATGTTTGACACAGAAAGTCTTTGTTGCTGCTGTTCTGACAATAATTCTGTGTTTGGAAAAGTAAAGTTGTTACTTTTACTGTGTGATCTGAATAGAATCAGTTTTACTGGAACATGTTCAGGATAAGAAGCAGCTAAAATGGAAAATGTTCTGCACAGATAATCACAAAGTCTTTGTTACATATTTTTTAACATTTTAACAGCTATAAAAGCTATACGCTACTTTTGAATTAATTTTTTGGATTTTGCGTACAAATGCGATTAATCGTGATTAATCAGGGAAATCATGTGATTAATTAGATTAAAAATTTTAATCGTTGCCCAGCCCTAATATATAATTAAAATGTTATTGAATACAATGAATTTCTTTATCTTGTCTCATATCAGCATTGGTGCAATTAAGCTCACCATTGCGTCGATGGATCCAAAATATTTCAACGTCCCTGGGTGGGCTTGAACCACCAACCTTTCGGTTAACAGCCGAACGCGCTAACCGATTGCGCCACAGAGACGTGGTTCACCATTTGAAGCATTACTGAACTCATACGGTATGGGATCAAATAAGGGTCAGAAAGATTTTGTACTTGTACAATGATGTTCACATGTGTAATAAAGTTTTGAAGTTGAAAAAATATTTTGTGTCTATGTAAAAACATTTTGTGCATGTGTAACAAAGTTTTGAAGTTGTAAAAACATTTTGTGCATGTGTAACAAAGTTTTGAAAGTTGTAAAAATAGTTTTTGTATGTGTAATAAAGTTTTGAAGTTGTAAAAACATTTTGTGCATGTGTAAAACTAAATCCGACGGACACACAAATTTCCCACATTCAAGTACGACCCTGAAGTTACAAGTTTACAAAACTCAAGTTACGAGTACGAATTTTGACCCTGTTTTGACGCCTGAGTGAATAGCCAATCAGCACGTTGCTTACTGACTTGCATTATTTTGGTTACAGATAAATCAGCTTTTGTGGATAAAAAAAACAAAACACACAAGTATATTTTACAATAAGTTTATTGGTTTAATTAAGTTCATTATACAAGATAAGTTAATTAAAGATATCGGCAATTCCACGATATAGCAAAAGTTTCTCAATGAGGTAAAAGGAAAACAATATTTTATTTACCAATGTTGTGGACAACAGCTATAACAATTTTTGTACTGTTTTAGGTGCCCCATCTTCCAGACGTGGCAATGACAGACATGGGTCAAACTGGAGTGCAGGTGCCTGAACTGGCATGTCCCTTGAGTATGCAAGAACTGGAACGATTGGATGAACTGTTCAATCCAACTGCACCTTCCTCGTGTTTTGGGGCAGACATATATACTGCAGTAGTAAACTATGTAGAGAGCATTCATGAACTACGACAGGAACCATAAGGGAAGGTTGAGACACTGTTTTGTAGAGAATCTTATCTGTGTACAGTGCCCATAGCCTGGGACCTGTAACACAAACTATCATTACTTCCCCTTCAATGCACATTCTAGCAAATCACTTTACATCCTAATCCACATCTGGCTTTAACAATCCAAAAAAATCATACGAACAATAAATAATTAATTCAAACTTCACATTACCACTATCACCATGGATTGTTTCTCCTGATGATGTCACCAAGGTTATAAAAGTAGGCAGTATGGAGTGCTTCCTCCTTTTGTTCTTGGGCCACAAATTAAACTCAAAGTAACTTGTCTGAAAGAAAACATAATTGTATACACTTAATTAAACCAATAAACTTATTGTAAAATATACTTGTGTGTTTTGTTTTTTATCCACAAAAGCTGATTTATCTGTAACCAAAATAATGCAAGTCAGTAAGCAACGTGCTGATTGGCTATTCACTCAGGCGTCAAAACAGGGTCAAAATTCGTACTCGTAACTTGAGTTTTGTAAACTTGTAACTTCAGGGTCGTACTTGAATGTGGGAAATTTGTGTGTCCGTCGGATTTAGTTTTACACATGCGCAAAATGTTTTTACAACTTCAAAACTTTGTTACACATGCACAAAATGTTTTTAAAACTTCAAAACTTTGTTACACATGCACAAAATGTTTTTACATAGACACAAAATATTTTTACAACTTGAAAACTTTATTACACATATGAACATCATTGTACAAGTACAACATCTTTCTGACCCTTATTTGATCCCATACAGAGCATGCTGAGCTGTTTAATGAGAGATATTACAATTGTATTGTAACTGGTAATCTTGCTGTATAGCACCTCCTACTTTTCGGTTCAAGTTTGACATAGATCAGCAGCAGTTCACTCAAGTCTCATCACGCAAAAATACAGAACGCTTGCATCCACCGCCATGAGGGGGCAGTCAAGCTCGAAGCCACGCCCACTGCCAACAAAAGTCAGGAAGTCTCTGTGGCGCAATTGGTTAGCGCGTTCGGCTGTTAACCGAAAGGTTGGTGGTTCAAGCCCACCCAGGGACGTTCTGACTTATGCGTATTACGTGAGTTAACGCAAACATTCTGCCGCCAAAACGCTCTCCTTACGCATTATACACGCTCCTTGGCAAAATATTTCTCTAAGGGTGACCTGTTAAGTGCAATGTAATGCATGACTCAACCTGGAGGCTCCTCTGTCTTCTGTCAAAATTGCACAAGCAAAGTGAAAAAACAACCTTTTTGTCATATTGCTATGAAAGTCACACACATACAAAAAGAACTCAAAAAGGCTGAGAGACCTAATGAGGGCACTTGGGAAAAAATTTGACATTAAATCTCTTTCTTTAACAAGTCAGACCAGGAAGTTATTGACTACTTGTTGTGTGCTACTTTACTTGTTACCTACACAGCAGATATCAAACTTATGACAAACATAAAGAAATCGAACACACACTCTAATGAAGGGGTGAGAGGTGGTAATGATCGAGGCCACGCCCACAGACAACTACATCAAGTCTCTGTGGCGCAATTGGCCAGCGCGTTCGGCTGTTAACCGAAAGGTTGGTGGTTCAAGTCCACCCAGGGACGTTCTGAATCATGTGTATTACGTGAGTTAACGCAAACATTCTGCTGCCAAAACGCTCTCCTTACGCATTATACACGCTCCTTGGCAAAATATTTCTCCAAGGGTGACCTGTTAAGTGCAGTGTAATAGATGACTCAACCTGGAGGCTCCTCTGTCTCTTGTCAAAAAGTGAAAAAACAACCTTTTAGTCATATTGCCATGAAAGTCACACACAAACAGAAATATTCAAAAAGGCTGAGAGACCGAATGAGGGCACTTGGGAATAAAAATTGACATTTAATCTCTTTTTTTCACAAGTCAGACCAGGAATTTATTGACTACTTGTTGTATCGTACTTGTTACCTTCTTTAAATACATCTAACTGTTTGGTGACAAATGTGACAACCGTATTGTGACTGGCTGATAAATGTTGTTGTATACCACCTCTTATCTTTAATCAAGGTACTTACGATTCTACACAGATGAGCAGCAGTTATCAGAGGTCTAATTAGGCAAACATACAGAAATATGTAGTAAGATGACTGTTATGCCTTCTCTGTGACGCTTTTCAGACATCACCCACCAGGAGGCAGCCTCTGGGCAGATCCAAAACTCGCTGGCAAGACACCTCAAGTCCCTCTTCGAGGTGGAGGAGGTGGCTAAAGAGGGGAAGGTGCTCAGACAATTTACCCACTAAGTGGTAGAAAATGGATGGATGGAACTTTGGAGCTAAATGTTTTTCTTACCTTCAGAAATAAAATTAGACATTTATCAACAACACAGCAAATCTACAGTTGTGTCTTACTCAGTTTATTCAGTATGATTGTCATGGGTATTAGACTCAAGAAAATGGTAAATGTTGCAACATTCATATACCGTGGATACAGACTGACATGCAACAAGGCACCAAATTCTATGTAAAAAAAGAAAAAAAAAAGAAAAGGAAAACATTTCCAGGCTTTCCAACACTACTCATCATATGACACATCACTTAGTACAGCACTCAAACGTAATTGGTGTAAAAAGAAACTCCTATGATATATAAATGCATCCCAAGTCTGCAAATACTATTGGCAAAATGGTGTGTTGTGAAATGTAGTGTAAGTGTACATGTGTGACACTTTTGTTGAAACAAAAGGGCATTTTTTTTTCTTTAATTAGCTCTACATAGAGGCTATGATGATGAAAATGCCTTGATAACAAACTACAGTGCAAGACAATTTGCTGTATGTTAAAAAAAATCCCTCTAAAAATATTACCATTTCCTATGACTTTCACACATAAACTAGCACTCCAACTTCAAATGACAAAACATTTTTGGAGCAAAACAAAGCACGGAGAACTGTCGAGTGCAGACGACTTGAGGGTCACTTTCAGAGAAACTTGCTATATGCCGCTCTACTGTATTTACACAATCTGATGGCTCAGGTGCTGGCTTCGTCTTTATCAGCAGTTTGAGCTAAAGCAGTCTGATCCTTCAGTGGCATATTAAGGGCGAGCTGCATGGCCCAAACACTCAGAGGCCTCATGTAAGCCAAAGAGCGGTAGATGCCCTTCTCACAATAGGCTTCAGGAGTCTGGAAGGCCATGCCCAGCCTCTCCCACACCGTCCGGTAACAACCCTCCGCCGTGCGCATACCCTCCTCCCGCATTCCCTGAGAAAAAAAGAGCAGCAACAGAGACTTAAGACGTGATAGTCTGAAGATTACTGAATAATATGTTCATGCGTTTAGCAGACGCTTTTATCCAAAGCGACTAACAAATGAGGATATAACATTACAGCTAACATCAAAGCTAACGATAAGCTAAAAGCATAAACATAATATAACTTGAGGTGTATGAAATGAGTATGTAGTGTATGTAATCTCCTCGTGCCGAAAGTGACCAACTAATCTTCCAAAACTCAAGATTCTTCGTTATAAAAATACAATTTAAACTTCAGTACCTGATTATCTTGACTGTTGCTTGTTTTTAAATTCATTTATATGATTTTATTTGTTTCTCTTTATATTCTTTTATCTATTTTTCATGCTTCTTCCACTCCCTGCTGCAATGCTTTTATTTTATGTAAAGCATTTTGAATTGTTTGTACATGAAATGTGCTATACAAATCAATTTGATTTGATTTGATAAAAAGTATAAATGTTACCTGCGACCCTGAGAGTCTTGAGTAGTGAGATGATAACAGAGTGTGAGGGTGATTCAGTTGATGGTTTCAAACTTTAAAGGAGAAGTCGATAACGAGTAAACACACTGGTACTGACCTCATGGATCATAGTGGCTGCCAGTCCGTACACGACTCCGATCCAGACCTCATCTGACTGGACGCTGGAGCGGTCGGGCACTCCTTCAGGGCGCATGCCGTTAACCGCCCCCATCTGGCCTTCAGCAAAACTCATTACATTGAGGTCAAAGACGGATTTTAGCGCGCTTTGGATTTTTTCTTTAGGAAAAGCCTGAGGGGACAGAGGAGGGGACATTTTCATGTTAACACCTGATTTAAAATAGTTTATTGGCTTGTATTTGTGTATCCTGAAGCTCGGAGGAAGGAATATTTTTTGGGCTGATCATCAAAATGTGGTAAAGAAATTAAGCGCTTCAATGATAATTATGTTATGTTACACATAGCTAAACAATATCATACTGATTAATTCCTATTCAGAGGATTTTGCATTGCTGACATGAGTTAAACCACCGAAAAAGGGAAAAACCTGATATGGGAAATATACATAAGCAGTGTTTTCCTACACTTTTAAGGCCAAATGAGAGGCTTTCCTCCCATTAGCAAACTGATGTCAGGTGTTCGAAACATTCCGTCTGTTTTTTTTTTTTATCTTGCCTGATAGTCTCCTTCTCCCAGTCCAGATGCTTTGAGGAACCAGTGACCGGCACACTGGTCTGACATAACGCTGTTGGAAAGGTTTCTCCCGCTGCTGTCGTAGTTGTAGTATTTGCCTAAACGTGGAGGGAAAAAACACCAGGAAGTCACCTCAAATCTTCGAGCTGCATTTGCAAAACTGTCGCAGTTGTAAGAAAAGAAAAGACATTTGGATCAACCTCACTGCTCATGTGTGGTATGCTCGAAGTGGTGAACACATAAAGCAAAGTAAATCAGGGAAATTTACAAGCTTGTCATGCAAATACACCCTTTTTTTATTTAATAACTGTACAACTTCACTCTGAGAACTTTCCCCTCCACCTGGACCCAATATACCCTCACAGTAAGTGACCTACTCATGGAGGCTTTATGAAATAGCAGCTACAAACTTTGCTTTCCCCAGTATGAGAAATGATTGTTAGAGCTTACCGTTCCACAACAGTTTGTCAAAAGCAGCACTGCCTCTGTCCAAGATGTCTCTGTAGCGTTTGTACGTCTCCTCGCTGTCCACCAGTTTGGCCATTTTACACATCATGCACAGGGACGCCAACCACAGACCGCCACAGTACGCACTTCAGAATATAAATGAATGATACAAGTCAAAATATGCTAATTAATATAATTCGTAAAAATATTCTGATCAACCCTTTAGCTTCTCTTCATTTAACCAACACAGTTTTCTCCTGGTTTACTTCATATCTTTCCAGTTGTACCCACTTCATTCAGTTAAAGCCCCATCAGTCCCAATCCTCTTCAGTTAGCAGGAGGGGTACCCCAGGGCTCTGTCCTGGGGCACCTGCTTTTCATCATCTCCTTCTCCCTTTAGGCAACATTTTCAGAAAACATGGTGTCCATTTCCACTGTTACGCAGACTCCAGCTCCACCTATCCTCTTAGACCATCCAAACTTGGTTTTCCCTAGCCTGGGAATTCCCATGCTGCTTTGCGCTCGATTTCATTCTCACTGCAAAGTCAGCCTGGAAACCACCGCCCTTATTTTTGCCAGAGTTTGGGAACCAATCACAGAACTGGGGGGGGGGGCAGCAAGACGATGACGACGTCTATGCGCTACACCGAAGCTTGTAGAGTGTTAATCCAACATGACAGCGGACACAACGTTACCGTTCGATGCAGCCTTAGAAAGTGTTTCGGAGTAGATTCACCCTAGGGTCATTTGAACCGTGACATCCAGCCAAGTAGCCCACCAGAAGTTTTTCCGATATTGGCTGAACATCAGTTGAGTTACTGAGTTATCCCGAATAGCTTAGTACAAGCGCTAATGGAACCTGGCAGTATCTCCAAAATTACCACACTAAAATCACATGCCATGACACCAAACTTCTACAGTAGTACAAATATGGTCTGTACTCACAAAACGATGCATTTGGAAGTTTGTACATAGTCCAGGAGTTTATTATTATCAACACAAGCCTAATAGCTTCTCTGCTGCTAAAGCTGCGTCGACGTCACTTCTGGGAGCTTCAAAGTAAGATGAGGGTTGATCTACTACTGTAGACAACAAAGCAAGGCTGTTCAATTTCTCCATTATTAAAATAAATTCACAACTCTACAACATAAAAATTCATGTAGAATATAGCATATAGGCCAACTTTGTTGTCAATTTAAGTAGCTTAGAGTGCCAGTTTACTTTTATTTTACTTTTTTTTCTTCTTCCTCGTCGAATTTCTGTCGTCATCTGGTATAAGTGATACAATTGGCTATGAATCGCGCGCAAAGCAGCATGGGAAGAACCTGACGTCATTTGATAGACATTCGTAGCGCCCAATAAACGGCTCTAGGCATTTGTAAACCACACCTCAAATACGAGAAAATGCACACCTAGTTCCCAGACCACCATCTCATCGAGATTGTGGACGCGTCAGCCAGGCTAGGTTTTCCCCATAATTTTCTCAAACTCAATCAAAATTAAACAGAATTTCTTCTACATTTTTTTTAAATCTGGCAGTTTTTCTTTACCCATTAACAGCTATTTTGTCCCTCCACTCTCTCCTTCACTGTCCACATAAATAACATCACCCGGTCTGCTTACGTCCACCTCCGTAACATAAACTGGTTTATGTTTTCGTCACATCTGCCCTCGATGACCCCCCTTCACGCAACATTTTCACTGAGAGCTGGCTCAGTGGTGGGCACAGAGCTGGACTCTCTGGTGACAGTGGCAGAGAGAAGGACTCTGGACAAACTGCTGTCCATACTGGACAACGCCCACCACCCTCTGCACAACACCTTCATCAGGCAGAGGAGTTTGTTCAGTGGCAGGCTGCTGTCTCAATCCTGCTCCACCAACAGACTCAAAAACTCTTTTGTTCCTCTGGCCATCAGGCTGTACAACAGCTCTCAGTGATGGCACTTCTGAATTTCACTGGTCACTTTATATTTTTAAACTGTTTTTTTAAATTCTTAGATTGTTTTTAAAGTGTTTATAATTGTATAACCATTTTTATTGCTTTATTATGTCTGCTACTGCATTCTTGAATTTCCTTCGGGATCAATAAAGTATCTATCTATATCATATCATTGTCCTTAAAAATCTTCATTGGCTTCCAGGACGTTTCGACTTTAAAATTCTGCTTCTAACATTCAAAGCCCTCCATAACCTCACTAAGCTTGTTGAAATCGATGCAGGTCCACCTCTGCCTCCCTCCCATCCACTCCTTCTGCCCACCCGACCATCGTGGGACTCAGATCTTTCAGTCGCTCTGCCCCAATATTGCTTTAAATGTAATAATGCAAGGTGGCCTTGAGATTCATTTAAGGCGTCAATAAATACAATATATTATTGTTATTATTATCAAGATTTTACTGGACACAGAGTGAATTTAATTGTAGTGTCTAACACCCAACAGAGGTTCAGAAGGGCATCAGGTTCAGTGTGTCCAGACAGGAGACAACAATGGACAAACATAAACATCTGGAGAAACACCTTCCTCAGTTAAGCGTGTCCAGGACAGGCCCACCAGGGATATATTGATATACATATATCTTTCAGCCTGACTATTGGGCCCATCCAGGGTTGTCAGGATTACCAAATTTGGGAAGATTTACCCAACATAAGGGGAGAATCACCCACAGTGTGAGATATGACAGACTTTTGGGCTTTGAAGGTCTCTCCACATTTGATGCATCAATCTGTGATTCTGATACGGACCTGGCGGCCAATAAAATACTTCTGAGTCAGCAGAGTTCTTCCTGTAGCATCTACACATCGGCTGCTTGAAGGCCACCATCCCTCATACACCACACGATTCTTTAAATTCACCCAAATGTTTCCTGAATGTTTATGTGACACAGTCGACATAACCTCCTAAATTAAACACACCGTATCTGATCAAAACACTTGAAAACTACACTAACAGCCAGGTTAAATAATGATAAAACTCAAACAGGACAACTCAACTGTGTTGGAGTTGTTAGAAAAGGCTGATTTCAATTAGCCAGCTGATCCCGTTTCAGTGAAATAAGCCTCACCTTGGTCCAGTCACTGTCCAGCCGTCATACGTCTGATCAGCATATCCTGAGTTCTCGATGAGGCCATCTCCATCCAGGTCAAACTTCATCTCCGACTCCATCACAGCCTAAAGAAAATAAAGGTCCAGAGTGTGAAAACTGAGTGGAACAAAACACTACAAACAAGTCTGTATAAACTGTCATTAAGTCCTCTTCAGAAGAAGCTAGATTCTTGTTAAATCACGATCATGAGAACACCTTCTGCCAGGCTTCTAGATATCAGTTTGTAGCCAAAAAAACTAAAGTTTGGATTAATCACCATCCCAGTTCTGGGTGTGACAACAATCATCAGCTGACTGGTTCTGTGTAGTTCTGCTTCGTGGTGTTTTTAGAGGGTTTATGGCCTTTTCTTAATGGTTTAAACCGAAGACTTACCAAATGGTTCTGTAAAACAAACCATCAGGAGCAACAGGTTAACGATTAAGAGCAATAAAAGACTTTTACATTACACATCCCATCCATCCGTTATCTTCCACTTATCTGTGGTCGGTTCGCAGAGGCAACAGGTCCAGGAGGGAAACCCAGACATCCGTTTCTCCAGCTCCACCATGGGAATCCTGAGGAATTCCCCCTACAATGTGTTCTGGGTCTGCCCCGGGCCTCCTCCCAGTTAGTCGTGCAAGAAAAAACGCCAAATGAAGGCGACCAGGAAGCATCCTAACCAGGTTCCTTTCAATGCGGAGGATTCACTCTGAGCTCCCTCCGAGGCTGAGCCCAGCCTCCCGTATTTCAGCCGCATGGATCCGCGACCTCATCCTTCTTCTTTTCTTCCTCCGTTCCTCTCTTCCTGGATACCCACACTTTGCTCCCATTTATATTTCAAGAGA
This sequence comes from Odontesthes bonariensis, assembly GCF_027942865.1. NCBI lineage: Eukaryota > Metazoa > Chordata > Actinopteri > Atheriniformes > Atherinopsidae > Odontesthes > Odontesthes bonariensis. Next base: position 7,446,578 of record NC_134524.1, read on the forward strand.
ACAAGAATTTTTAGGACTCCACTTTCTATCAACTGGATGTAAAGTGGAGAAACTTGCTCATATTGACCCTGTGTTATATGATGGTAAATGTTGTCATAGCACACACGTGTACGTGTTACATCACATTACGGTCATTCTGCAGAAGCTTTTATCCAAAGCGACTTACAATAAGTGTGTTCCACATCGGTAGCAAAAGAACTTCAGGTCTCAAGAAACCAAAACCAAACAGCTAAGAGCATAACTAGTGCTAGAGTAAGTGCGGTAAGTTAGGTACCGAGACTCATGGGAAGATTTAGAAAACAAAGACAATTTAGGAAACAAATAAGTGCGTAAGGAGCTGGGACGAAACAGGTGATGTCCTAAGAGGCCGGATCTCTTTTTCCCCGGTTTAATTTCTCAAATGATATTATTATTTCCTGGTTCTGGTTCTGGTTCTGATGGAGGTTTCTTCCTGTTCAAAGGGAGTTGTTTCTCTCCACAGTCGCCTCAGGCACGCTCAGGACGGGAGATTGGACTGAAGACAAGTTTCTGTGCAATCTGCTGGTTTCCTTAGTTGGGAAACTGTTTTTGAATTGGCTCTATATGAATGAATTGGATTATTTTGAAAATAATTATGATTACAATGAATTGAACTCCAATTGGCTTGAATTGGACTTTATGATTTAAGTGCCTTGAGATGACATTTGTTGTATTTGGTGCTTTAAAACTGAATTGAATTGGATCAGGGTAGTGTTTCCTGAAGAGATGGTTTTCAGCCTGCGGCCAAGGATGGGCAGCGACTCAGCTTCCTGACATCAGGCGGGAGATCGTTCCACCATCGGAGCGCCAGAACAGAGAAAAGCCGTGACCGTGTGGATGGTGCGCAGGGACCGCTGAGTGACGGGGCAGCCGGCCGCCTGGAGGCCGCAGAGCGAAGTGGTCGGGCGGGGGTGTAGGGCTGGAGCACAGCCTGGAGGTATGAAGGAACTGTTCCTTCCACTGCCCTGTAGGCCAGCACCAGAGTCTGAAACTGGATGCTGCAGCTACAGGGATGCATGAGACTCTGTTTCTGTTATTGTTTTAATATTTGTATTGTTTATTATCGTTTTTACATTGTTCTTATGTTATGTTCTTATGGCACGTGTTACGTGTTACCTCCTGGCCCGTCTGTCCCGTTTGTGTGGTACATAATAAGAAATAAAGTCAGGGATACCTGGCAGATGGGCCACATGTCCTGCAGGTACTGGCTGTCCTGGGTTAGATGGAAGTCTCTGTAGACCTGCAGGACAAACTTCAGGTTCAGGTCCTTCCAATCTGCAGTGTCATGGATGAGGTAGGCGTTCACCCTCTGCCACGGCTCATCGTCTAGGAAGAGACAATGTGACACCATGGAGTTTAGCTCGGCCTCACAGACGTTTGAGTGCCTGAAAGACTGTTAATGAGTCAAAATGCGGCAGAAAAGATTAGATTAGATTGTACTTTATTTATCCCACAACGGGGAAATTCACAGCAGCAACAACAGACATGAACAAGAAATTAAAAAAAGAGAAATTTAAAAAAAGAGAAAAAGCAAGTACTAAAAAGTAAAGTGGCCAAAAAGTAAAGCGACCTAGTATAAATAATATTGCACATTGTGAAGTTGAAATGAATAAATTATAAATAAATACGGATAAAGAAAAATCTCTATATGAGTGGTGGATTATCATGGGAACGGCAACAACATGATCAGTGTTGTTGTTAAACCTTTATGAGACAAGGGCAGCCGGGATGTATGAAGTGGAGTCTTATATTTACTTTTTACTTTAACTTTTACTATTTTTATTCTTTTGTATATTATTTACATATCTTTATACTGTGTGCCTTATATCTTTTGTGTATCCAAAGCCAAGAGCTCCTGAACTAAATTTCATTATGGCGGCATAGTGACCAAGATTCTTGATTCTTATATTAATGTTTAATAAACACGGCTACCCTCAGAGACCGTCTGATTATTACCTGGGTCTCCGATGTCGTGGGGCACCACATTCTTCATCTTGACGGGAGAACACCGACCACTCATGAGATGGAGCCTCTCTGTCGGGTCCTGCTGGACCACACTGCCGGCTGAGAAGAGATTAAACCTGGGTCTGCTGTGGCCTCTTTGTCAGACACACAAGCTCAGATAGTAGAAAACATTTCACTCACCGATATCATATTGCACACTTAAGGCGAGTTTGGGCCACAGCATGATGAGTGCAAAGGAGGCGTAGAAGTGCACGTCGTATGTGTTGTACATTCTGTACTCCTGACCTGGAAAACGGGGGCAGAACGTTCTTTTCAGTTTCTCCAAGTTTTAAAAATCATTCACCATCAAACGACGTGGCAGTGGCCTTACCTTCCAGGTAAGCAAAGCGCCCGTACTCCCTGACGACCGCCGGCTGAGCTGGCAGACCTCCGTCCTCACTGCGCACGCCACCGCTTACATCTGCGTCCTCCGGCAGCTCCGTCCACACGGTCCCTCCGTCCGCCACGAAGTACAGCTCGTTAAACAGAGCCGACTTATACCAGGAGGGAAGAGAACTGCCGTGCACGTTTATATTTTAGTAAGAAACTTCTTCTCAAATTGATTGATTGATTTTTTTATTTGTTTATTTAGTCATTTATTATTATTATTAGTTAGTAGTAGTATTTTTTACTAGAATTGGTATTATTATTGTTGTTGTTAATACAATCATTGTAAATATTTTAAAAAATGTTGAGCTACTTGACTAATTTGAATTTCCCCCATTGGGGGATTAATAAAGTATTTTTCTATTCTATTTCTATTCTAGAAACAGCAACAGGAAACATTTGTGTGTCTCCAAAGATTTTCCTGTTCTAAATCTTCTTTACTGAAGCTGAGAAGCTGGCGTGGCTGTGACCCACCTGTCCTGTAGTGTAGGTCTCTGCCACTCCTCAATGCTCCTCTCCCACTGCTTGTAGTGCGTTAGTGCATGATGAGCGAGCGAGGGGGACGCATCCCCTTTGGTCCCAAAATAACGAGCGTATCTCCTTCAAACAGAAAAGATAAAGATGTCACAACTGAATTTATGACATATTATAAATGTTTGAAACTGATTAAATTAAGTTAAATTAAGCTGAGTTTTTAAACAGAAAATCAAATTTAAGGATAATTTTGATTCATTTCGAGCTTTTTTGCCACTGAAACGAGATCAAGAATCAGAGAGTTGGCTGCCAGGTGTGGACATTTCATTACTTTATCACACAGATTGGACCTGGTTAGTTTTACCTGGTTAGTTTGACCATCCAAGGGTGCAAAGCTCTCTGTGAATAACCACATAAAAACATCTGCATGTGCCACAAACCTCCCTCTGTAGATGACGATCTATTGGACGAAATAGGGCTGGGCGAGTTAACTCGTTATTATCGCATTAACTCATTGATTATTTAACGCAGACAAATATTTTATCACGCATTAGCGCAGGTTATATTATCTATTTTATATGTTTTATTTATGTTTGTTTTGTTTGTGGGCTTATTGGACTTTTTTTCTGCCTCAGTCTTTGTGAATTTTCCACAAAAAAACAACAACTCTGGAGCTGCAGTGATCTGATAATGAGATGAATTACTGATGAGCACCAGCACCGGTGTTGTCTTCCTGCACGGTAACCTGAGCCGGCCGAAGCAAACGAAGCCGAGAAACAGAATTTATATGCGTCACAGGGGTACTGACGGAGGGGGACGACTATAAAATCATGAGGTTATACTGTAAGAAAAGAAGTGCTGTGAGCCTGGAGAGGCCTCCTCCTATCTTATTAGTTTAACCTTAACCTGCTGAAGAAGGACTCCTATCTTTGCTACTTCCATCTTCTGTATGAACCTTGATTTACTGAACAAAGACGTCTTACATGACGTTATGATATTAAAGGGGAAGTTCGTTTTCTTTTTTTTAAACCTGGACCTTATTTCTGGCATAAAATACGTTCATCTACTCACCGATAACCAGTGTTGGCAATAGGGTTGCAAAATTCCTGGAATTTTCAAAGACGGAAACTTTCCATGGGAGTTTAAGGGAATTAACAGGAATTAACGGGAATTAATGGAAATAAACTGGGAATTTTAAAAATTGAAGGTTGGCTCTTCTAGGGAACTTAAATATAGTTGAGGAAAGTATATTTTAGCATAATCATGACTTGAATCTGAGGCCCTTGCACCTGTAGCCTCCATCATCCTCCAAATCCCACCATCATCAGCCGCCTCCGAGCGCAACTGGTCACTGTTTGGCAACACCCACACAAAGGTTGGCAACAGGCTCACAAATGTGAGAGTGGAAAAGCTGGTTGGCATTCGCGCAAACCTAAGGCTCTTTGAGCCTGACACAGAGCCATCCTCAACAAGGCTACAAAGTGACACTGAAGAGGAAGACTCAGAGTTGGATGTTGAGGAAGGGGACATGTTGTTGGATGTTGATGAGGCCCAGGAAGAGTCTAGTGACTGAGCAAAAATGCAGAGGATTGCTTGAAGGAAGATTTGCATGTTTAATGGGACGTTTTGGAGGACGAGTGGCATTTTTCATTTAACATTTTGAATAGGACTTTGAGGAGATTTTTGAATGAGTGGGGTTAGGGGATGGGTAATAATGAACCCAACACTCCTGTTTTTGTTCATCCATGAAACAAGTAATTGGAACGTGTAATAACTCTACTTACAAATAAATCTGTTGAAATATCTGTTGAAAACATTTTGTATGGATGTTTTCTTATGACTTCTGTTTATATTTATGCTTGGATATAATATATTCCCAGTTAGTTCTCCTAAATTCCCATTAGTTCCCATAATTCCCATTATTCCCATGGAAAGTTTCCAATATGGAACATATCCAAAATTCCCAAGCTTAACTTCCGATGGAAATTTACCGGAAATTTTCCGCCCCTTCGCAACCCTAGTTGGGAGTAACAGCGTTTAAGTATAACGGCGTTACTAACTGCGTTATTTTTCCAGTAACGGAGTAATCTAATTAATTACTTTTTCCATCGTTACAACGCCGTTATCGTTACCGAGAATATAAAGTGGCACGTTACTACAATTTGGTTGTAGGCTTTTGGCTACACATCATCTGCATGCTGCCTGGAGAGAGCAGGGGTGGGGATGAGGACACCGTTGCAAATGCGATGATGATTGGCTGCTCACGCTGTCTCACTGCACGCGATGACTACTAAACACACACAAGACAGCGACAATGGCGACGAGCCAGGGAAGTTGAAAGGTAGCGTTGCACGCTAACATGCACGCTATGCCCAGGGAAAAAAACTTTATCCACGTCTGCCTCAAGTAACTCAAATCTAATGAAGCACCTCACATCAACCCATGCGAATATGACACTTGTTGCTTCTGCAGCTGCTAACCCAACCCCAAGCCCAAATACAGCTAGCTAACCCAACCCCAAGCCCAAATACAGCTAGCTAACCCAACCCCAAGCCCAAATGCAGCTAGCTAACCCAACCACAAGCCCAAATGCAGCTAGCTAACCCAACCCCAAGCCCAAATGCAGCTAGCTAACCAAACCCCAAGCCCAAATACAGCTAGCTAACCCAACCCCAAGCCCAAATGCAGCTAGCTAACCCAACCCCAAGCCCAAATGCAGCTAGCTAACCCAACCCCAAGCCCAAATGCAGCTAGCGTGAGCCCCAGCGAAGGAGGCGGAGCCACTCGAAAACAAACAACACTCGATTTTTTGGGGTCAGAAACAAATGACCACCATCACCATTTTATATTCAATATTTATGTTTTTATTTCTATGCATCATATGGCAGGCTGCAATCTATTGAGTTCAAATAAATACCGAATGTTCTAAATTACTGTATATAGTGTTTTTATTCTTCAGTCAGTTAATATAAACGTATTTGATGTTAAAGATGTTATAGAGTTACAAACTCAATTACTTTTTGGGAGCAGTAACTAGTAACTGTAACCAATTACTTTTTAAAAGTAACTTGACCAACACTGCTGATAACAGTTTGGTGAAAGTCGGCGTCCTTCGGAAGATATTTAGATCACTGGAGATCGGCGTATATCCATATAACGGGAGAGAACAGAGACAATACAGCCTCTGAATAAGGCATTATCTGTCTTTATTTCACCAATACTTTAAGACCAATGAATGAATGAACGCGTACTGTTGCACTGTTAGCTCAGAGCTGCCGTGTTGTTGTTATCGGGGGGCTTATAGGAAGCTTTCGACACACGCGTCTACTGGGATGACGTCATCGACGCGCCTTGTGTGGCTAATGATGCTGCAGTAGAAAGCCTACACAGCAGAAGTATCATTTCAGTAGTGAGAAAACTGTGCGTCAGCTTTGTGATATGTTGACTTGTCTCCTTGCTGCAAGATTAAACCGTTGTGTTCACCGACTCCAGCGTCTCTGAGCCTCATTGAGGCATAATTAAGAGTAACAAACACCACAAAGTAAGACCAGACAGGAATTTGTTTCGGGGATACCTGATGTGTTCCCTCTCCCTCGACCCGAAGCTGATTTTGGGCATGTCCCAGGCCAGACAGAACTCCAGACTGTTCCGTTTCTGGGCCGGCACCGAGCAGCCCACAGCCAAGGCTGCTGCTACCTTTTCTCCCTTTGCTGTCGGTGGGCTGGATCCTGCAGGGAAACACAGGAGTTCACAGAAGGAAGTCAAAATAAGAAACAAGCGGCATCTTTATCAAACTTAATCAAAAGAATTCAACTGAAATATCACCGTGTGAGAGCAGCTTGTATTCACGACTCAAATTAAAGACGGCAGTCGGCAGACACACTTTTTCAAGCACAGACTGATCTTTAGTGGCCTTTTTACATTTTTTTGGGGGGTATTTAATGCCTTGTGAAGAATAAAACAACAGAAAAATAACACAAAAAGATGTGCCTGTAAGTCCCAGTTGGTCATGTGACTCTACACAACCAAAAGCCTGCTGTAACTCGTAATTTATATAAGATTTTTCCGGAGCACTGGAAAAAATCTAAATCTTACCAAGTATATTTGTCTCATTGAGTATCTCATTACACTTGATATAAGAGACAACTGCCTAACAAGTACCATTTCAGCCAGATATAGGGACTTGTTTTAATACAATACATCTTGAATATCTTGTTAAGTGAAAAAGTCTTGAAAACATCTTGTTTTGAGTCATATTTCACATGAAACAAGCTTTTTTTTTTAATTTGAAGAGGTTTTTAAGCTAATTTCAAGATCACTTTTATCTCAAAAGTCCTAAATATCACATCTTATTTCAAGAAATCTTGACAAGCCCATTTTCACTAGTTCCACTGGCAGATTTTTTTGCTTATTTCAAGCAAAAACGTCTTTTATTTGCTGTTTTTTTACTTAGTTTTGGAGGGGCATTTTTTCCAGTGAGGTCTGCTCTACATTCTCTGGCATCTGTTCATATTATTAAATGTTCAGATGATTTATTAAAGTCGCCTCATTCGTAAGATAGATCTGCTTTATCTTTCAGCATTTCTCTTTAGGATAGTTTTTCCCCATTTGAGTTCATTTGATTTCAGGCATTTATCCGATAGGTTTGCTGGAATAACGTTGTGTTGAGAGGAGCTTGGGCAGGTCTCCATGCCTCTGATCTGTGGGAAAGTTGCAGCCCAGTAAGCAGCTGATTTCACATGAAATTTTCAGCGTATTGCCCCTTTACGTTACACTCCTCTCAGCCCATTTATCAGAACTGACCTGTAGGAGAGTCCAGCCGACCGTCGGTGATGAGATCACTCCACAGACTGCTGCAGGTTCCCTTTGGGCTGAAGGCCGTCTGGTGGCTGACTCGCCTCTCAGGCTGGGAAAAGGACCAATCAGAATCATTCCCTGGGAGTTGTGTGTCCAGATTCTTGCTCTAAGCCACCTACAAAGCTGCAACAAGTCATAAAAATCAAGTCGAACCTGTTCTCGGGCTGCGACGCACAGGGTGTAAGGGTTCACCGTGGTGCAGTGGTGTAGTAAAACCCCGGACACCGACTCCCCCTCCTTCTCCAGATGGAATGGTTCGTTCCAGTGTCCGCCGCTCTTGTCATCCTTGTGCCCTGATCCGTTGACCATTGTAAACATGATGGAGACATCCAGAGCGTAGTCATTCCTGTTCTCTATGTCCCACACGAACACCGCGACCGGGAGACTCGAGTCCTGAAGGACGGTGGAAAACTGTTAGCATGTGGAGATGTATCAGCGCCCCGTGGCTGAACTGAGCCGGAGGAATGTGAAAAATACCTGGTAATCGTGAGGGATGACTGGGGAAATCTGCCTGCAGGTCAGGGTGACATCCTGTCCCGGCAGGTGGTACACGGTCCAGGCGCGAGGGTACAAGGAGTGATAGAAGGCGTACTCACCACAGTAGCCCCAATTCCAGCCTTGTAATGTGGGTGGACGCTCCACGGATAGCACCTGCTGGTAAACGGTTTGACCTCCACGACGCAAACACACCGTGAACTAGGAAAAGAGAAGAAGTTTCTCCGGTCAGAGAAGGAGCCTCGCAAGCCGTCTTAAAGGGATAGTTCGCCTCTTTTGACATGAAGCTGTATGACATCCCATATTAGCAACATCATTTATGAACATGTTCTTACCCCCTGCTGCGTCCTGTGAGCCGAGTTCCAGCCTCGTTTTGGCGTTGACGAAGGTAGTCCGGCTAGTTGGCTGGGGTTTAAAAACTAAAGCGTCTTGCTTCTCAAAACAATATGTGTTCTAAAGAGTAAAACATTTGCATCACAAAATCGTTCTCCAGGAAAAAGTCAGACCTCACAATCACTTGGCCCTATTTTCTCTCCCTTCGTATCACTGCCTGCTGCCGCCAGCCGACAGCCTGTTACGGTGTTTGCTGCTCGGTCTGCACTTCAGTCTGCACAGCACGCAGTGATACGAAGGGAGAGAAAATAGCTAAAAAAAACTTTTTTTAAGGAAAACTAAATGCTTAAATGTTGCAGCTACACGGACGAGCAATTAAAGGTTTTTAAAATGAGCACAAAATAAAGTCAGGTGTCCTTAAACCACTTTGTTGGGCATGAATTTACCTTCTTTCTCTGTGATTTGACCATTTGAACCAGCTGACAGCTCAAAGTTTTTTCTTTATTTCAGGCTTTAAATACTCTCTAAGCTACACTACATCTTAAAGTCTTATGCGCGTTAATAGTTACCTTGATTGTTTTTTAATTACTTTTTCCTGGAGAACGATTTTGTGATGCAAATGTATTACTCTTTTGAACGCATATTGTTTTGAGGAGCAAAACACTTTATTTTTTAAACCCCAGCCAACTAGCCGGACTACCTTCATCAACACCAAAACGAGGCTGGAACTCTGCTCACAGGACGCAGCAGGGGGTAAGAAAATGTTCATAAATGATATTGCTAATATGGGATGTTATACAGCTTCATGTCAAAAGAGTTTCATTTTTAAAACTCGTCTTAAAAGCCATTTTTATTCCCTGGCTTTTAACCCAGCATGAGACTCTGTTTCTGTTATTGTTTTTATTGTTTTAATATTGTTCTTATGTTTTATGCCTTATATTTTGTGTTGTTATTCATGTACAGCACTTTGTTTCAGCCACGGTTTTTTTAAAGGGCTTTATAAATAAAGTTGAGTTGAGTTGAGAAAAGAGGCGAACTATCCCTTTAAAAACACTCCGGCCTGCTGAGGCTGAGAGTGACAGCACAAGCTGCGGATTCATTAATTACAGCTGGTTGTAAAGTTTATTTCTTTAAGCATTTAACGGATTCAGTTAAAGTGAGTGATGAGCCTGAGATATCTTTATAATGATCATCCAGAGAGGCCTTTGGAACGGTTAAAACCGGGTGATCTGTTCTTTGGGACGCCTAATCTAACGATCTCAGGCGGGGAGCTGAACTAAAGTCTATCGTTTGGCCTTTTTAACAGTTTGAAAGCGCTTTAATTTAGTTTTCAGGTTGTTTTATTACTTGTATTATCTGTAAAGCACTTTGGCGGGTGTGATTGTTGGACTTAGCTCATGTTCATATGAGCCAACAAGCCTTTGTGAATGACCTCTCGGGACCACAACAACCGGTGCGGCTGCGTCGCTCGCCTCGAGATTAGAACGCCATGCGCCACGCTGGCGTCCACAATGCTGGCGAAAAAGGCTGCGAGTGAAGGAAGTGAGTTCTAACCAGCAGGAACTGAGATCAACGTGTATCACAATAAGTCGGCCATGAAGGTTTCCCAAAAAGTAAACTGCAATGATACGTGTATTTCACATGTATTCCATTTTTTAAACCCACTTAAGGGCGTTTAAAAAATGTTTTTTACGCTATGACACTTTTATCTTATTTTATTTTGTTGTATTTTATTGCTTTCACTGTTCTTTTATTGTTTTTATTCGTTTTTACTTATTCTTCTCTTTATCTATTACCTGCTTTGGTACATCGTAATGATTGTTTGTAAGGGCTGTATAAATAAAATACATTTACTTAATTGGGTCACCAGTCCGTCACAGGACCACAATCAATATTTTCTTTCCCTAAAAAGCTCATCTCATTCAGATGCAGATCACCTGGTTGGCTGTGACAGTTTTGTAGTGGTACATCCCAGGATTTAGTTGCCATCTGCAGAACTCCCCCCGCCAGCCCCTCGTAATGGTTCCTCCTCCAATGCCGCCAAGTGGAGCACCTGTGAATACAGAATCAATTTTGGCGTTTTACACAAGACACAAGACTAAAACACGTTCACTTTAACGACGGTTTCCCTCTTAAAATCCACCAAAAAAAGTCAGAAACTGAACATTACTCTTATTACAAGACACACCTGCACTCACCGTAAATTTGACGCAGAGGCTGGGCGCCGAACATATCGATAAACGGAGCCTTCTTCTCCACCTGAGTCTTCTTGTACCACCATTTAAGATACCTGGATGCACACAGACCACCTCACAAGTCACACACGGAAAGAAGGAAAGTCTAAAACCTTGAAAAAAAAAGTGGCAAAAATCAACAAAATCCCACAACACTGGAAAAAATCTAAGTCTTACCAAGTATATTTGTCTCATTTCTAGTCAAAATATCTCATTACACTTAACATAAGCATATAATATCAGCCAGATATAGGGACTTGTTTTAATACAATACATCTTGAATATCTTGTTAAATGAAAAAGTCTTGAAAACAAATTGTTTTGAGTCAGATTTCATGTGAAACAAGCTTTTTTTGACATTTGAAGAGGTTTTTAAGCTAATTTCAAGATCACTTTTATCTCAAAAGTCCCAAATATCACATTTTATTTCAAGAAATCTTGACAAGCCGATTTTCACTAGTTCCATTGGCAGATTTTTTTTGCTTATTTCAAGCAAAAACGTCTTTTATTTGTTGTTTTTCTTACTTATTTTTGGAGGGGCATTTTTTTCCAGTGAAACAGATTGCTAAAATAGAAGGTACACGCGGTCACGTGTTTAAAGGCATCGATTAAACGTTCAAAATCACATGTGCAGACAGCAAACACAGTCTGTTAAACGCAGCCGCAGCAGTTTCCAAGCTTTTAACACTCTCAGCCAAAAGCTGCGACAGCAGACACGCGCGCAGGCAGAGAGAAAAGAGGGGATTGTGCAGCCGCATAAAGGACCCACTTGTGAGATAAGGGCAGTGGAAGGGCGGTTTTATCTGAGGACGGTTGGACTCGCCGCGTCAAATATTAATTAGGCTACGTTACTGAAGGTTTCAAACAGCTTTCAGAGCCTGAAGCAAGAGGCTCAGTAGTTCAATGAGCCATTAATCTGTTTATGCTCTGAGCTCCGTGCTGAAACAAGCTGGATTTTCTGCTAATAAGCCAAATAAAGCATGAAGCTGCCCTGTTTCAGGCCCACGTTATGTTTATCAGGATGGTGGGTAGGAGTCAGAGGATGTAGAAAGGCAAAACTTGGATTTATTCGCAAAAACAAAGTTAAACAAAAGGCAAAAAAGACTGTGGAATCAAAACATGAACATGGCTATGACAAAAATCAAACAAACAACTAAGCATGGCATGGAAAAAACACTTAACTTTTAAAGTGTCGTGGCATGAGGGGTGAAAATCAGGTAACAACGTAAAGATCTGACACAAGGAAACTAAACAGGGAACTGGGTGCTTGTGAAAGCTGGGGACAATGAAAAGGTGAAGTGAGTGAAACTAATGAGCAGGTATGTGAAGTGAGGGGAAAAGCAAATGGCAAAACATGAACTCAAGAACCAAAACATAACCTAAAACATGATAAAACATAACTACGGATGAGTGACATCCACAACGATCAGTCCTGTTCCACCATTGCAAATCTGCCGTGCGTGACAGCGTTACACACGAAATGCGCCCCAAACAATAACTTTGCAACAAAGCTGGGCAGCAACAATGGTCCCGGCTCCATTCAGGAGCAGATGAATGAGGTCGGTTACATTTTTTCTTTTTTTTTTCTTTTGAAGCTCCGGCATGTCAGGATCTTGTTGTTCAGCAGTTCGCCGGCAAAGCAAACAAAGTTCCTAAACCGGATCTGTGAATACAGGCCGAGTTTGCTCCCCTAAATCTAACCTGAAAGAGCTCAAGCTGCAGCTTGTTAATCGAACCGTTACGGACAAATAGCCAGACTTTAATTCCTACTTTAATTCCTTTAATTACTAATAGTTTTTCTGCAGCTTTCGTGCAGTATTTGCTTTTCAAAAACACTGTCCTGAAGGAGCGGTTCACTCCAAACGACATGTTGCATGGCTGTCTGCAGTAATTCATAAATGTTGTCATGACGACAAAGCACAATGAGTCACGCACTGGAAAAAATTTAAATCTTACCAAGTATATTTGTCTCATTGAGTATCTCATTACACTTAATATAAGAGACAACTGCCTAACAAGTACCATTTCAGCCAGACATAGGGACTTGTTTTAATACAATATATCTTGAATATCTTGTTAAGTGAAAAAGTCTTGAAAACATCTTGTTTTGAGTCATATTTCACATGAAACAAGCTTTTTTTTTTCATTTGAAGAGGTTTTTAAGCTAATTTCAAGATCACTTTTAACTCAAAAGTCCTAAATATCACATTTTATTTCAAGAAATCTTGACAAGCTGATTTTCACTAGTTCCATTGGCAGATTTGTTTGCTTATTTCAAGCAAAAACGTTTCGTATTTGTTGTTTTTTTTAAACTTATTTTTGAAGGGGCATTTTTTTTCTAGTGCGTGTGTTTGGAAACAGGATTTGCTGAGAGTGCAGCATGTTTGCTTAACTGCAACCTTACAACAAAAGTGAGGCAAGTCTGTGGTTTGAGGTGAACAGTTCAAAGTGTGTTCTGGGAACTCGTCAAAAACAAAGAAGCAGCACAACTCTCTGCGCTTTGCTGAGTTACAGCAGGCGACATTCTCCAATTAGACTTGTGTCACTGCGCCTTCATGGAGGTGTAATCAGAGGAAGGTTTGAGATCGTCACACCGACTCAAAGCCACGGACTCCTTCGTCAGCCCTGCTTCTCAGGAGTCTCTCAAGCTCAACAGCAGAGAAGTTTGTGAATAAGGTTCACAAAATTATGGGCTTCTGACTCATTTGGAAGTACAAAGGCCTGAATCTGACATGGGGCCCCCAGGGGGGCTGATATACCGCTGTTAACCACTTTCTCTCACGTTCTCTCATTTTCGGCTGGAGAGATTTTAGGGTAATATGGAGAAGTGTCTGGACTTTGAACTGCTGGCTGAGCAAGAAAAAGGTCAAATATGGTTCACTTCCTCAAGATTAAAGCGGAATTTTCAAGTTATCGCTTCATCTATAGACTACAGGTTACCGACGGCAACATACTCGTTAGATTTCTGACTAAATCACCAAACCCACAGCAACTCCTTCATCCTTTGTTGATCCAAGTGTAAGAAGGATTAATTTGGCTTGTGTATAAGCCCACACAAAATTATTGTTTTTAATTGTTTTTATGACATTTGTAAGACTATTCAGGTGGAAGTTTTGTTCTTTTTGGTTTTCTGTACATTCTTTTATGGGGGAACAAAAGACACGGTCCCGCCTAAACTCTTCCTCTCTTTCCTGATGTTCGCTGAGGAAAGGTGGAGGAAAATAAAGACCTTCGCAAGAGCAGCGGTGTGGTCTCCATTCGTTCTAACCTTAACACAACGCAGAGGTTTCATACCGGTTACACGAGCAGACGACGCTCTTTTTTTAATCAGTTTTCTATGCAACTCTGTTCACGTCCTTCCCTCTGAGTCCTGAAATGTGTCCTTTGGAACAAAAGTTCCAAAAAAAACATTTTCCTGATTCATCCTGTCCGTGAAATGAGACTGTGGAAAAATTCGATACAACAATTTCCACTGCAGGCAACGCATCCCGTGCTACTACACCGCTGTAACCATCGCATTGTGTTTAATGGCAGCCCGTAGGCCGACTGCTTGTGTTGACACATGGAAGGGTAAAGTGAAAAAGCAGGTGACAAGAGAGGCAAAAAACTCTGTAAATGATTAAGTCAACGAGCGGAGGGTCAGAGAGGGGGCGTCTCACCTGATTCCAAGGCCGACGTGCTCGAAGACATTGGACAGCGAGACATCTTTTGCCTGAAAGGGCTTCCTCTTCTCCTTGAACTCGTGTGCCAGGCAGATTCTCCAGCCCTCTTCGGGCACCCCGTACCCCATTTCCTTGGAGACATACCTGCTTATGAGATCCGCTGTGGATTTCTCACCCCACTCTGAAGTCATTTTAGCACGATTTCCAGCACAAAAACCGGAGCTTGTGGTGGAAGATAGGAGTGAGAACACTTGTGGTCGCACAGAGTTGCCCCTGCCTTTGATAAACAGAGCTCACTATGCTCTCAGCACTGATGAGGTAGTTACAGGTGTGTTAGAAATCTGTACTTGGAAAACACTGCTGTCAAATCCAGTGGGATGAACAGGTTCTAAACGGATAAGCCCTAGATGCTTGTGAGGTAAAATGATTGCCCTTCAAGGTGGAGGTTCCAGTGCCATTTCTTTGAGTAAACACAGTCCACAAAGATACACCTCTTCCCCCCCTTTGCATAAGTCCGGATGTGGCTGCGCAGCTGTCAGCACCCGTGGCTGGCTGGATGACAGATAATAACAACAGGAAGCACTGAGGATGCCTCAGTCTTCTAGCAGGGACCCCTGCAATGACATCAAACAGGAAAAACTGGTTTACAAGGGTTTCCCTGCATTTAACAGGCATCAAGCAAAAAATCTCAGTATCCATCGGGTAGCTAAGCCGCAAACTCACATTTTTAACCTTCCAAGTCACCTCACATTAGCGAAAACATACTTTTGTTTTGAAGCCAAACACATTAGATGTCTTTATTCTCTATTAACCACAGAAAATACTTGGTAATTACTTTTAAAAAAATACCTGTGTGTCGGCGTCATCCCTGTGCAGCTCCAAGCTGTCAGGGCTGTGGCTTCAGTTAGCAAAGCATTGAATATGTATATCGCTCGCAGGGAACACGTGGGAATTTTTACCCTCTTTTTGACTTTCAGGCGCATATTTTGTTTGGGTATTTAACTAAAACCTCCATGTGTGGATGTAGTTCATCCAAACTTCAATAAAATTACTATATTTATTCTAAATTGACAAAAAAAGAAAAAGTATATTGTTTTTAATGAGTGCTGAATTCATTTTCAGTGTCCAGTCAGGAAGTCAGCGATGCCTTACAAAATAGATTTTGGGAAAATTTACAAACTATTTCTTGGGTACGTACCATTACAACTAGAAAAAGGGAGAGGTTGTGTTACTCCTAATTTCCTTATTTGTTTCCTTTATGTCAAAAGAATGAGTGTGTTGTGATAAACATGCATTTATGAATAACAATATTTGTTTACATATAATTTTTTTGGCATTTATGTGAAAAAAAACACCGTTACATGTAATGATTGAGTTCCCTCACCCCACGAGTTACCGTAGCAACAGCCAACATCTCGTCATCTGTGGCTGAAAAGTGGTCAGCCAAAAACTATTCCTGCAATTATTTCATTGCCACTTTACTTATATTCTTTAAAAGAATACGATAAAATCATGAATTACTTTGACTAAGATTATATTTGTTAAAGTTAACTGGTGGTTTTGGTTTAAAGTGTTATCTTTAAAGAGTTTTCTTTTCCCATGTTTCGTGATTGGTCGCTCAGCAGCGGATGTGGAATGCCTACATTTTTGTTTACTGTAGCTGGAGTGATAGCCGACTGGATAAACTATGTACAGTATCCCTTAAAACACAGTCAGATTGTACATTTTTGTATCAGAGAAGTATATTTAGACTTGCGTTGGAATACCAGCATATTTATCTCACGGTGGTCTCGCTAGAAGCTAAGGTATGTGCCCAAAATGCCTTTAACAACAGACTTTAGCAAACAGGGGCAAATAAGTGAACTTCTGCCTGACCAGCGGTTTGAGAAATGTTTTTTACTAACAGCTCTGTTGTCCAGCCTGGATGACAAATAAAGTATTTTAAGTTCAAGTGCATAATGTGTCCTTTTTAAGTAGCTGATTCTTTAATATCACGACGTTACGCTGCTGTTGTTTACCGCCACAGATGATCGAGGTGGTGGCCTCCATGGCCCGAGGCCCCGTGTTGCTGGCCGGGGAGCTCATGGAGTGCCTCATTACCTTCACCAACCCGATGTCTCATCTTTCCACCTCTGCGACCAGGTATGATTTCACACGTGTCACCAATAAATAAATAAAAAACTGTACACGTATGGTGATCCCATCCCTCTTTTTTTTTTTTAAGTTTGCAGACTGATAAACAGGTGAAAAATCTTAACCCTCGACCACATAGTCGCCTGGAGTCTGTTTTTTTATTATGATGTATTATTAATCCAGATGGAGGGATAAAGTCATTGCAAACCAATACAGCTGTTCTGGGGATTATCTTTATGTTTTGATTAAGCATTTTCATCCAGTTAGAACCGTGTCTGTAGCCTAATATTGAAAAGAAGATGTTTGGATTCAGCCAAAACTTGCAGATTGCATTGAAAATGGAAGAGGAAAGACGCTGGTACTTGAGTAATCAGTTAGGAAATTGTACCCTACTAATGGCAAGTTATGGGGTGAATATGAAGGTGATGCAGCGGAGAAGTTTATTCTGGTAATATTTGGATTTTTGAAGAGAAACTTTAGTTTTGTTTTATTACTTGTGCCAACAGAAATCCAAGATTTTAAGCAAAGGTATGCCAGCTGACACAGAATCAGCTACATCCTTAAACAGTAGGTCGTTTCTCTCGTGTAAAGAGGTTCTTTCAGAATAGAGAAAAGTTGTTGATCTTGATTTGTTACTCAGTTCTCTTTATTACATTATGCCTTGCAGCATATTGACTGCTTACTAAAAGATGCAGTAAATCAATCGTTGACTCAGTCACCTTGCTTTGTGGTGGAGGAAGATGGCCGCCCCTAAGTTGGAATAGTTTATTTTGCTCAGGAACCTTCCTAACTGAGGGAAATAACCTGGAAGTGTCAAAGTGGCGGCGACGATTGGAGCTGTTCAAAGTCCCCAAATACTAAGAAAAGCAGCTCCAGTGCTTCCTTATTATCTCCTTCAGCAGAGGAAACACTAGACAACCCTTTTTTGAGAGAAAGGAGATGATTCCGTTCCACTTTTTCATGCAGCTGCAACTTATAGCGACGCTTGATTATTTTAATCTACTGTGATTCATGTGGATAAACATGAGGACTGGAGGATGACTGTGAGCAGCCTGTGGCAACACCATGATTAACCATTTTAAAGTTTCCTTCAGTTACAAACTTTCAGAGTAAAGTAATCCTCTGCATCATCTCTGATATGATATTTCCGAGATTTGTCGCATGAGACGAATTATCTAAAGCCCCTTTTTTGTAGAATATTTGTTGAACGTTTATAGTGTCAGTGCTGCAGACTCGCATCCCAGCTCATGGCTGTTGTGGTCATCTTTTCTTTAAGAGTTTTTCCTGCCACCTTTGCTTAAAGGGATAGTTCACCTCTTTTGACATGAAGCTGTATGACATCCCATACTAGCAACATCATTTATGAACATCTTCTTACCCCCTGCTGCGTCCTGTGAGCAGAGTTCCAGCCTCGTTTTGGTGTTGACAAAGGTAGTCCGGCTAGTTGGCTGGGGTTTAAAAAATAAAGCGTCTTGCCTCTCAAAACAATATGCGTTCAAAAGAGTAATACATTTGCATCACAAAATCATTCTCCAGGAAAAAGTCAGATCTCACAATCGCTTGGCCCTATTTTCTCTCCCTTCATATCACTGCCTGCTGTGTAGACCGAAGTGCAGACCGAGCAGCAAACACGTAACAGACGCCGCTGTCGGCAGACAGTGAAATGAAGGGAGAGAAAATAGGGCCAAGCAATTGTGAGGTCTGACTTTTTCTGGATGAACAATTTTGTGATGCAAATGTATTACTCTTTTGAACGCATATTGTTTTGAGAAGCAAAACGCTTTATTTTTTAAGCCCCAGCCAACCAGCCGGACTACCTACATCAACGCAAAAACGAGGCTGGAACTCGGCTCACAGGACGCAGCAGGGGGTAAGAAGATGTTCATAAATGATGTTGCTAATATGGGATGTCATACAGCTTCATGTCAAAAGAGGCAAACTATCCCTTTAACCCTGTGACGTTTTCCACGAGGTCAAGGAAAAGATGATAGGAGGTCCCTGGCTATTGTGGAGGTTAATTTCTATTAAAAGCAGATTTTCCTTTGCATACTCAGGATGGAGGATTGAAGATGCAGTCCATTGGTTACCTTAGTGAGGCAGCTTTTTATGAATCGGACTTAATTGGATTCTAATGAATTAAACTTTATTTACTTTACTTTAAGTGCCTTGAGATGGCTTTTGTTGCTAATTGGTGCTATATAAACTAAACTGAATTGAATTAACCCTTTTTGCATGTGTCACAGTGAGATGCTGGCGTGGGCCAGCGCGCAGATCCACTGTCAGTTTCATGCCAGCGAGAACCGAGTAGCTCTGCCGGCTCAGGGCAACAAACAGGACGTCCAAGCTGAGAGCGACACGGTGCTTATTCCAAGCAGAGGTGAGCAAGTCGAACCGAAGAATCTGAGCTGAGCCTAAACTAAAAGAATGAACAAATATTTTATGGTATCATGTTATGGATTATTCGAGAAGTTTCTGGGTTTGACTGCCGCTTTCGCCTTGTTTCAACAGGAGAACGGGGGCAGTGTGTGCTGGACACACCACCCAAGATATTATTCTGTGACTTGCGCCTGGACCCCGGGGAGAGCAAAACCTGTAGGTTTACAAACGTGGAAAGATTCACAAGTTGGAAATAATCTGCCCTTTAATGTGTGTCACAAGCTGACAAACTAGCACCGCCTTTAAAGGAAGGAAAGCGTTGACTCTTAGATAGCAGGTAACATTTCTACATCTCTCTCCCACAGACTCATACAGCGAGGTGGTGCCCATCGATGGGCCTCCGAGTTTCCGTGGGCAGGCAGTGAAGTACGTCTACAAACTGACCATCGGCTGTCAAAGGGTCAACTCTCCCATCAAACTCCTCCGAGTCCCCTTCAGAGTGCTGGTCCTGCAAGGTGACATGCATTTGGACCACTTTTTATTCCTTCACCTTTTCTTAATCTGGACCCACAGCGCCACCAACTTTAGTCTAAGTTAGAAAAAGCTCTTTGTCTTTACATGTGCAGAACAAATTCAAGACGTCTGTGTTGATAAATGTGCCCAGAGGCGCGAAGACTTAGACTGAGCTGAAATCCTCTTTACATTCTTCAGGTTTTGTCACTTTTTACTAAGGCTGGGCGAGTTAACTCGTTATTATCTAACGCCGACATATATTTCATCGCGCATTAACGCAGGTTTAACTATTTATTTTATTATTGTAAAAGTCTGTTGCTCACAGGCTTTTATTTTGTAAAAGTCTGTTGCTGTCTGCTGCGGAACAGGAAAAGAAAGTAATCGGCGGCTCCACCAAACCTGGAGAAGGTTACGGAACTTTTACTCGGCCATTTTCATTTTAAAGTTCTTCCAGACGGCGGAGTCGACAGAACCAAAGTCATCTGTAAACACTGCCAAGTTGAATTGTCTTCTCAGCGTAGTAGTTCCAGTCTAAAATATCACTTAAAGGCAAAACACACAACTGATAGCAGCAAGTCATTCAAGGAAACAGACAGTGGAGCGAGGCTTCTACATAAAAACTACAGAAAGATGCTGATGTTAAAAGTGTGTTTGCACAACAAATGTTATGGCACTTTCATTCATATGGCAGCACATTTAAAATAAAACTAAATGCTAAAAGCTATACACTACTTTTGAATTCATTTTTTAGGATTTTGCGAACAAATGCGATTAATCGTGATTAATCAGGGAAATCATGTGATTAATTAAATTAAACATTTTAATCGTTGCCCAGCCCTACTTTTTACACACGACTCGGTTTTCGTCCACCGCCGTTTAGCCACGTTTGCGTCTGCTGTGACGTCATGTAAGAAAACTACAACAGCAGCCTGTTGTTGGAGAAGAATTAGATTTGGATATTAAGTGTTCTTCGTGCCACTTAAACAGAAGACTCTTGTTTCTCAGCTCATGATGGGGGTTGTTTTTCTCCACGCCTCGCTTGGAAATTGGTAAAGAATTCCAGTTGTGTTCTGTTATTGACTTTATTTGAACCTATCGAACCTGCAGGCATGCCAGAGCCTCCATTTCCTCAGGATGAAGAGGTTTCCCCCTCTAACCCCTTCCTGGAGGAGGAAGAAGCGAGCCGCAGGGATGCCCGGCCTTTGGAGAGAGCACTGGACATGCTGATGGTGACCACCTCAAGGCGCTGCCCTCGTGAGTCAGAGTTTCTGCTGTTTGCTGCACTTAAAAGCCCTTTATTACCCTACTTGATCCCACACAAAATCACAAGAAGGCAATAAAATCATTAAAAAGAAATTAAAAATTAAAAAATTAAAAAAAACTTTAAAAATAATCATTAAATAATTAATTAATTTAAAAGTGACTTTACAACACCCTCGGTTAACCAAAGTGCTGTACAGAAAAATAAAAACAAAAAATTAAAAGAATAAAATACAAGACATAAAACAGCTATATAATTGAAAACAATAATAATACTAAAATAAAATAAAAATAGATAATAATAACAATAATAATTATACATTCAACATCTCACATCGTGTCGAAAGCCAAGGAGAAGAGATGTGTTTTAAGATTTAAAACACAGCCCGTCTGACGTGGAGAGGCAGATCGTTCCACAGTTTTAGGTTTCACAGTTTTTGCCACAGCAAAGGCACGCTCACCTCTGCACTGGAAAAAATGCCCCTCCAAAAATAAGTAAGAAAAACTACAAATAAAAGACGTTTTTGCTTGAAATAAGCAAAAGAAATCTGCCAGTGGAACTAGGGAAAATCGGCTTGTCAAGATTTCTTGAAATAAAATGTGATATTTGGGACTTTTGGGATAAAAGTGATCTTGAAATTAGCTTAAAAACCTCTTCAAATGTCAAAAAAAGCTTGTTTCATATGAAATCTGACTCAAAACAATTTGTTTTCATTTAACAAGATATTCCAGATGTATTGTCTTCAAACACCCTATATCTGTTTGAAATATTACTTGTTAGGTAGTTGTGTCTTATATTAAGTGTAATGAGATATTTTGACTAGAAATGAGACAAATATACTTGGTAAGACTTTGATTTTTTTACAGTGGGAGCTGAACTGATCCTAAAATCTATGGGCAGCCAGTGAAGTGAGGCTAAAATGGGGGAAAAATGCTCGTATTTATTGTTTTATTTAATTTTTTATTGCTCGTATTGTGCCAGTTAAAAGAAGTGCGGCAGCATGAATTGAAGACGGGCGATGGAGGACCCACTAACCCCCACATAAAGAACATTACAGTTATCCAGCGTAGTGGTTACAAAGGCGTGAATTACTGTTTCAAAGTGTTGCTTTGAAAGAAGAAAAGATAATAAGATAAGAATGGGATAAAGAAATCAGTTTTCTACTCCGGTTTTCATTTAAACGTCTACATTTCTGTCCCCTTTGCTTTGTCCAGACATGTTTAATATCACCAACATGCGTGGGAAGGTGGCAAAGTTCTGCATCTTCAAGATAGTTTACAGACTCGGGGAGGACATCATCGGCACGTTTAACTTCTCAGAGGGAGACATCCCCTGCTTGCAGGTGTGTTTGCTGTTGAGGTTTCTTTTACTTACTCCTCAAACTTCAGCTGTCCTCCGCTCACTGCCGCCGTGTTTTCTCAGTATTCGGTGAGCCTGCAGAGCGAGGAGGAGATCCAGCAGCAGTACCAGCGGCGACCCGGACAGGCCATCAGCGTGACCGGGCACGGGCGCCACATGGAGTCCTGCCTCCACACCGCCTCCAGCCACTTCTCTCTGCCCATCCCCCTCAACGTCACGCCGGGTTTCAGCACAGATATAGGTCAGTTTCATCTCCATTCGTTGACGCATTTATAAACCACCGATGAACTGAGAGTTTAAGTGGATTGAGAAAGTATGTGGCTGAGAAACATTCCTTTTCAGACATTTTCAGTCACTTAACTTGGCTTCATCCGTCGGTTAAAACTACGGCATGCGGTCACTTTTCCATTAATGTTTATCGTGCACGAAGTGAAGTGAAATTTATTTATAAAGCACTTTTCAGCAACAAGGCGATCCAAAGTGCTTTACAACACAGAAAACAACAATCAGGTACAGAAATACAGAAAAAAAACATTAAAAAAAAATCAAACACAGAAATACAGATGCAGAACATCAATCAGGTCATTTTAGCTAAATCATGCAGATGTATTCTCCTGTCCATTCCAATTAAACATACAACCCTCCTGTTGTCCTGCTGGTCAAAAGTGAGCCACTACCATGTTTAGCTGTAGAAAAAATACCTTAAACGATCTTTTTCCAACTTTAAATTTTATGACTCTTCCTAAAGGGACCCCATCATTAGAAAAAGTCATACTTTATTTTTGTTTATGTTTCCATGTGGGCTGTACATCACTAGGGTACAAAAATTGTCTTATGGGTCATTTTTGACCCGTGAATTATAAAAACATTTAAACACCAGAAAAAAGTTCACCGTTTTTTTCCCTTTCAATATAATTAATTCAGAAGTAATTACTTCACATTTATATAATAGCAATCATTTTTTTAATTTTTTATTTATTTGTTTATTTAGTAATTTATCATTATTATTAGTTCGTAGTAGCCTGGGAATTCCCATGCTGCTTTGCGCTCGATTTCATTCTCACTGCAAAGTCAGCCTGGAAACCACCGCCCTTATTTTTACCAGAGTTTGGGAACCAATCACAGAACGGGGGGGGGCGGTGGCAGCAAGACGATGACGACGTATATGCGCTACACCGAAGCTTGTAGAGTGTTAATCCAACATGACAAGCGGACACAACGTTACCTTTCAATGCAGCCTTAGAAAGTGTTTCGGAGTAGATTCACCCTGGGGTCATTTGAACCGTGACATCCAGCCAAGTAGCCCACACGAAGTTTTTCCGATATTGGCTGAACATCAGCTGAGTTACTGAGTTATCCCGAATAGCTTAGTACAAGCGCTAACGGACCCTGGCAGTATCTCCAAAATTATCACACTAAAATCACATGTCATGACACCAAACTTCTACAGTAGTACAAATATGGTCTGTACTCACAAAGCGATGCATTTGGAAGTTTTTACATAGTCCAGGAGTTTATTATTATCATCAACACAAGCCTGATAGCTTTTCTGCTGCTAAAGCTGCGTCGACGTCACTTCTGGGAGCCGGGAGCTTCAAAGTAAGATGAGGGTTGATCTACTACTGTAGACAACAAAGCAAGGCTGTTCAATTTCTCCATTATTAAAATAAATTCACAACTCTACAACATAAAAATTCATGTAGAATATAGCATATAGGCCTACTTTGTTGTCAATTTAAGTAGCTTAGAACGCAAGTTTACTTTTATTTTCCATTTTTTTCTTCTTCCTCGTCGAATTTCTGTCGTCATCTGGTATAAGTGATACAATTGGCTATGAATCGCGCGCAAAGCAGCATGGGAAGAACCTGACGTCATTTGATAGACATTCGTAGCGCCCAATAAACGGCTCTAGGCATTTGTAAACCACGCCTCAAATACGAGAAAATGCACACCTAGTTCCCAGACCACCATCTCATCGAGATTGTGGACGCGTCAGCCAGGCTAAGTTCGTAGTATTTTTTACTAGAATTGGTATTATTATTGTTGTTGTTAATACAATCATTGTAAATATTTAAAAACAATTTGAGCTACTTGACTAATTTGAATTTCCCCCCATTGGGGGATGAATAAAGTATTTTTCTATTCTATTTCTATTCTATTCTAATAAACCTTTATTATGTAAAAGAAAACTGAGAAAACAAGAAAAAAGTGTAATCCTGAAAACTAGTGATTGTCTTTTTGTATTGTGTAACAAAAAATACATGATAAAAAATGTATTGAATTGAGTTGAATAGATAAATAACAGGTGGTTTCATCATACAAAATAGATTTTGGATTTAAAATTCCATTAAGTTGCTTTATTTTGGGGCTTTGGTAGGACAAGGGGAGTAAACAGAATGTTAAGACCGCACAAGGGTTAAAAAAAAAATAATAATAATTAATTAATTTATTTATTTATTACTAGGTGTCCGCTGTCAGGTACTTCCTGAACCTTAAAGGATAAAAAGGTAAAAAACGTTAAAGGATAAAAACGTTATCACGTTTTATTCAGATAAAGGCGTGTTTCATCGGCCTTTTAATGATGCGTGCAGTGATGTAACCCTTATGCATCACATGTCAGCTGCACGTCTGAGCCCCTCAACTTTCTCTGTTCAGTGACCCTCAGGTGGCGCTTGCACTTTGAATTCGTCACGGCCCGCGAGCCCATGGAGCCGCCCACCGTCCTGCAGAACCAATCGGAGGTCACGGTTTGGGCCGGGGCGGAGCACGTCAACGTGGACACCTTCAGCTGGAATCTGCCAATCAAAGTGCTGCCCACGAACCCGGCGCTGGCGTCCTACGTGTCGCAGTTTACAGGAACCAACAGCATCAATATTTGACTCTGTGTGTGTGTGTGTGTGTGTGTGTGTGTGTGTGTGTGTGTGTGTGTGTGTGTGTGTGTGTGTGTGTGTGTGTTCTTGCACCTACTGTTGAGTGAGGACCACCTCAAGTTTGAGTGAGGACATTTTTACATAGTGAGGACATTTTGTCCGGTCCTCACTTTGTTTCCCTCTAGATGACCTCCTTAGGTTATATAGATGCTATCCTTTTAATTTTCTCAGTAGGACCTCAGAATGTCCTAAGTGTCAATTTTTCACCCCTAAAGTTTAACACAGATTAAAATCTTTTTCTGAATCTTTTGTGCTTCTCAAAATCTGAAGCAATGTATCGGATCACTGTGCCACCGAGTGTCTGGAATGACACTTTGTTTGTTTCTAAGTGAACTAGAAATACTGGTCCTCACTTTGTGAGTGGTTTTAGTCGGTCCTTACTCAGCATTAAGTACGAGAGTGTGTGTGTGTGTCTTTTAATTTTCTTTACAGATGAGAAACGATTCCAGTGGATAAAATGTATAATTAATGCAACCTACTGTATGTTCAGCCTTTTTTCGCGTGCATGTAGCCGTAGGCATTTTAGCTTATTTGAACGTGGAACATCTTCCTTTTTGGAAGAGCGCAACTCTCTTTATTTATTTCGTTTTTACACTCGTTTTTTTTTTTTTTTTTTTTTTTTTTGCCCTCATTTTATGAAACCGGCTTTTCTAAGGCGAGATAGTTTCTTCTGTGTAACCGCTTTGCTTTCCGCTCGGACAGAGGCTGCACCGAGATGTAAGAACTACAGAGAAAATTAAAGTGTGGCCTGAAATTTCTCAAATTAAGTGTTTGTTTTTGTTTCAAAACAAGAATTTTATTCGTTTTTTTTGTTTTGTAAATGATACAGCATGATATGTCAAAGTCAAAAGAAACATATATTAGTGTATGTGGTCTATATATTTGCCGTTATTTACAAGAATCCGGATCCGTTAAAGATTGCAGAAGAAATTACAAACGTTAAACGAAAGCAGATGTTTTACTGAGAAACAAGTTTCATTCAGGAAGACAAACAACTACTGTTGTGAATTTTTTAAACATTGTTTTGTTGGAAAGGAGGTGCCACATCTTTTACATTGATGCATAACAGGGAAATCACAGATGCCGTTTAATACTGGTTCAGTTTGTGAGCTAAGAAAAACTGTTGCTGGTATGAAACTGTGGCGAGCATCAGCTTTAAGAAGAAAAAAAAAAAAGGCTGAAGTGTCACCGGTCTGCGGGGCCTCTTCAGTTCTCAAGCTGCTGCTGCTGCAGCTGAAGGGATCCATGACTCGGGTCCCTGTTCACTTCACCCGAGATGCAGGGCAGGCGGGGGTCGGCCGCCTTGACCAGAAACACTTTGCAGGTCACTGGCTCCACCCGCACCTCACACCATGCGGGGAAGTCCACCGGCCGATGCACCCTGAGCAGGGATGGAGACAGATGTGAAGTCTTTGAAGCTGGAAATAAATCTCCTGTTGTTTCAGTCTCTGGTTTATTCTTTGCAGAGATTATTCTTTAGAAGCTTAAAAGGAAAATGCAACAATTGTCTCGGGAGGTTACAGGTTGAAATGCTGATTTTTCTCAAAAAGTAAAGGCTTAAAATCCACTACAATACATAAGTTCAAGGTTAGAATATTACAATGCACTTAATGCATTTAGCATTTAGGGTATTTTTAACACTCTTCTAAAGGAGTTTTGTTTTCTGTTGGAAGTTACCTGGTTTTGTCTTTTTTTGCTTTTAAATGCTTTTCATCTGCTTATACATCGTATATTTCGTCGAATAACACTTTGGTCAACCATGGTCGTTTTAAATGTGCTTTCTAAGTTAATCAGATGCTGGTTTGGACCTCCTTAGAACTAAAAACAGGTGAAAAGTGGTCCGGTCAGCACTAGGAGTTAACACACACACACACTTCAGCATGTTATCACTGAACCTACGACCTTCAGCTGGTGCAGAACGCTGCTGCCCGTCTTTTAACCAACACCAACAGACGTGTGCACATCACTCCTGTTCTTAACTCCCTCCACTGGCTTCCTGTCCCAACGGCCTCGCCCCATCATATTTATCTGAGCTTTTAACAGTCCTGGTAGAGCTCTGAGGTCAACAGATCAGTTTCTGCTGGAAGTGTCCAGGTCAGAATACAAACCCTGGGGTGAGCGAGCCTTTTCCCAAAGCTGCCCCCAGGCTCTGGAATAAGCTCCCCGTCCAGCTGCCTCTTATTTCTGACCTGGGCCGCTTCACATCTAGGCTAAAAACCTACTTATTTAGGATTGCTTTTAATACCCAGTAGTATGATGACACTTTTATCTTATTTTATTGCTTTCACTGTTCTTTTATTGTTTTTATTTGTTTTTACTTATTCTTCTCTTTATTTATTACCCGCTGTAAAGCACTTTGGTACATCGTAAGGATTGTCTGTAAAGGGCTGTATAAATAAAGTACATTTACATTTAAAATCCACTACATTTATGTGTAAATTCGGATTCATTTGAGTCTCAGCCACCGACTGCGTTAAATCCCTTTAACACTACCAATAATACAGGAATGATTAAGCAGGTCGAATACATTTATGTTACGTTTAAATGATGTGAAACTGCAACCCAAGTCGTCCCGGGAGGACAAATGAATTTCCGTGCAGCACAACGTCTCTGAAGCTGGCTGCAGTGTGAACGGTGGGCATCTGGACACCAAACCACAGAGGCTGTTTGTGTACTCACGTCTCGCAGCAACCGACTCCAACAGGGTGCAGACAGGTGCACTCCATGCAGGCATTGTCCATCCAGGTTTCCCCCAGCGAGTAGTGCTTCCCCTCGAACACACACAGAGCTTGGACGACACACGGAAGCGCATTCTTTAACAATGATAGCTCCAAGTATAAGTGAAATGTGCATGATGAGAGTTTAACCCTTGTGCGGTCTTAACATTCTGTGTACTCCCCTCGTCCTATGGGTCAAAAATCACCCGCCCCACCAAAGCCCCAAAATAAAGCAACTTAATTGAATTTTAAATCCAAAATCTATTTTGTATGATGAAACCACCTGTTATTTATCTATTCAACTCAATTCAATACATTTTTTATCATGTATTTTTTGTTACACAATACAAAAAGACAATCACCAGTTTTCAGGATTACACTTTTTTTTTTTTTTTACCACAAACCAACTGTCAGTTGGACCAACAGTTTTCTTGTTTTCTCAGTTTTCTTTTACATAATAAAGGTTTATTAGAATAGAAATAGAATAGAAAAATACTTTATTCATCCCCCAATGGGGTAAATTCAAATTAGTCAAGTAGCTCAAATTGTTTTTAAATATTTACAATGATTGTATTAACAACAATAATAATAATAATACCAATTCTAGTAAAAAAAAATACTACTACTAACTAATAATAATGATAAATGACTAAATAAGCAAATAAATAAAATAAAAATTAAAAAATGATTGCTATTATATAAATATGAAGTAATTACTTACCAGTTTTCAGGATAACACTTTTTTTTTTTTTTTACCACAAACCAACTGTCAGTTGGACCAACAGTTTTCTTGTTTTCTCACTTTTCTTTTACATAATAAAGGTTTAATATTGCTATTATATAAATGTGAAGTAATTACTTCTGAATTAATTATATTGAAAGGGGAAAAAAACAGTGAACTTTTTTCTGGTGTTCAAATGTTTTTATAATTCACGGGTCAAAAATGACCCATAAGACAATCTTTGTACCCTAGTGATGTACAGCCCACATGGAAACATAAACAAAAATAAAGTATGACTTTTTCTAATGATGGGAAAAGTCATTAAATTTCAAGTTGGAAAAAGATAGTTTAAGGTATTCTTTCTACAGCTAAACATGGTAGTGGGTCACTTTTGACCCGCAGGAGGGTTAAAAGCGTGATATCTCACCTCTGGAGTTGAAGTGGCACTCCATGGGTGCAGCAGAGGCGCCGCCGGCCCACAGGAGGAACCCTGCAGCCGTTACCAAGTAGTTAACCACGGAGAGCTCCATCTTCATCTGGTCCGATCAGCTTGTGGTTCCTCCTCTCCCTTCAGTCCCTCATTTATACATCCTGAGGGTTTACGACAGTGGCGTGGAGGTGTGGTCCACACCGTCATGTGGCCGGCAGCCCTTGGCTGTGAAAGGTATCAGCGGCGCCATCCGTCAGGAATGAGGTGACGGTGATGTTGTACGGAGGGGGGGGAGTAAACAGAAGGGAATCTGGTGTCTTGGCACGATTTTGGCACCGCAGAGATGGACTCTCTGCGCTTCAGCGGGCATGAACCTCCAAAGTGATAGAAACAATGACACATCCATGCGGTGACTAAGAGAGGGAAGGATAGGAGAGAGGTGAGCTGGAGGGCAGTGAAAGATGTCCAAGGAGAGTAGGAGGAGGAGAGGCCGAGGGATGGGATGGAATTACCTAACATGATTCATCACCATTCAACCATCGGTTCTGTATATGTACAGCAGCTGAAAATGTGACACATGTTAAACACATGTATGCGTCCTGATCTATGATACCGCAAATATAAAGTCATGTGGCAAAGAAAGCGTGTGCCCCATTTCAATTCTGGGGTTTTACATTTTGGGTCTTAAAATAAGGTAAGTGCGACCAAAGATAAGCGACAACACATGACACATTACACTGTGTCATTACTTATTTAACACAAACTAAGCCAATATGCAGAAAAACAAAAGTCCACCCCGTGATTTAACAGCTTGTAAGACCACCTTTAGCGGCTCTCTGAAGGTCCCACCACAGCATCTCAGTCAGCCTGAGGTCTGGACTCTGACTGGACTGAACGTGGAACATCTTCCTTTTTGGAAGAGCGCAACACTCTTTATTTATTTCGTTTTTACACTGGTTTTTGGGGGGGTTTCTGCCCTCATTTTTATGAAACCGGCTTTTCTAACGCCAGATGTTTTCTTCTGTGTAACCGCTTTGCTTTCCGCTCGGACAGAGGCTGCACCGAGATGTAAGGACTACAGAGAAAATTAAAGTGTGGCCTGAAATTTCTCAAATTAAGTGTTTGTTTTTGTTTCAAAACAAGAATTTTATTTGTTTTTTGTTTTGTAAATGAGTTACAGCGTGATATGTCAAAGTCAAAAGAAACATATATTAGTGTATGTGGTCTATATATCTGCTGTTATTTACAAGAAGTCAGAGTTGGATCCTGAAGGTCCCAGCACAGCATCTCAGTCAGGCTGAGGTCTGGACTCTGACTGGACCAAACAACACTTTGATTCTTCTCTTCTTCACACATTCTGCTGTAGATCCGCTGCTGTGTTTGGGATCTTTGTCCTGTTGAAGAGCCAGTTTCAGCCCAGCTTTAGCTGTCGGAGAGACGGCCTCACATCTGACTCTAGAACACTTTGGTATCCAGAGGAGTTGATGGTGGACTCAATGGCTGCAAGGTGCCCAGGTCCTGTGGCTGCAGAACGAGCTGAATTAGCTGGGACATCTTTAATATCTTGAATGTTTTCCACTTGTGAATAATCTTTCCAAATAGTTTGGAAATGGCCTTATAACCCTTCCCAGATTGATGGGCAGCAACAGTTGCTTCTCTAAGATCATTGCTGATGTCTTTCCTCCTTGGCATTGTGCTAACACACACCAAACTGATAAACCTTCTGCTTTTATAGAGCTGCTCACACTTCCTGGTGATCACCTGGCTGCTACTTTCCTCCTTAATTCCTGTGGAATCTGTAAGGGTTCACTTACTTTTTCACACACTGCTTCTGCATTTTGGTTTACTTTAGTGAAATTAATCGTGAAATGGTGTAATAGGCTACGTACCACCGTTCATCTGAAGTTGCATTTACCTTATTTTAAGATCTTATAAGGACCAGATGATGTTTCTATTTAATCCTGATGAGTAAAGTCGTAGAATTGAAAGAGTATTTACTTTCTTTTTCACACGCAGTATCTGTAGAAGTAAAAGAAACCGAGAACTATGACAACTGGTTATTAGAGGGCCTCACTTGTACAAACAGACATGTTAAGAATCACTTCCACAAAGAGCACAATCTTATAGTGCCTTCATAGTGAACCAGTCAAAACCCAGCTGACCACCTTTGGGAGTTTTTGGACGATCTCCACCACCGTCATCAGAAAACTGCAGGACAATGATGTTTATCCACCCCAGAGAAGCTATAAAAAGGAGCATGGAAACTGACTGCACCAGCTCACTGATTCTATTAATATTGTTTCTATCCTTTAATCCTTTACCCATTTATTATCTATATATACTTATTGGTACCTTCCTCTTGCACAGTCAGGCTGTAACATCCGACCGTCTGCCAGATCGCATCATGATCTCCAGTATGTGACCTCATGCAGGTCCAATGCAACCGAAAAGCCCCAAAGGAAGCAATAAAGATTTAAACATATTCGGCGTTGGTGGAAAATATTTCCGACTCTTTCAAGTTTTCCACATTTTGTCGTCTTTCATCCTCATCATAAAATTGATTTAGTTCTTTTTTTCCTCATTTCAGATCAGTCCCAACACAGTTCTCTGCAGTGGCAAAGCTGTACTTTGAAATTTTCTGTTAATTTAAGTACCAAGTCACACATGTGCAAGTCTCAAGTAAGTCCCAAGTCATTTTTTCTTGGTCAAGTCAAGTCAAAGTCGAGTCACCTTATTATTGCAATTTTACCTGCAGAATCTGATCTTAATAAAGTGAAAAGACAAGATATAAGTAACTGTCATTAAACATCATTGGCCAATGTGTCCAACCTGTCCACCCCGTATCATATCAAGCTAACGTTAGCTAACTACAGACTAGGCTAACAGGATAATATTAGCTAATTTGACAAGCACTTACTGGTCAGAATGGATCTTCAAATGACGAACAAAGTTAGAAGTTATGGTAGATGCTTAACACTCAAGTCATTCAAGTCATCGTGTCTCAAGTCAAGTCAAGTGCCGAGTCTTTAACTTCCGAGTCCGAGTCGAGTCTCAAGTCTTTTGTTTTTTGTCAAGTCAAGTCACAAGTCATCAAAACAGCAACCCGAGTCGACTTGAGTCCAAGTCACAGTGACTCGAGTCCCCATCTCTGCAGGTTTCCCACTCTCTTAAATAATCTTTTTAAACTTCAAATCTTCTTGGACCCTAGATTAGATTGGATTATATTCATCTTTACAAGCTTGGCATACTATTTCTTTGGAAGTTTTTGTCTTTGGAGCCATTTTCAAGTCCTTAAAGAGAAGTTATCATGGACTCAGGTCCATGCTTTTGCTGGACTACTTCAGAACCGTCACAGAGGTTCTCCACTACTGTGGTCGTGTCTGGTTGTTGTTGACATGTAAACCTTCATTCCAGCCTGACATTCCTGAGCATTCTGGATACAGTTTTCTCTCAGCATAGCTCTTTGTTTTTCTACATCAAACTCTCCGTCACAGAGAAGCATCCTGCTGCCACCATCATGTTTGACTACAGTTTTGTTATTTTAATTGGGTGACACTGATGTTTGTCCACACCAGCCAACAGGAAATAAGACCAGACGGTTTGATTTTAATCTAAACAAATCAGGAGGTTTTAGCTCCTGTGGTTTGAGTCATTCAGGTGCCTTTTAGTGAAGAAATGGTTGAGTGCTGCACTGACGGTTGTCCATTTGTAAGGTTCTCCCATCCACACAGTGTACCCTGGATCTAGTTTAAGATAAGCATTAGCTAGTTGGTTTCCTGTCCATTTATTCTCAGTTACTCAGGCTGCACATTATGAGGCCTGTTGGTGGCTCCAGACTTCTTCCATTTGAGAATGATGGAGGTTTCTGTGCTTATAAGCACAGTTAATGCTGCAGAAATGTTCCTTTACCATTTGGCAGATTTCTGCCTTGACACAATTCTGTCTCTTTGGTCTATAGACAATTATCTTTACCCCATCGACTTGGTGTTTAACCTGACATATATAGGCTACATAGACTTTTGTCAAGTTGTCAAAGCATCTCAAGGACTATTGTTAATATACATCTAATATCAAATATCAAACAAACATCTCAAATATAAGCTGAAAATGGCAGTATTTTATCTTCAATACATAAACAAAGCACTCAAAAACAAACTTTTCCTTGTTCCTTGTAGGCTAATACTAATTTCAAAACGACAAAATGTCTAAAACTCGAAAAGGTCTGAAATCTTTTTGCAAACACTTCAAAAAGCAACATTATCTTTTTGTCTTGTTGCTCAAATGGTATACAAAAAGACTTACAATGATACAGAAAAAATAGGTGGCAGTATTTTTGGTTAGCTATTACAGCTAGCTTACTTTGTTATGGAATTAGTCTGTCCTGTGTCTGAATGGATAACCTGACTCTATTGAGTATTTTGATTAAATGTGCTCTATGCTGAAATAATAGTCACTCTTACACATCAAATATGATCATTACTGCAGATTTTAGATGCACCAAGTCAATGGGAATGTTATATGTAGCTACACAGTTGTTAGTTAGCCCAGTTAGCATAAAGGCTAACAGAACGCTAGCTCGGTTCAGTCACATCAAACCTTCTAACAGTATCCACAAACCAATGATCTGAGTAAATATCTTGTTAATTTAATCTTTGGAAATAATTAACATGTCAAAATTACAAGTTTAGCTCTCGCTTTAAATGACTCAGAGTTAAATTATGTGGAGTGTCGTCTGACACATACAGTTACCCTGTGTAAATCATTGAATAGCCAATTCAAAAAGCTAAACATGTAAAACAATCTTTAATGTGAAGAGGTGTGTATCCCTATTTCTACATTCTTCCATTAGGAATAAATTTGAGCAACAAATATTTTTAAATGATATATGTGAATGGTTTCTGTCAGAGATTTAAACATCCTTCCCATGATCATCTTCATTGCTCATACATGATTTGGCTGATACATTTGAAAAAGTTAGTTGGATTTGTCAAATGTCCAAATTTCAAAGCCCAGGAAGGATCAATATTCAATTTCCTAAAAAAAAAATCAGTTACCTGTTGGGATCCAGTTCACTGTAAGTTGTACAGATGTGCATTTTTGTCAAGTTTAAGTTTTTCTTCATTAACAAAGAAAAGACAAAAAGTGAAAAATGTCATCTGATCTGACTTCACAGCGAGCCAAAAAAACATTAGCTCATGTTCTTCCACTTGTTTACTATCTGCGGACAGAGGTCGAGATC
Source organism: Odontesthes bonariensis (assembly GCF_027942865.1). Lineage (NCBI taxonomy): Eukaryota > Metazoa > Chordata > Actinopteri > Atheriniformes > Atherinopsidae > Odontesthes > Odontesthes bonariensis. The sequence continues at coordinate 7,480,720 of NC_134524.1, forward strand.
ATAGGAAAAATCTTCTCAAGCCTCTCACAGGAGGCCCCGGGGCCTCATAACGTGGTGTTTTACGTGTCTTCTCTGGTACCTCCACAGTAGTTGAGTGTTGATAGATCTCTCCGATCAGCCAGGGGTGCTACTTCATTCACACGATCTGTATGACTCACAGTTGCCTCTCGAGCTGCACACTGTGTCTTTCTGGGTTTGTTACGGGTCAAGTTGTCATTAACATGAACAAACAGAACAGAGTTTCAGAGTTTAGTTTGTGAACCTTTGTTTAGACGGAGTTGATTAAAGTTTCTTTTAAAGGCAAATGTACCTGTGTGCGTTTTGCGAGGATCATGCTGACCTCTAACAGGGCCTATTGGCCCTTTACAACACACTAACAAAAGAACACACATCCTCCCTGACTTGTCAAATATGTTGTCATCACCGGCAAAAAAGGGAGGAACTTGCTAAACAAAAGATGAGAATTTTCCTGTCACGCCTTTTAACTTCACGGACTTGCACTTAATTGGAGACAAGTGCATTTTAATTGTGGACGACCAACGTCGTTATCGTGAGATCATCGTCTCTGGCATCTTAAATCTTTGATAAGAGAATTGTTTCTATTGTGTTAACTTCTTTTGAGGGAAACCAGACAGAAAACGAATTTTAGCGCAGATCTTTATCATGAAGGAACATTTTACGTCACATCTCATGCATGCATCATATTTGCTATGATTGGTTATATTTTTCTCAAGTATAAGTAGAACTGACTTAAGTTTAAGTGCAGAAACATTTGGACAGTTGCACATAGTTGTTAGTAGAACTAATTCAAACTATAAAAATGTAATTTATATGAGTTTGCAGAGACAACTATCAGCTTTAGAGGAAATGTTGAGTGAGTGCAGCTCTTTAATTTGCTCTAATTTAATTGACCTGTTAATTTAACCATAAATAAAATGATAATTTTTAACACCTTTGCTGAGAATACTTTGCTTTCTTCAGTTGCTGTTTGTTTGTGGGTCTTTCAACAACTTGAAATGCAGCTGCACTGGGTTGAAATCTGACAACTGACTTTGTATAATATTCCTCCTCCTCACTTTCAGGGTTGCTTTCACAGTCATTTTTGGGTCATTCAAATAATCTTTGCTGCATTTGACAGAATCTGAACAGACAGTATTTTCCCAAATACTTCCGAATTCAACGGGTTGCTTCTGTCTTCTGTTGCATCATCAATAAACACCAGTGATCCAGTGAAACTGAAAGTCGTGTGTGTCCATGCTGTCAAACCAGCTGCATGTGTTTTACAGCTGTTGATGTTCTGTATACTGTGGGTCATAAGTCGTTCTAAATCTTGTAGTCTTTCTCTTCCAAATTAGCCCAATTTATATAATGCCAATTCAATAAAAAACAACAGATCGAGTCAAATCTTTTCTTTGATTCAATGCCTTAAGCATACACATGGCGACATTGGAAGGAAAAAACTCCCTTTTAACAGGAAGAAACCTGCAGCAGAACCAGAACCAGGAAGGGCGGCCATCTGCTTCGACCACCTGGAGGTTGAGAGGACAGGAAAAAGGGGAAAACAAGCACCATAACACCAGTTAATGACAACAATAATGTCATATGTACATGGAGAATAAAGAGAGCAGAGTGAGGAGAGGTGCATCATGGGAGGTCCCGAGGCCTATAGCTGCATAACTATGGGATGCTTCAGGGTCACCTGAGCCATCCATAACTATAAGTTTTATAAAAAAAGGAATGTTTTAATGTGTAATCTTTAAAGTAGAGAGGGTGTCTGCTTCCTGAACCCAAACAAAAGCTGGTTCCACAGAGAGGGGCCTGGTAACTGAAGGCTCTGCCTCCCAGTCTGCTTTTAGAAACTCTGGGAACCACAAGTAAACCTACAGGCAAGACAGGGCAAGACAACAGGAAACAAAAACCAAGGAATTTATTACATAAATACTAGGGCTGGGCGCGTTAACTCGTTATTTTTAACACCGATAGATATTGTATCGCGGATTAACGCAGGTTTTATTTATTTTTTTATTTAAAATAAATAAATAAATATTTCCATTTTCCATTTACTTGGCCGTTTTCATTTTAAAGAGCGAGGCTTCTACATAAAAACTACATAAAGATGCTGTGTGTGTTTGCACAACAAATGTTATGGCACTTTCATTCATATGGCAGCACATTTAAAATAAAACTAAATGCTAAAAGCTATACACTACTTTTGAATTCATTTTTGGATTTTGCGCACAAATGCGATTAATCGTGATTAATCAGGGAAATCATGTGATTAATTAGATTAAAAATTTTATTGGTTGCCCAGCCCTAATAAATACATTTTAATAACGGTTGTTGTCGATCTTTGAGATATTTTTGTGCACTGCACCTTTAATAAAAAACACTCGAAGCCCCGCCTCGCTTCCCATTTATAACTTTTCCGCATCAGACTCGATTAATCAAAGCCCGATTCGACGATCGCCCGCTCAGCCGTCTCCACCTCGCTTCACCGCCGGTCGACTGCTCTGGCCTGGCTGTAGATTTCAGTTACTGCTGTGTTGTTGTGCAGCTACAAATAATCATCAAATCATGCCCGTTAAAACAGCATTTTTTTCCCCCTGAATACAGGCAGTTGAAGTCGTCTTTCTGAACCCGTGTGCTCACTGAAAAACGACCCCAGCCGTGAGGTCGGGCGGTGAACTCGGCTCTGCGGAGGGTTGCTGCTCTGTGGTGATCCGAGGCCTTGTCGCAAAGTCTCACACAAAACGCCCGGGATTTCATGTTGAAGACGTCTGGTTTTTGGGGGCAGAACTGACTGTTTTCCCAGCGGAAGATGGACACTGATAAGTTTAACTATGCCTACAGCTGTGACCTGGACATCAACGTTCAACTTAAGATGTGAGTTTTGCACTTAAAGGGCGTCTCTTTTGGGTCAGGCTGATGTGTCCTGTGACTTGACAGGATGCGTGACGTTGTTTACGGTGTGTGTGTAAAACCACAAAAGCTTGAATTTTCTTTAAAAAAAAAACTTTCATTCGTTTAGCATTGTTTTGAGCGTCTTCAAAAGCTCATGCACGTGTCACGCTTTTACCAAACAGAAGTTCCAGACAGATTAAAGAGGAAAAAAATGGGATATTTTCACCTGTTTTCGTTGCCTATGAACTACCGTGTGTTGTGTTTATCGTCCTATTAATGCTGAGACACTCATAAATTAGGTCTTTATTGTAATCCTGTAAATTTAAAGCTTGTTTATTCTAAAAACCATGACTCATGAACACTTGATATGGGTAAACAACACGTATTTATTCTTGTGCTCAGCTCCTGAGGCCAATTATTGTGTTATAAATGTATAATTACTTATGTCCTGACACGTGTTCAGCTGCTAAGTTAACACCCTAATAAGTAAGTGTAAGTAAACTTTATTTATATAGCAACTTTCACCGATAAAAATCACAAAGTGCTTTACAATCAAATACATAAAAACAATTATAAGAAAACAATTATACATGCTGTCTTTATCTAAGTACAGTTTCTTTTTAACACAATAAGCTAAAACAATTGAATGCATTCACCAAAACTTGTGGAGAACATTAGAAAGAGCAACTTTCCGACTGGAAATCAGAACTGGATGTTTGATTTTTCTGGTGTCCACATGTTGTTTTTCTCTTCCCCCCGCAGAGGAAGTTTGGAAGGAAAGCGCGAGCAGAAGAGTTACAAAGCGCTGCTGGATGACCCGATGCTGCGGTTCTCCGGCCTCTACCAGGAGAGCTGCTCGGACCTCTACGTCACCTGCCAGGTGTTCGCCGAGGGGAAGCCTCTCGCCCTGCCCGTTCGAACGTCTTACAAAGCATTTAGCACACGTTGGAAGTAAGAGCGTATACTTCACTCCTCTGGTCTGACCTTGTTGTCGCGTGTATGGCGGGGATATAACCTTTTTTTTTAAGTTGCATTCACGCTGTTGTTAGCTCGATTCTTTCATTGGAAGCTCAAGAACAAGCCGGAGGAATCTCAAGGTAAATAAAGTGTTTATTAGTCACACGTCAAGCATATCAGCGCTGGGCTCAGTGGAACGGAGCTCCAGCAGGAAATCCGTCAGACTGAGCCTCGATTTCCGGGTATCTTTTGCATTTATAGCCTCATAGGTTGGACTCGCACGCGACCGAGTATGATCGGACATGAGTAGGTTCAACATGCTTCCTCATATTCTCTGAATAAGCCAAACAATGTGTGTGTGTGAATCTTGCACCTGCTTTGCCAGGCTAATTGTTTTGTCTCACTATGCCTGGATCACTTAAGGTCATCGTGGGAAAGTACAGAGACTATTTAATTCATAATGTCTAAGAACAAAGCCAATTTTAACGCTGCGGTGTCTCCTGCGCAGCTGGAACGAGTGGCTGCGGCTGCCGGTCAAGTACCCCGACCTTCCTCAGAGCGCCCAGGTTGCTCTCACAGTGTGGGACATCTACGGGCCCGGCAGAGCCGTCCCTGTCGGGGGAACCACCGTCACCCTGTTTGGCAAATATGGGTGAGTCTCGTGGTTTCCAGGCCCATGAAATAAAGCTTCAGCTTTGAGAATCATCCACTACTTCTTTGTATGTAACAAGTACACATGAAGAATGCTGACTTGTAGCATTGCAACACCTGTAGTATGTTCCGGCAAGGGATGCACGACCTGAAGGTTTGGCCGGGCGTGGAGGGGGATGGAGGAGAGCCCACCACCACGCCGGGACGCACCAGCAGCAGCCTGACAGAGGATCAGATGGGTAGACTCGCCAAGGTATGCATCCGTACAAGAAAAGGAGATATGTGGGTGAGGGTAGGCTTGTGTGTGTGTGTGTGTGTGGGTTTGTGACCATGTGACGAGATAGAGTAAGAAAAGGTACAGAAGCAGGAGTGAAGGGGGACAAGAAAGCTCCAGATGCAAAGCCCTGTCTAAACCATCATCTGTTCCAGGGCCCTGACCTGGAGCTACTCAGTGATGTGAGTAGAAGTTCAGGAGTTGGTCCTCGCAATGCAGAATGTGTGTCCGTACTCTTGGAGTATGAAGGCCTTGGCCAAAATGTATTTGCACATAAAATCTCTGCTGGTTAAATTCACCACGTTTAATAAGGATTAAAGGGATAGTTCGCCTCTTTTGACATGAAGCTGTATGACAGCCCATATTAGCAACATCATTTCTGAACATCTTCTTACCCCCTGCTGCGTCCTGTGAGCCGAGTTCCAGCCTCGTTTTGGCGTTGATGAAGGTAGTCCGACTAGTTGGCTGGGGTTTAAAAAATAAAGCGTTTTGCTTCTCAAAACAATATGCGTTCGGGGTGGTCGGGGGCCAACTAGACGGACTACCTTCGTCAACGCCAAAACGAGGCTGGAACTCGGCTCACAGGACGCAGCAGGGGGTAAGAAGATGTTCATAAATGATATTGCTAATATGGGATGTCATACAGCTTCATGTCAAAAGAGGCGAACTGTCCCTTTAAAAAGCACAATTCAGACCGCAGCAGGGATATTACATTCTTCTTCTTCTTCTGCCCACTTTGCATTGCAGGAACCCCCCCGAGGGGGTTAAATCTATTCAAGTGCATTTTGACCCGGGTTGTCTGTGCAGGTGTATGGCCGTGTTCTTAAAGCATCACACACATTTGTTTTTAAGGTTTCTGCTGTTGCCGTGCGTTGGTGTGTCTCAGTGAGTGCGTGCATGGGCTTCGTGTTCATGTGGAAGTGATGCTCATTAACTGTTGCAGTTTTTTTGGGATGTTTAGAGGAGGGTGTCGGTCTTATTTTAACTTAATTTCGCGTACTAAAACTCACTGAATCCCCTGACTTTGAGTTGTGTTTGGGCTGAGTCAAAGTGTGAGCACTAATCCCAACCCGCTGACTTGTGGGCTCGACCAGCCGTGCGCTTTACATTCCCGACACCCGCACTCACCCACCGACGAGCGGATCTGCTGCAGAGTTTGTGCATGACTGGGGGAGCTGGTAGATGTGGTGACCAGTTCTGCAACAGCGCGGCCTCGGTTTCTGTATTTTCTTATTGTTTTGGTAAACTCTGCGTCTTCTTCCTCGCCCTCTCTGCCGTCTTTCTTCCCATCTCCATCCAGCTGACGAAGGCCCATCGGCAGGGCCACATGGTGAAGGTGGACTGGCTGGACCGGCTAACCTTCAGAGAAATTGAGATGATTAATGAGGTAAGTATGTTATGATCCAGTCCAGATTAGTCTCAGTCGGTTACTTACTGAGATCGGACAATGAAAGGCAGTATTCAGCATCTTACCAGAGATGGGACCAAGTCACACATGTGCAAGTCTCAAGGAATGGGAAGAAGTACAATACTTTTTTTAGTTTCCCACCCCTTTTTAACTACTCTTCAGTTTGCAAATATCCTAACTACAATACACCTATATAAATATATGCCATATGTACACTTCCGAAATATCTATATAAATATATAATCACAAAAATAAATATATACTACACACATATTCTTGTAAATATAAATGTAAATGTGAATACATATATATATATATATATATATATATATAACTATCCCCATAAGTAAATATATACCATATACTAATTAAATTACAATGCAGTTTGCAATTCCATTAATTTATTAATTTTATATTCAACCTGAAAACATGAACTGTATAACACTCAAGTCATTCAAGCCATCGTGTCGCAAGTCAAGTAAAGTCCCGAGTCTTTAACTTCCAAGTCCGAGTCGAGTCTCAAGTCTTTTTATTTTTTGTCAAGTCACAAGTCATCAAAACAGCGACTCGAGTCGACTCGAGTCCAAGTCACAGTGACTTGAGTCCCCATCTCTGCAGTGTGCATGTTGGCAGTAACTCTGTTGTTGTGTGAGTTAAAGAAGTCTGTGTTTGTTTCTGCAGAGCGAGAAGCGCAGCTCTAACTTCATGTACCTCATGGTGGAGTTTCCTCGCGTCAAAACCAACGACAAAGAGTACAGCATTGTGTATTATGAGAAGGTATTTTCTTGTTGTCGGGATCTCACCACGTGTGTGTCACACAGCTCTCAGCATGTCATCCTTCTGTCAGCTGACACCAGCTTTGTCTCCGCTCAGGATGGCGACGACACGTCACCGGTTCTAACCAGCTGCGACATCGTCAAAGTCCCGGACCCGCAGATGGGAATGGTGAGAGGACGCAGCTTTGATGTTGGTTCAGAAAACCAGATTTCTAACAGTAACCGAGTGCTTGTTTTCTTTTTTTTTTCCCCACAGGAGAACCTGGTGGAGAGCAAGCATCACAAACTGGCTCGTAGCCTCCGCAGCGGGCCCTCGGATCACGACCTGAAGCCCAACGCCGCCACACGTGACCAGCTCAATGTAAGCAAACCTGCATTCGTTTTTGATTTTTTTTTTTTTTTTTTTTTTTTTTTTTTTTTTTTTTTTTTTTAGGAGGATCTACACCAGAGATACTCATTGCGCGGCTCCTCAAGCTTTAATTGGCGGCTCGCACTCGCATAGTAGCTTATAACAATATGGTAACAATAACAATACATTTTTTCCGAATAACATACAGCGAATACTGCACAGTATTAAGTATTGTTATTAAGTATTAATTAAGGCTTAATGGTGTTTCCTAAAGGGGGCACACTGTTAAACCTGGCAACGCAGCCCGCTTAAACCACCTCACACTTGACCGCAGAGCACGCTAGCTCCTTTAGCCAGCGCGAGATGCAAGATACTCAACTCAATTCAACTCAACTTTATTTATAAAAGCCCTTTAACACAGCCGTGGCTGAAACAAAGTGCTGTGAGTAACAACACGAAATACAAGGCATAAAACACAAGAACAATGCAAAAACAACAATAAACAACAACAATATTAAAAGAATAACAGCATCCATACAGCCCCAAACCATGTCACTCCCACTACTATGCTTGACTTTAAGCATGGGGCACTTTTCTTTGTACAAATCACTTTTTACCACCACACATGCTTGACACCATCAAAAGCAAATTTGTTTATCATTGTCTCATCAGAGACAAACAAACTAAGGATATGGATTGCTGGAACCATGTCCTGTGATCTGATGACACCAAGACCTTTCTTTTCTGTTGTAAGCTGAACAGATGTTGTATTAAACTTACTCTATGCACGTTTTGGGAATAACTTGTGTGTGTATTAAAATATTGTTCAAAATGTTACTTTTCAACAGGGGTGTACTCATTTTCACTGTGCACTGTAAATGTGATCTGAATTGAAAATGTATTAGCTGTGTTGTTTCTTTTTTTGTGGGATGTTTTATATGTAGAAATGCATATTTGCAAAAGGGGAACTTAGTATGTTGTCGTAAAAGTGGCTCTTCCCTTGATTTTGCTGCCAATGTGGCTCTTGTGAAAGAAACAGTGAGTATCTCTGATCTACTGTGTGCGTAGTCTGACAGCAGGGAACTTTATGGATGTCTCCAACAGATTATCGTGAGCTACCCTCCAACCAAGCAGCTGAGCTCTGAAGAACAGGACCTGGTGTGGAAGTTCAGATACTACCTCACCACGCAGGAAAAGGTGGGTGCTCTGCTGGTTTCTTGTCTTTTACTCCTCCTTCACTCATGCCTTTTTAAGCCGGGACTGATGCGCCTTCGTCGAGGCGACTTATACAAGGCGTCCCTCAGCTGGTTCCATGGCGCTGCCTTGTTGTGTCTAATACACAGAGGTGGGTAGAGTAGCTAAAAATTGTACTCAAGCAAAAGTACTGGTACTTCAGAATAATATGACTCAAGTAAAAGTAAAAATTAGTCATCCAAATAATTACTTGAGTAAGAGTAAAAAAAGTGCTCGGTGAAAAAACTACTCGAGTACTGAGTAACTGTTGAGTAACGTCTGATTTATTTGTTAACACAAGCATTCAATCAGACAGACAAAAATACTAAATAATCATCTTTAGGCAAATTAGAGTTCATCCAATTGATAAAATAAATCAAAATTAATTAATTACAAAATAGCTTAAATTAAAATAATCCAGGTAAATTCAAGAACTTCAATAAAAAATAAAAGAAACTAAAAAACAAACATTCATCTATCCATGGGGGAAAAAAACGAGTTTAGGAAACTTACCGCTACATGTTTCCTCAAGTTAGATGTTGAGTTTCTGCTGAAATGTGCGTTTGTTTTGGTTGACACAGAAGACACATAATGTAGCTGCTGTTTCTCACTCTTTGTAAGGTAAACATGCTTTCAGTATGAGGCCTCGTCTGCGTCTTCATTTCCCACCGTTGGTTCTGACATTTTTCATCTGTTTCTTTGTTTGTTTGCTACGACTGCTAATGCTAAAGCTAACCCGTCCCGCCGCTGAGATTGAGTATGGTCACGTGACCAGACTGCACAGCTGCGTCTGATTGGTGAAACACAGTCAGGTGGTAGAGCCTTTGGCGGAAGTCTCTCTCTCTGTCAGAATAAAACATTAAAATGAGGCGTACGCGGGAGGATAAAAATAATGAGGCGGAGAATACCAAAGAGGTAAGAAGAAAAGTAACCAGCTCATTGTAGCCTAATGTAGCGGAGTAAGAGGACAGTTTCTGCTGCACAAATCTACTCAAGTAAAAGTATAGAGATTTAAAACTACTCCTAGAAGTATAATCTGTTCAAAAACTTACTCGAGTAAATGTAACTCGTTACTACCCACCTCTTGTAAGAACACAGCGATGTGTGACTTATACGGAGGGACAAAGACGGCTTTTTTTGGCCTATAAGGTGCAACAGAAATGTGAGGTAGACTTAGTGGATGCTGTTTTGTTGGAGTTTGCACATGCTCAGTGATTCCTCCTCTGACTCCAGGCCCTGACGAAGTTTCTCAAGTGCGTGAACTGGGATTTGCCCCAGGAGGCCAAGCAGGCTCTGGAGCTGCTGGGGAAGTGGAGGCCGATGGACGTGGAGGACTCCTTGGAGCTGCTGTCGTCCCATTTCACCAACCCAACAGTCAGACGCTACGCCGTGGCACGCCTGCAGCAGGCCGACGACGAGGTATGTGGAGAGTTATTAGAGACTCAGTTTGGAACCAGGACCGTGTCTGCGAATGGTGTTAATCAGGAGAATTTAGGTTTTTAAAGACCTAAGCTTTCCTTGTTTATTTAGTAGAAACTGTCCCGATGTATCTGCGTTTACGCGACAAACTTAACTCAACCATAACAACAACGGTGCCCATGTGCCAGCTTTTCCACATCTGGCGAGCTTTGTTGAGCCTCTACGGTGACATCACGTCATGCTCACTCTATGATAGAAGTTGTATCCCACCCACCAACATTACTCTAACCCACACAAACATGAGTTTAACCCTTGTGCGGTCTTAACATTGCGTTTACTCCCCTTTTCCTTTGGGTCAAAAATGACCCGCCCTACCAAAGCCCTAAAATAAAACTTAATTGAATTTTAAATCCAAAATCTATTTTGTATGATGAAACCACCTGTTATTTATCTATTCAACTCAATTCAATACATTTTTTATCATGTATTTTTTTTTTTTTTTACCACAAACCAACTGTCAGTTGGACCAACAGTTTTCTTGTTTTCTCAGTTTTCTTTTACATAATAAAGGTTTATTAGAACAGAATAGAAAAATACTTTATTCATCCCCCAATGGGGGAAATTCAAATTAGTCAAGTAGCTCAAATTGTTTTTAAATATTTACAATGATTGTATTAACAATAATAATAATAATACCAATTCTAGTAAAAAAAAATACTACTAGTAACTAATAATAATAATAAATGACTAAATAAACAAGTAAAAAAAAAAAAAAAAAAAAAATGATTGCTATTATATAAATGTGAAGTAATTACTTCTGAATTAATTATATTGAAAGGGAAAAAAACAGTGAACTTTTTTCTGGTGTTTAAATGTTTTTATAATTCACGGGTCAAAAATGACCCATAAGACAATCTTTGTACCCTAGTGATGTACAGCCCACATGGAAACATAAACAAAAATAAAGTATGACTTTTCTAATGATGGGGTCCCTTTAGGAAAAGTCATACAATTTCAAGTTGGAAAAAGATAGTTTAAGGTACTTTTTCTACAGTTAAACATGGTAGTGGCTCACTTTTGACCCGCAGGACAACAGGAGGGTTAAGACATGTTTGAAGTAAAATCGCAGGCTTTGGAGCTTTTATAGGGGCTAAATCTGCCGATACTTTGAAAATAAACTCCTACTTTAAAGCTGTCTTCATTATGCCCGTCTCCTCTCTGCAGGACCTGCTGATGTACCTTCTGCAGCTGGTGCAGGCGCTCAAGTACGAGAACTTCAGTGATATTCAGGGAGGCTTGGAGCCAGGCAGCAAGAGAGACAGCCAGGGACTTTCAGATGACTCCACACTGGACAGGTCAGACCAACATGAGGGAAGCTGCTCTGCTCTGACATGTAACATTCCTCCGACTTCCAGGAATCTAAATTTACCCCCCAAATACGCTCACTGGCTGGGAGAGCATTTGCTGATTCACAGAATTTGATTATTTCTCTTTTCAGAAAGCGTAATGACCTCATTGGATGTTTTGATTTTACTGGAAGAGAATCTCAGGATGTTGGCTGGATGCAGACAACTCTGCAACCACACTGACCTCCGCGAAAACACTGAAATCAAACCGTGTCTTTAAACGCGTTGCTCTTTCTCTGTTATTAATCGCCGTGTTTGTATTTTATTTCTGTTTGTAGCTCCCAGATCCTTTCTGGCACGTCCGGGTCATCAACTGCCCCACAGCAGAAAGGCAAGGAAGGAGCCGACAGTGAGAATCTGGAGGTAAGAAACTGTTGATTAAAGCAAACTGGAGATTAAAGGAATTCGAAAGAAAGTTGTTAAAAAAGGTCTAATGTGTAGCTTCACACAAGAGGCAAACTCAGCCAGACAATGGTGAAGTTTACTGATGTTTCCAGAAGAATTTATTGATGTACAGCCGTTCGTTTCTCATTTTGCACAAATCCTTTCCTAACTGGAACACCGTAAGAGCTGAGGACGGACAAATTAAACAAAATTAGCTCTTACAAACAAATAAACCATCTTGAATGACATGACTCCAAGGCTCCTTTTAGCTTAACCCATTGAGGCCGGGAAAGCGTTGCCGCATTTCTACCTTTAAAGCCGGTGTCGCTGTTGCGATTTTCTACCTTTTAAGGCCGGGACAGCGTACGCGTCTTTTTTCATGTATAAGGTTGTTTTGCACCAATTATTGACCTCTGCGCCAATGAAATGCATTATAATAGACACGTGAGAGTGTCGTCATGTTCCTCGTGTCATTGTTTTGAAGTTAAGTTTCATCGAACCAAGCATGGAGGACTTTCAGTGGGAAGACATTTCAGACGGTAGCGATTGTGAGGAGTTTCTTGACTTTGATGATGCTGATGAACGTGCTGACCAATTGATGGAGATTTATGGCGAGCACATATGTTTGAGGATGATTGAGGATGATTTTGAAGGGTTTGAAAGTGAGTGGAAGACTGACAATTACCACCGTAATCGACGGAGAGATTTCAACCGCACACCAGGGGTGAAAGTCGGTTTACCTGCAGATGCCACCGTTGCAGGCATTTAATCATATTTTTACTGAGGAGCTTTGGGCGCATCTCGTTTCCGAGACGAATTGATACAGTGAGCAGGTACTTCAGACTCCAGCTCGGAGATGGAAACATTTATTGGAATGTGTATGGGCTCCTTGTGCTGCCAGTACGAAGAGATTACTGGCGATAAAATAAATAAATAATTTAAATATAAAATTAAATTTTATTTTATTTTTTTACTGTTTTTTTTATTGAAAATAGTGCTGTTCCTGCACTTTACTTTTTACATTTTCTATTTTCATGAAGGTGTATGTAAATAAACTCAATTTCCAAAGAAAGCCACAGGTGTAAGCTCTCAAATACTTTTTGAATTTTGTTTCTATCTGCTACAGAGGCTGAGAAATCAATCATTTAGTAGGCGTTGACACAATTGCTGAATTTCCAGAAAAACTTCAGTTTTTAGGGGGTCTTTCTGAAATCGCCCATAGGTTTTACAGGCATCCTTTTCCAGGCGTCTTAGGCCTAAATGGGTTAACATCACCGCATACACACTCTACAGAGGCTAATGTTATAATGAACAGCAACTTAAATATTAGCTTGAAGAATAAACACTCTATCACATTAAGTCTGCTGAACACACATAACTCCACATAAAACATATTTCTACAACATACCTTGTTCCCAATTCTAGCCATGTTGAACTCTGACCGTCACTTTTGATCATCTGCTCCTTGCGAAGTCGATTTCTTTGTTCGCTGTTAGATGCACCTCTACTTCCGACCGGGAGTACCAAAATAAAAGCATGTAATCGTAAAAGCGGAAGCAACAAATAAAAGCATACAGGCAGCAATAATCAGTTATTAAATCCCTTTTTAAGAGTTGCTTACAGGCATCCTTTTACAGAAAGAAACACAAACTTTGTGTCTTTTATGTGTTTGTTTTTTTTTATCTTTTTAGCAAGACCTGTGTACCTTCCTCATTTCACGTGCTTGCAAGAACTCTACGCTTGCCAACTACTTGTACTGGTGAGTGCAACATCTGTGACTGAAGAACAGAGGCAGCTGTAGTTCATTACGTCAGACGCTGTGTGTAAAATGGGCTTTTTTACCCCCCACAGGTATGTGATTGTGGAGTGTGAGGATCAGGACACACAGCAGAGAGATCCTAAGACCTACGAGATGTACCTAAATGTCATGAGACGGTTCAGCCAGGCTTTACTCAAGGTGAGCGCCCAGAATGAATTCTTATTTAAATCGCTTTGAACTTATCTTCTGTAACCATATTGGCACAAATCTGTCAAGTAATGATGGGGGAAAATAGTTGTGATATCGTACCAACGTACAATTCAGAGCTTTACTTGTTATAGTACATCTGTCAGACTGAAAGACAACAGTAAGCCTTTGTGTGAAGTCTTCTTCTTCCCTCCAGGGCGATAAGAGTGTGAGGGTGATGCGCTCGCTCCTGGCTGCCCAACAGACGTTTGTGGACCGACTGGTGCAACTGATGAAAGCTGTCCAAAGGGAGAGTGGAAACCGCAAGAAGAAGGTAACAAACGATTGCTCGGACAGAGTAAAAAAAACTATTCCGTACACTTTATCAGAGTTACCTTGTTAGTAAAAGGTTGGACTCCCTTCTGCATTCAGAAATGCCTTAATTCTTCGTGGCATCCTTTATAGGGGGGGGTACTTGGAATGGGACGGGGGCTGTTAGAGCAATAACGAAGCTGTTTAAGAGCTGTAACACTTTTTTATGTACATTATTAACTATTTACATTAACAACCAGTAGGCACCGCAATTCAATTTTTTAACAAGGCTGTCTTTTAATGTCTGAGCCTGGCAAAGCATTATTGCTTCGGCACTGCCGCCTTGGGAATGTTGGCAAGGCGGCAGTGCGAGTTTGCTAAGGCGGCCGCCTTAACTATAATGCGCTGCGGGAAACACTGGAGTTATAAAGAAACAAATAAAGCTTTTCCAACAGAAGTCTCTCCAAGTCCAGGAGTTGGTGGGCTGATTAGCTGTTTAACAAGCAGCTGAACAGGTGCACCTGAAAAAGTGGGGGAGGGTAGTATTCTGCCACACAGCCTTCAGTAAGATTCCTCAATGAAATCGTCAAATAATTCTCTAAGACTCATTTAGTTCTGCAGCACCACGAGGGCTCTTCATAAAGGGGAAACATTACGTATTCAGACACAGGCATCGATTAGATTCTGGTGATTAACCGATCCTCCTCACTGGAAAAAATGCCCCTCCAAAAATAAGTTTAAAAAAAAAAAAGACGTTTTTGCTTGAAATAAGCAAAAAAATCTGCCAATGGAACTAGTGAAAATCGGCTTGTCAAGATTTCTTGAAATAAAATGTGATATTTAGGACTTTTGAGATAAAAGTGATCTTGAAATTAGCTTAAAAACCTCTTCAAATGAAAAAAAAAGCTTGTTTCATGTGAAATATGACTCAAAACAATTTGTTTTCAAGACTTTGTCACTTAAAGGTGGGGTATGAGATGTTTTCTGGAGCATTTTTTATCATATTATGTGAAAACCCTCCTCACGACCCCATTGCACCCACTAAAATAGAATGTTTGGGAAAAAAAATTATTCTTTTTGTCCATTGTAGAGGGTGTAGCAAGAGGAAATGTCTGACCAATAGAAGTAATGATGAGAGATGTTTTGAAGGCGTGGTTTCGAGGGGTGGGCTGAAGGGAGAGGCAAGGTTGTTTATTTTCAAAAATATAGCTTGTAGGAACCGTTTTTCCAAGATCTCATACCCCACCTTTAACAAGATATTCAAGATGTATTGTATTAAAACAAGTCCCTATATCTGAAATGGTACTTGTTAGGCAATTGTGTCTTATATCAAGTGTAATGAGATACTCAATGAGACAAATATACTTGGTAAGATTCAGATATTTTCCAGTGCTGACTTGTGTTTACATCCGATGCCTCCATGTGTGTCTGCAGACCGAGCGGCTGCAGGCTCTGCTGGCCGACAACGAGAAGGTGAACCTCTCGGAGATCGAGCCGATCCCGCTTCCCCTGGAGCCTCAGATCAGGATACGAGGCATCGTCCCAGAGACGGCAACTCTCTTTAAGGTACGGAAGACGCTCGCTCATCATTTGCACAGCTTAGAAAATCTGCCTGAACTTGTGGATTTTATAAGCTGTAGCATCTGCTCTGCGAGTCATTTGTGCTGCGTTATTTTTCATGAAAGAGAAGGAAAAAAGAAACCATGCGGTACGTTGTATTCACCTGGGGTGTGAACAGTACACCTATGCAGTAAATTAGTCTTTTATTTTTGTTTTTGTGTCAGAGTGCTCTGTATTTAGCCAGTATCTGACTACATATACGATTTACCTTACCTACTAACAGGAACGCATATCTCTGTGATTAATGCGCTTGTTTTTAACGCAGAAAAGCACACTGATAACATCAGATGGCGGCTCAACTGCAGCCCATCAGACAGCCGTTAGCGGTCACCTTGATCTGGAACACTTCAAAACAGAAGCTTTTAGAAGCATATTAACACTTAAAGGGATAGTTCGCCTTTTTTGACATGAAGCTGTATTACATCCCATATCAGTAATATCATTTATGAACATTTTCTTACCCCCTGCTGCGTCCTGTGACGCTGTGTTCTGTGACGCTGCGTTCTGTGACGTGTTGGTGTTGATGAAGGTAGTCCGGCTAGTTGCCTGGGGTTTAAACAATAAAGCGTTTTGCTTCTCAAAACAATATGCGTTCAAAAGAGTAATACATTTGCATCACAAAATCGTTCTCCAGGAAAAAGTCAGACCTCACAATCGCTTGGTGCTATTTTCTCTCCCTTCGTATCACTGCGTGCTGCCGCCTGCCGACAGCTGCACCTGTTACGGTGTTTACTGCTCAGTCTACACAGCACGCAAAACGCTTTATTTTTTAAACCCCAGCCAACTAGCCGGACTACCTTCGTCAACGCCAAAACGAGGCTGGAACTCGGCTCACAGGACGCAGCAGGGGGTAAGAAAATGTTCATAAATGATGTTGCTAATATGGGATGTCATACAGCTTCATGTCAAAAGAGGCGAACTATCCCTTTAAATATCTATGGTTAATGAAAGTGGGATTCACCTGGGATGTGAACAGTACATCTATGCAGTAAATTAGTCTTTTATCCTTGTTTTTGTGTCAGAGTGCTCTGATGCCAGCCAAGCTGATCTTCAAAGCTGAGGATGGAGCCATGTACCCGGTGATCTTCAAACATGGAGACGACCTGCGGCAGGACCAGCTCATTCTGCAGATCATCTCACTCATGGACAAAGTAAGAGTTGTTCGTGTCAGCGTACGGTTACCGCGTGTGATTTCATTTTTTTTTTTTTTTTTACACTGAAATGTCAATAAAACCAGTTTTTTATTCCCAGTAAACGGTTTTACTGTCTCGTGAAAAATATCAGCTCATCCTGAATTTGATGCCGCAACACGTCTCAAAAAAGTTGGGACAGGTTCGTGTTTCCCACTGTGTAGCACCCCCTCTTCTATTGGCAACATCTGGATCTGAGGAGACCAGCTGCTGGGAGAGGAACGATATAAGATTCCAGCTGCTCAGCAGTCTTTTGTGTTTTATTTGGTGAAAGATCAGGGCTGCAGGCAGTTTCTGCATGTTGCTGAAATAGATGCAGCTTGTGGTTTAACATCGTCTTGCTGAAATTTACAAGACCCTCCCTGAAAAAAGGTGTCGTCTGGATGGGAGCACATGTTGCTCTCAAACTTTTCAGCATCGATGGAGCCTTTCCAGATGTTCAGGCTGCCAGTTCCAGAGATACTGATGTTGATTTTTAAATGATGTTTTGGTCCAGAGAAGACGGCAGTGTTTCTGGACCGTGTTCACATACGGCTTCTTCTTTGCATGATGGAGCTTTAACACAGACAATGATTTCTGGAAGCCTTCCTGAGTCCATGCAGTGATTTCCAGGGCAGAATCAGGCCGTTCTTTTGATGACATCATGTGCTACAAATGATGGAAGATTCTTTGTGATTTAATGTTGAGGAATATTGGTCTGAAATTGAATTTCTTTTGGCTGAACGTCTGCCCATCTCAACTTCTCTCTACCTCTTTCAGCTGGTGTTTTTACACCCAAGCATGTTACTGAGCTGTTGCTAATTAACCTACTTAGCTGCAACATGTTCCTTTAGCTTTTTCTTTTTAGCACCATTTACTTTTCTGCCCTTCTGTTGCCCCTCACTCAAACTTTTCAGACACATTTCTGCCATCAGATTCAAGATGAGCTCATATTTGTCACGAAATAGTAAAGTCTCACTTTTCTACGGTGTCGCAGTAATATTCTGATATAATATGTAACATCTGAGCTGCAGGATTGTTTCTTCTGGCTTTATAACATCAAAAGATCGTGTTTTTAACTCTTCAAACTTGTGTTTTTGTATTCTTGGTGCAAAGCTGCTAAGAAAAGAGAACTTGGATCTGAAGTTGACACCATACAAAGTTCTGGCCACCAGCACCAAGCACGGTAAGAATTTATCATCACTCAGGAGTCTGTTTAATAGAAAGCGGGCCGCTGTAAGTGCCGCGCATTTAGTTGCAAACTGCTGTGTCCTGTTTTTCAGGTTTTATGCAGTTTGTTCAGTCGGTTCCTGTCGCTGAAGTTTTGGCCACCGAAGGCAACATCCAGGTGAGCAGAGTTATGGAGACGCAGGTTACAATCAGGTTACAATGCTTACATTTAACGAGTCACTCATTTTTGACAGAGCTTCTTCAGGAAGCATGCGCCGAGTGAAAAAGGACCTTATGGCATCAGCTCGGAGGTGATGGACACCTACGTCAAGAGCTGCGGTGCGACACTAAACACGAGCCTCACCTGCAGAGCACATTAACCAACCGATTTGGTCTAATCGGTGCCTCTCACGCTTTGTCTCTCCAGCTGGTTACTGCGTCATCACATACATCCTGGGGGTGGGAGACAGACACCTGGACAACCTGCTCCTAACAAAGACCGGTGAGCCAAACACACCCATAAAGGCACTGCAGGCCTCTGCTTTTTAGAGTTCTTCCCTCACGGTGTTCTCTCCTGTCGTCCTCCAGGGAAGCTCTTTCACATAGACTTCGGCTACATCCTGGGCCGAGACCCCAAACCGCTGCCTCCCCCCATGAAGTTGAGCAAAGAGATGGTGGAGGGGATGGGAGGCATGCAGAGCGAGCAGTACCAGGAGTTTAGGAAACAGTGCTACACTGCCTTCCTTCACCTTCGGAGGTAAATACAGCAGAAGAACTCTCCTCTGCAAAGAACTGACATGAAAAAAATGCTTTATTAAACCCCAAAGGGGAATTATACTGATGCAGTGTGCAATTATTCCTCATAAGCAATTATTGTGGCTGCTGCTGGCAGGAATGACCTCTGCTCCCCTTCTTTATTACAGCAGAACAGAAGGAGTCTCAGTTTAAGGACCTGAGCTTGTTTAAGAAGAAGCAGAGTCCATCATATTCCCTTTTGAAAACAGCCTAAGTGCTGAATTTCCGGTCTTAATCAAATCAAATCAAATTTATTCGTATAGCACATTTCATGTACAAAACAATTCAAAGTGCTTTACATAAAATAAAAGCATTGCAGCAGGGAGAGGAAGAAGCATTAAAAATACATAAAATAATATAAAGAGTCCAGATAAATTAAAAGATATCGTGCAGATTTCATGCATAGACACATGAGAAAAGAAATGTTTTTAACCTGGATTTCAAAATCTAGGTTGTTGTCCAGGTAAACTCTCATATCTGTACTCCTCCACTTCGTCTCCCAGGATAGAAATAGTGTTTTTGACTTATTCCTGGTCCTCCTAAAATCTAAAATCATCCCTTTTGTTTTGTTTACATTAAAAAAAAAAAAAAAAAGGTGGTTTTTCTCAACCAGTTCCCTGCACTCAGCCTGTTGTCCATCACTGAAACCCCCAACAACTGCAGAGTCACATGAGTATTTCTGGAGATGACAGGACTGTGAGAGTACAGTTTCCTGTGCTGCTGACCAACCTCTCAGTCAGATAAACTGTGATCTGTTTGGCAGGTAGTCAATAATCAAGCATTTTCCACAATAAAATTACTAGAGAAGTCCAAGAACATGGTGGCTCTCAGAGTGCCTTTCAGTCTGTGGTCTCAAAGCATCCCTGCAGAGTTTCTTCAGTTTCCTGAGACCACTTATCCAAAGTCGGTGCAGTGACAGGTTGCTGCCTAGCAATCGGTGCAGAGTTGGAGGTGAGGAGAGCCAGAAACCTGGAGCTGTATGCATCTTTTACATTTCCCTAGAATAAGTCTGGCTTTTTTTCCCTCAGCTGGAGCAGTTGACAAACTGTTGACAGGTTGGAAGTGTAACTAAGAGGGAGACTTTGTTTGATAGCGTTGGGATGTTGTGCTTGTAGCCTGGCAACAACCGAGGTGACGACGTCACAGACTGCGTTGGCAGCAGCTCGTGTTAATACATACACAGCTACCAGAATAACGCAGCTAACAGTTGACACCTAAACATGTCCAGGATTAAACCATCTGTTGATACCAAGCAGCGCACGTCTCAGTGAAACAGATCCTTCTGCAATCTTGATGTTCCCGCTGTGCGCTAACAACAGATCCGAGCCGGTCTGTTTTATTGGCAGGTGATCTCACATTCCCCATGAGTATCGAGGGAAGACTCGTCTTAAACCATCTCCACCTATTTCTCTGCCTTGTTCCCACCAGACGCCCACAACGTTTCCTCTACAGCTCATCTGGGATTTTGGGACATGTTTCAGGCAGTGGTTGGCATTTTGAAAGCTCGGTCAGCTGTTCCCATTTGTAAACAACTCTTCCTTTGGCATAGCAACTCATCATAACAGGTGTTAAAAAGTGTCAGAAGTACGAGGAAAATCCACTCAAGCAGCACAGAAACTTGAAAATCAATGTTTTTTGGGGGAAAAACTCTCTAAAATAAGTTGGTAAATCAATAATATAATCGTAGCTGCTGTGGAAAGTCCCCGATTACCAGAGAAGAGCCACGACTATCGCCTCAAACTGAAAGCATGTACAGGAATGAGGACTTTTATTTTGTTACACTGCCCCTAGCAGTAGAGTTTTAGGTATTAGCGAGGCAGAGTTCTGAGTTTGGGTGCAGCTTGATAACAAACCGGCAGAGTCTTTACGTTTTGTTCAGGTTAAGACTGCAAAAGTTGGTTTGTAAAGCTCAGCCTCTTGAATAAAGTGTGCTCCTTCCCTCCATTTGCTTAGATACTCCAACCTGATCCTGAATCTTTTCTCGCTCATGGTGGATGCCAATATCCCTGACATTGCTCTGGAGCCTGACAAGACTGTTAAGAAGGTGAGTTTGTTCTTTGTTCTACTTTAAGGTGAAAAATGAGGTGAAATTAGAGTAATTATACATACATTTCACACATATATGCACCTGAGCCTGTGATTGGCTGACGTGGTTCATATTTGTTCCATGCATCTGAGACAACCTGATTAGCCCTAAGGTTCATTGTTTTCGCCCACAGGTGCAGGATAAGTTCAGACTGGACCTGTCGGACGAGGAGGCGGTTCACTACATGCAGAGTCTGATTGATGAGAGCGTGGGAGCTCTGTTTGCTGCTGTGGTTGAGCAGATACACAAATTTGCTCAGGTAAGTTTACTCAAGCACACAGTATAGCAACAAACAGGCGACCGTTGTGATAAATTAAATAATCTAAAATTAATTATATCTGAATAAACAGAGAAATGTATTGGCCTAGGTTCAACTTCTTTACTTAAATCAGGCTTCAGTCACCAACCGATGGCAGTGGCTGATATTTATCTAGTGATTTTCAGTCGGTTTTTACAGTCAAACTGATGTTTTATGAACAACCAGTAGGGCGCCGTTTAGCTCGACTGGTTGGGCGGGCGCCCCATGTGCAGGGGCTCCCCGTTACAACCACCCCCGGGTTCAAGACCTGGTTTTGGGGCCCTTTGCTGCATATCAGCCCCCTTTCTGGCTGCCCTCATTTCCTGTCAAGCAACTTTCCAATAAATGCCACTAGTGCCAAAAAAAAATCCTCTAAAAAAGAAACAGTGACTTTGTTTAACACATTGAAGGATCCCGTGTGTGTCGTGGCTTTGTGGATAATAGCACACATTCAAGAAACTGATTATTTTGTATAATTTGTTAAAGATTTAGCAGTGAATAATTGGCTTTTAGCTTTGTCATTTACACCAGACTAATCTAGAAATGTTTCTACTCTGAAAACGAGCCCAAAAGGTCCAAAAAGAGTCCTGAAATTGTCTGTGTACAACAACTATTTAACTGTCCAGTGAACTGTACTGGTGGTAAACCAGTTAAATCCCAGTTGCTCATGTTAGCTTCGTTACTGTCTCTTCAGTATTGGCGCAGATGAACAAAACGGACGGCCGACACGAAGCTGAACTGGATCAAACTTCTGCAGCACAAACACATGATCGTACGGCTCCGGACCGTCTGAATGTGTGAGAGAAGATGAAAAAAAAACAACCCAGTGACACTATTGAAAAAGGCCAAGAATGCACTGCCAACCTTTCC
Organism: Odontesthes bonariensis; assembly: GCF_027942865.1. NCBI lineage: Eukaryota > Metazoa > Chordata > Actinopteri > Atheriniformes > Atherinopsidae > Odontesthes > Odontesthes bonariensis. Next base: position 7,502,743 of record NC_134524.1, read on the forward strand.
TGCAAGACGGCAAAACAGGGACACGTTCCTCTTCGTTTGCTTCTGTATATATCATGTATATTAATTACTGAATGAATGAAATGTGAGGCCAAATAAAAGACTTGTTATAACTGAACCTTCTGTTTGTGTTTTTTACTCGGTGTATATTTTCCCACCAGTTTAGCCCTGCTGTGCAGTGTTTATGGCACGCAACATGTTTCTTAACTGAGCATTGCAGACCATCTTTGGACGGCCGTTCTGTCAACGCTGGGGGCAGAAACAAGTCGAACACCCCCCCGACCCCAGAGGGTTGGTGAGTCACACTGAGTGAGTGACTAAGCATTTCCCTACCAGGCTCAGAGAAACAGGAAGCACAAGCCAGCGCTGACTGCTCTCACAGCTTTTATACAAGTTATTGACGCTTCTGACATACACTCACCGGCCACTTTATCAGCTACACCTTGCTAGTAAAAGGTTGGACCCCCTTTTGCCCTCAGAATTGCCTTAAATCTCCGTGGCATACTTTCAACAAGGTGTTGGAAACATTCCTCAGAGATTTTGGTCCATATTGACATGATAGCATCACGCAGTTGCTGCAGATTTGTCAGCTGCACATCTATGATGAGAATCTACCATTCCAACAACAAGATCTGCTGACTGTGGAGGCCATTAAATCCCCTTTCTTCACCATTCTGATGCTCGGTTTGAAAGCAGAGACCCAATTCTGAGGTCTCAATTCTGAAATTCTGTCCATAAAAATTATGAACAGAATCGGTGACGAAGGGCAGCCCTGACGGATTCTAACTCTTACCGGAAAAATGTCCGACTTACTGCCGGCAATGCGGACCAAACTCTGACACCGGTCATACAGAGACCGAACAGCCCCTATCAAGGGGACTGGCACTCCATACTTCCGGAGCACCCCCACAAGAGTCCCCGAGGGACACGGTCGAACGCCTTCTCCAAGTCCACAAAACACATGTAGACCGGTTGGGCGAACTCCCATGCACCCTCCAGGATCCTGCCGAGGGTGTAGAGCTGGTCCACTGTTCCATGGCCAGGACGAAAACCACACTGCACCTCCTGAATCCGAGATTCGACTATCCGACGTATCCTCCTCTCCAGTACCCCCGAATAAACCTTACCCCCTGTAGGGGGAACACCCCCGGGGCCTTGCCACCAAGGAGCTTTTTGACCACCTTGGCGACATCAGCCCCAGAAATTGGAGGCCCCACATCCAAGCTCCCCGACTCTGCTTCCTCATTGGAAGGCATGTCGGTAGGATTGAGGAGGTTTTCGAAGTATTCGCTCCACCAACTCACAACCTCCCCAGTTGAGGTCAGCAGAGCCCCGCCCTCACCATACACGGTGTAGATGGTACTCCTTCTTCAGCTTAACGGCTGCCCTCACCAGCGGGTTTTGGGGATTGCCGCCACAACAGGCGCCAACCACAGCTCCGGTCAACCGCTTCAAAAATGGAGGCACGGAACATGGCACATTCGGACTCAACGTCCCCCACCTCCCTCGGGATATGGTTGAAGCTCTGCCGGAGCTGGGAGTTAAAGCTCCTTCTTACAGGGGATTCTGCCAGATGTTCCCAGCAGATTCTGACAACACGTTTGGGCCTGCCAGGTCTGACCAGCTTCCTCCCCCCTAACTCACCACCCGGTGGTGATCAGTTGACAGCTCCGCCCCTCTCTTCACCCGAGTGTCCAGGACATACGGCCGCAAGTCCGACGATACAACCACAAAGTTGATCATCAAACTACGGCCTAGGGTGTCCTGGTGCCAAGTGCACATATGGACCCCCTTATGCCTGAACATGGTGTTCGTCATGGACAGTCCATGGCGAGCAAAGAAGTCCAACAACAGAACACCACTCTGATTCAGATCGGGAGGGCCCATCCATCCATTCATCCATTATCTTCCGCTGCTCCAGGGATCGGGTCGCAGGGGCAGCAGCTTGAGCAAAGAGACCCAGACGTCCCTGTCCACGGCCACTTCCTCCAGCTCTTCTGGGGGGACCCCGAGGCGTTCCCAGCCCAGCCGAGAAACATAGTCTCTCCAACGTGTCCTGGGTCTTCACCCCCTTCCAGGTCTCACTGTCATTGCCCACGTGAGCATTGAAGTCCCCCAGCAGGACGAGGGAGTCTCCTGCAGGAGCACTCTCCAGTGCCTCCTCCAAGGACTCCAAAAAGGGTGGATACTCTGAACTGTTGTTTCTCTGAATTTAAACAATGTCCCCCACCTCCCCCATGACATGGTTGAAGCTCCAGCTCAGGCTCCTTCCCCAACAGAGAGGTGACGTTCCACATCCCAAGATCAAGCTTCAGTAGCAGAGGATCAGACCGCCAAGGTCTCGGCCTTCGGCTGCCGCCCAGCTCACATTACACCCGACCCCCTTGGCCCCTCCCATGGGTGGTGAGCCCGTCGGAAGGGGGACCCACGTCGAATTTTCGCTGCGCCCGACCGAGCCCCACGGGCACAGGCCCGGCCACCAGGCGCTCGCTGGCTGGCTCCAGGGGGAGGCCCCGGTGACCCGCGTCCGGGCAAAGGAAAACGTTGTCCAATAGTATTTATCATCATAGGGAGTTTGTCTCGTCCCTCATCTAGGATCTGTTTGCCTTGGGTGACCCTCCCAGGGGCTTAAAACCCCAGGCAACATAGCTCCCAGACTCATTGGGGCACGCAAATCCCCCCACCACGGCAAGGTGACAGCTCATGGGGAAGAAAAAATTAAGGGAGGGGGGGTAAATTGGTTCTGTTTTCTTTAAATCGTGTGGGTTCTCTTTAGTCAAAGTTTTGCACAATGTTGTGTTTTGTGAAACGTTTTCTAGTTGAAATTTTCTGAAATTTTGCCTTTTGATCAATGTATTGTTGCATTTTCTGACATTTTACTGAAACTCTTCCAGCTTTAGTCGACATGCTTTCTCAAAATTCATTATATTAGATTATATTGGTTGTTTTTAACCTCACAAAAACACTACTTATTTGTTTATTTTATCCTTTTAAACAACATTTCATATTAAAATCAGCCTTAAAACGGTGTAAAACACACAAAAATCCCTTTTAACACGGTACGTTAAGCTTGTAAATTTGTCTTTAATCTCATCTCTACAGGAGATGATTTAAAAAAAACCTCTGATAATCTTCTTCTTTACATAAAATGCTGGCACGTCCTTGTAGTGAAGAGTTTATCGTTGCAGAGTTCAACAATAATCCAACAATAAACAAAGTCAAAGCCATGTCAGTTACAGAGAACTAAGAAGTGAAATGCGTTCTGCTTCTGGATGCTGAAAGGAAACAGAATCTCTCCTGCTGTGTAGTCAGCTGGTCACCACATAAGCCAGCTTTTAGCTTTACACAATCATCATTTCTGTACAATGGAAGTGCTGTCCTGATTAATAAAAGCCATACTGCTGGCTCGGTCACACAGCTTTGGATAACCCCCCGGGTCCGTGTGTATTCTGGAAAAGGTGGACGAGGGAACAAACAACGCCGGATGGCCAAACCCGCAGGGCTCCCCAATGTTGCGGAAAGAATGCAACACCAGCAAAACAGGAGGCAGAAAAACAAGATGTCAAGATGTTCCTTGTTTTAATGCACGAGGCAGAATGAGGCGTGAGAGGCTGCAAAGCTCCAGTGGGCCAACTGTGAGTCAGAGACGTTTCAGAGCAATAAATAAGAGAAAAATGACACTTTGTTATCACTTTGGGCTTCGAAGGAGCGGTGTGAAGGAGCTGCTGGCCGAATGTGGAGGGTCAGAAGTTTGCTTAGTTCTTGTTTTTGAAGATCATGGTTTGGGCTTTCCTGCCGAGTGGCGCTGGACTTCAGGCCAGAGGGCAGATTTGGATTTTTCACCGAACAGTGGTTGTGTACATACACAGAAAACCTGCTTCACTGGTGACCCCCCTTTGTGCTGAGCTCTGACTCGAATCAAACCGAGGAATGTGCTGATAATGATATACGTCAGAGTTGGAGCCACATGATGATATCTTCCTATTACACAGAATCATCAAAGAAGAGGTCGTGTCACACTGAGAGCTCAACGATACTTCAGTTCCTGGTTTATGACATTAGTCACAGCCTCTGCTTTTATCCATTCTCTCTGTAACGAGTCTTCTAATACATGAAGGGAAAAACAAGAGAGCATTCATCTCCTGCTGCCTACAAACCAACATACGCATAGATGTGGACTGTATGAGAGGCTGCAGAACTCTCAGAAATAGGGGTAGAGTACGAGTCCTTTTTTGTCCCCTGAGGTACAATCTATACTAATGTACCCCCAAGGGTTAATTATTGGACCTAAAGGTACCTATATGTACCTTTTTGAGGGTCCAAAAGGTACACATATGTACTCAAGTGGTAAAAGGTTCATATATGTACCTTTTTTACATGCTGGGGTACAATAGACAGTCTGTGTTAGGCTGCTTAGGTACAAGATTGGTCTCTGTAAGGTACAAACCACAAGGGTATAAAACTATACCTTCCGAGGGTACTGCCCCAGTGACAAGCCATCGTACCCCTAAAGGTACTTTATTTTCTGAGAGTATATCCTCTTCACTGCTCTCTTCCACATTTATATCAATGTTGTTAAGCTAAAACAGTCTCAGTTTTGTCCCTGGAGACCTGATCTGGTCCCGGTCTTTCCTTTGGCAGGGAAAGTTTCTACAATAATTGACGAGGAAATGCAGCAATAAAGGAAAAGAAAGCGAGTGGACCTTCTTTCTTTTAGAATACGTTGAAAAATGTGCGATTCTGTATCAATTCTCGATCTTAGAGCAATCATTCAGAGACTTTATAGAACATTTCAAGTCCAACTTGAATACAGACGCACGCACAAAAACAAAAAATGGCGGCATGATGCCTCTGGACTACAAACAGGAGTAATATTTTACTGCTAAATTAGACTGCGTGTGATGTGAAGGAAGTTTGAAGTTTAACCTTAAAGTGACTGGCTGGGTAATGTGGCAGTTTTGTGCTCTTTGGCTCCCCCTACAGTCGTGAGATGCAACACCTCTGTCCTATAGAAACAAACCTCTGTGTGAGCCCTGCACGTGCACAGCCACACACACAACTTTGCTGTCATGTTGAAGAGACCATAAAGACGCCACCAAAAGCCCAAGTGTAAGCAAAGTGATGTGGTGGAGAGCTGGAAACCAAAGTTATTAGCTGTGGTATCTCAGCCCCTCCAGCGCTCTGGGGCAGTTTCAGGCCCGTGAATGTGCACACGCTCCTCTGGGGTTGCATTGATATCAGCTTATCCTGGTTTTATCCTCTTGTTTTAATGTTTAAACATTAAACTTTCTGCTTTAATCTCAGAAATTAGGAATAAATGTCAGTTTATTGAATTATGATGGCTCTAATACACAGCTGTGCAAAACTGTTATTAAATGGAGATGCAGGTTCAGGTAATAATAACATTTCAGTCAGTTTTGAATATGAGCTTTTGGAACTTGATTTGGGAGTCCAATTTGAATCCAAAACACGTTTCCTGTTGATTAAATAAAGATATCTGGTTTCCACCAACATGAAATAGTCGGTTTAGATCTCAGTGTTGGCTCCCAGTTAGAGCAAAAACCAGCAGAAGTTAAACCGGGACAACATCAGAGCCACTTTCTTCAGGTTGAACCGAGAGACTTTGTGCTTTGATGATCAATAATCCCAATAATCCTGCTCATGGAAAGCTGAGCTGGTTTAATCAGGCAGCACCAAGGTTCAAAGAATCCTGAAAAGAACCCGTAAAAGATGGGGCGTCTGCGTCAGATCAGGTAAAAATGGATTCTCCGTCAAACAGAAGCGGCCTTAAAGTAGTTCTTTCTTCTGTTTTACCCTTCGTGGAGCGTGGCGCCCACCACAGACTTGCAAAGCTTTGCAGGGCAACATTCATGGAGCGATACCTCTCAGTGTTTTAGTCTTTGTTGGTCGTGCACGCCTCTTTAGAGAGTGACGGCGCTGGGATGCTGATGCCGGAGTCGCGGCCTCTGTTCAGCTCTGGTCCTCCACTGTCCCAGTAGGACGCACCGGCACCGAGGCCATAATGGACACGATCGCTGGTGCTCAAGTCTCCGATAGTCAAGATCAGGCTCTGGTTGGAGTGGAGGCTAGATGACGAGTCGATGGAGACGTGGTCGTCGGTGAGTTCTAAGTGGATGTCACACGGGTCGACCGGAGCCGATCTCAGAGAAACCAAGGCGACCGGATCGTGAACAGATGCCTGAGGAAGAGAGAAACCAGAGTGTTGCTGTTCTCTAAGCCAGGGCCAGCCCAGGCCTTTATGGGGCCTTAAGCAGAATTTCATTTGGGGCCCCCCTACCATCACCTCAGCTCCAGATGCCTCATTATTCCATAGGCTACACTGTTATGTGTGTAACGGACCCACAATCATTAGCATTATTTGTAATCATCTTACATTATACAGGTGTCATTCTTGTTTTTAACCTTAAAGGGACAGCAAACTCATAAATATGGTTTAATTAACTTCTACATAAAGAGTGATGTATAAGTATGGCTCATTAATTTAACTATTTGAAAGTAACATCAGCAGGCTGGAGACTGCATTTATAGTAAACACGTTAAATAGTTTAATTTCTTTCAGATGTGCAATGGTGTGCAAAATAAAAAATAAAAAAAATTCTGGTGTAATACAATTTCGTTTAAATTATTCAATATTATTTTAATTTCATGTATATATTAACTTTTTTATCACAACGTCTCGGTGCTCTCTGGGGCCCCCTGGTGGCGTGGGGGCCCTAAGCGACCGCGTAGTTGGCATATGCCTTGGGCCGGCTCTGCTCTAAGCAGGCAGAATCAATGTTTTAGATCTTAGAGTAAAGGGCGGATGTCCTTCTCACCGGCGTCTTGGGTTGAGTTTCAGGGGTTGGTGCGGCTTGTTTTGGTTTTCGCAGGAACACAGTGGGAAGTAGTAAAAGGAACAGCGAGGTCAGACCGATTCCCACATACAGCACCGGGAGCATCCCTGCAGACATGCAGCACAAGCAGAAAGCCACAGTGACCCTGTGATGGCCACACAGTCGGTTAGCCCACACACCAACACTTTTTCACTCCGAGTTTACACACACACGCCTTTACTGTAGCACTAATATATGGGTTGTTTATCGTCATTTGATATTGAAATACATTAGTTCAAGTTATAGCGCGAACATTTAAGTAGCTTTTGTATGTTTAATTTAGTCAAATATTTAATTTGTTGTGCTTTCTTTTGCTGGTGCTGTGGGGGGGGCACACTCCAATCCCAGATTGATTGGGTGATACCATCTGGAGTTCCATGGGGGAAGACGATGGAGTCTTCATTCTAATTTTTGCATCAGTTCTCTTTGCTTTTGTGATTTGCTTATTTTGTTAACTTTGTTTAGTTATTCATCATTTAAGTTGATTCTTAAGCCAACTGTGTTTAGTTACTTTTGTTAGTTAAATTTGTGTAGATGTTTCCCTTCCCCCTTCCTCAGTGTGTCACTATGGTCGGATCAGCCAGTATTTAAATCCCCTTTGTTGTGTGTCAGGTCAGTTTTGTTTGCTTTTGAACCATTAGCTTGAGGTTATGTTATGTTAAAACCATGATTTTTTTTTTGACACATTTATTTTGGCTGCGTTTAAAAAGAAAAGACAAAATGACTGAAAATGATTGAATCGTCTTTTTCATCTCTGACCTCCAAGTCAAAGGTGAGCTATGACAGACAAACATATCAATCTCTTAATAACTATTATTGGGGCGTTGTTGAGCAGTCACATATCAGTGTCCTTCAGACATAATTTAGCTGCCTCAAACTTTACCAAACTCATCTTCAGTCTCCTTCTCACCCGATTTGGACACGGTTTCAGTGCACTGAGGGGCAGATTTCGGGGAAGCGGCCATGAAGAAAGTTGGGAAAGAGAAGTTGGCCACAGCACAGTAGTTCTGACCCGGAGACAAACCAGAGAACTCTGCAACGGACACTTCATCCTGGGTCCAAACCGTGCGGCTCTGCACAATACAAACAGGTGACTGAGACCGAGTATATCAGCAGAAACACTATGATCACACAAAACATGAACATTTTGTCTCGTTACTAACTCTAAACTGAGCATAAGTGTGGGTTTGACTCTCACCAAATATACATAGATGTACTCTTTCATCTATTCTATGAATTTAGAATTAAAGGTAGGGTAGGAGATCCTGGATTTTGAGTCCAGCGAAGCTGCATTTTGAAAATACACAGGTAAAAAGTCCCAACCCTTTTCTTCACTTTCCCCCCGAAGGCACGCCTCTAGAGTACATGAACGCGCACGAGCACGAAGGTGCCCGAGCGCTGTTCTGACAGCAAGCGTCGATCGTTGCCGTATTTAGTATTTAGTTTATGCTAACTATACGTTTAATAATGCTAGGTGCTAGCCAAGCTGGCTCTAGTTTAGCTTCCTGCCAAGCTTCTGGGCGCGTAATTCGTTCACGGAGCAGGGTACGCGCATAGGGGGAAGGAGGGGGAGGGAGGGGCAGATTGCAGTTTGATAGACGGCATCAGAATCCAATCATTGTTAACGGTCCGTTCAGTATGATTGGATAGTGTTTTTCCTAGATTGTACGTTCTAAAACTTTCCATTTTTTTGTCAAAACTTTTAACCCCATAACGCCTGAATTTATATAGCTGTATATAAAAAAATGTTTTGTGTGTGTTTCAGCCTTTAAGTAGATGGTAAATAATGCTGAGATTATTAATTTCACTTTTGCACAAAAAATAAATAGAAATTTTGGTATGTTGCAAATTTGCAACACCGGGCATAATGCTCAATAATAAGATAACAACAACACAGTAATATAACAGTGAAAAAACAATGTTTTTTTATTCACCCTTTTTTTTCACATATTTATTTATAGAAATCTGCAACAGGAAATAAGTCCGTCACTTTGCGGTCGTAGTGAATATGGACTAACCGGCATTGGGGGAATAAAGATGCTATCTCAGCTGGTTGACTGAGTCAAACGGTTTGTAGCATATATGCGACAATAGGCGTTAAGGGGTTAATTAATTGGTTGCAATGGGGGTGTGAAGAGTATTTCAAGCAATATGTAAAAAAATGCTCCAGAAAAAGATCCCCTACCCCACCTTCAAGTTGCAGATTTATTATCTTCATCAACTGGCAGTTTTACCGTTTAATATAGTTGAAAGTAACTCGAAGGCCAGCTTTGACAAACTGTATATTTGTGATGTTTTTTCCAACACATTTAATAATAATCAACCCCGAGCACTTTGCTTTGGAAAAGCTTTGCAGCACGACTTCCGTCAAGGGTCGTTGGAAACTGGAAATCCATCCTTAAAAGAGGATGGGATTAAAGCTGGGCATGGACCCATTGTCTCTTATATTAGGCCTTCCTGCTAAAGGTGTAAGGTTAACAAATCAAAGACTGTTCTGTATTCTTACATTTGCAGCGAGGAAGAATATTTTATCGCAGTGGATTAGCAATAAGGAACCAAATGTTAAGGGACAGCATAAAGTGCTGTTTTGAGTTAGTGCCTCTGGAATACTTGACTTGCGTTTCACATTCAAACTCCAACCAATTTTATGAGGTTTGGAAACCTTATTTGAATTACTTGGACCTCAATGCATCTTCCATTCTTTTACAGGGATTCCCTGGAAGGGACACATTGTTGTACACCCATTCTTCTTTTCTTTTATTTACCCATTTATGTACTTTTGTCTTTATCGATATGGATACTGATTGTGTGTAACTGAGTCATTGTGTGTTGCTTGAGTGTTGTGTTTGTTTATGTTGAAAAAGGAAAATTAATAAACACATTTTAAAAAAAAAAAAAAGAAAAGAGGATCAAATAAATAACAGCCACAAACATAACTATGTGAATGTTCGACCTGGTGTTCAGAGCGGTTGAGATTGCTGTACACAGTCACAGTGGTCCAGGGGTCAATCAATTTAGAAATGGGACAGCACTCGTCTCGAGAGCACCTCCTGTTGGCAGCGCAGGGGAACTGCACCTTCACTGACAGACTGTCATCTTCCCAAGAGACCGAGACAGATGGAGGGCTGAAGGCTGGAGCGGATAGAGGAGGAGAGGGAGGAGGAAGAAGTGTTAATTGTCTTAAAGCTCAACATTCTTTATCCACTTTCACAAATTACACCTGGAAGCGGGTAATTGCACGGAAAGCAGCAGCTTCCAACCAAGTGTCACAGAGAGCTGAGTCAGCCGTCACCCCCACAGCTGGAGAGAGAAAACCCGCAGAGAGTTTTAGTCAGACAAACTGCTCGTTGTCACTCACTGAAATCGCTGTAGTCGAATTTATGTGGCTTGATCCAGACGGTGGACCTGGGGCTGAGGTGCACGCCAAGACGGATCATGTTGTACAGTTCAAAGTTTGAGAAGACCCGAGAAAGGTCACAGCTGCGAGATGTGATCCAAACGCACCACGGCACGACCTGCCAGGGATCCCTGCAACACAGAGCCACGTGCACATGACGTGCACAGGAAACATCCACCTGTCTGGGTTCAATTAGGACCACTGAGCAAGTTTATATTCAACAGCATCCCCGCCTCATTTGACCCTGAATCAGATTAACCCTCATACCTGATTTAACACAACTTCATTTCTGAAAGGGACATTTTTGTCCCCTTTTAAAACTACTTAAAAACATATATATGTTAATATTTTTTTCAGCTTTTTTTTTTCAAAATCTTTCATTCCACTTCAGTTCTGATCATAACTACCAAGTTTTCAATTATTTTCAAAAATTTAACCCTTTGAATACTGGTTTATATGACGTAAATGCCGATTTCTGTTAAAAAAATAAAAAAAAATAAAAACCACAAAAACTGCTATATTTTCAATATATAGAATGCAAAGTGGAATTGTTGAGTGGGGATAATTATGGTCTGGGATATGTCAATGATCCGCAACAACATTGATTTTTAGGGATTTTTAATTTTTTTGCTATGTCTGATTTAAAAAAAAAACCTCCTTAATTTCTGAAAGGGACATTTTTGTCCCCTTTTAAAACGACCTAAAAACATTATATTATTTTTTTCCCACTTTTTTTCATAAACCTTTTATTCCACTTCAGTTCTGATCATAACCACCAAGTTTTCAATTATTTATAAAAAATTAACTCTTTAGATGCCAATTTGAACTTTTTAACCAACATTTTAAGCCTTTAGGTGCCAGTATTTTCAAAATATAGAATGCAAAGTGGAATTATTTAGTGGGGATAATTATGGTCTGGGATATGTCAATGATTAGCAACAACATTGATTTTTAGGGATTTTTAATTTTTCTTTTATGCCCTATTTAAAAATAAAAAAAACCTTCTTAATTTCTCAAAAGGGACATTTTTGTCCCCTTCTAAAATGATCCCCAAAATACCATATGTTAATTTTTTTTCCACTTTTTTTTCATAAATCTTTTCTTCCACTTCAATTCTGATCATAAGCACCAAGTTTTCAATTATTTAAAAAAAAATAACCCTTTAAATACCAGTGTATATGAGGTTAAATAGGTTCACGCAAAAAGGATTGTTGCCAAGTGGATAGTTGTACACACCTCAAACAAAGAATGAGCAGCACACTACACACGACCAGCCAGTACTGGGCCTTCAGGAGGGGGGAATCACTTCTGCTCGTGCTCAGTAATACAAATTATAACAAAAACAACATGTTTTCTGAACAGTAAAGAGTGTAAACCCATCGGTCCTCTAATATACCTCCAGAATACAACTATAAGTAGGCATTTGAGAACATTATTATTATTATGGGCCATTTAAGATGGTGAAATTAAACTTATACAGCTTTTAAATCAGAAGTAGCCTGTTTAAAACCTTCATTTATTCTTCTGACAGTCATACTGTGTTTACTCCAGTAAATACTACCACCTTCCAGTGGGTATGCCAGCATGAAGAAATGGCATTTTACTGTGTCCTGCTGACTGTGTCAGGCCACAGTTTCTAATAAGCATGACTTTCTAAGCTAACTAGGCTAATTAGAACTGCAGACATTAGGCCCACACAGGCTGAGACTGAGCTACAATTTGTCTCGCAGACAGGCAAAAACCGAGCGTCTCTTTCATGTAAAACGTGATGATTTGTAAAACCTTTGCCGAAAAATAAGGGCAAGATATTCGGCAGGCATGATTTGAGCCATAAATCAGGGTAATCAGTCAGTAACCTTTAGGAAAGACATAAGAAACTACACATGAATTGTTCTGACCCAACTCTTTAAACAGGATTTTGGCTTTATCGATGGATGATAACTTGGCTGTTCATATTGCCATGACAACTAAAACATCTCCAAGTGATGGTGTGATGTAGTAAACCAAAGAGGCAGTTTTCTATTAGCATTTGTTTCTATGCCCGGGAATCCAACTAGAAATATCCCAATTTAACCTTTTCATCTTTCTTTTTTTGGTCTGGGTGGACAAAGTCTTTTTAATATTTGGCAGAAACACACGCGATGCTCACAGAGAAGCACAGACTGAAGAAAAGTTACGGTATTATTGTTTGAATTTCAGGGTTAACACATTTGAACACATTAAAAAAGAAACAGAAGAGCTGGAAAGATGTCAGCTAAGAAACATTTACTGTACATGTGTATATATGTCTGGTTGCTGATTGTTCATTGGCACTCAGCCACTTTAGTTATGTACTTATTTCCACCTATGTATGTATGTATGTGTGTATGTATGTATATATATATATATAAAACATAACATACTGTCCCTTTATAGTTATATTGTTATATGTCTGCACTGAAAGGCCTGCACCTTACTTTTCGTTGTACTCGTTACAATGACAATAAAGAAAATCTGAATCTGGTGTGTAATCAGTGCGGTTGTTGGGGGAGGATGAGGAAGGGGAAAGTTGGACTGTTATCTGTGTGTGTGTTTGTGTTTGAATGTGTGATGAGAGTATGTGCTGTTGATCCCTACTGTGCACTTCATGATTTTGGCGCCCTTGTTTCCTGTTTTCCTTTCTCTTTTTTTGCCGGTGTATTTTGTCTATTTTTAAAATATTATGGTCTGCATATTACTTTTATCTGTCATATTTTACAATCTTAATCTGTTCTTACCTTACGTGCCCAGGGACTACAGGTGGACATGAGCAAATGTTGCTACGACCTGGCACAAGGCATCTCTTCTCTCAAGATTAATGCTTTTGTGCATTGTCCCCGTTTTAAATAAATAAATAAAATAAATAATACATTACACGGTGATTTGTGACCCAATTTAACAGTTTAATGACATAAAAATATTTTGACATTTTAAAGGAAATTAATGTAGTCTCAGGCTATAATGTGCAGTTTTGTTGTAAAACTGTCAGAAAACATGATGATTTTAAAGGCTGCAGTTTGAACTATATTATATTAACCTGATCTGATGTTTCTGTTTTGCTTTTTTCTTCCCACAGATCTCTATTATCTCCATTTATTCTCAGTTTATGTGAGCGTCACCTGACCAAAAGCACTGCGCATATTTGAAATGTGTAGTTCAACTCTCCAGATAACCGTTAAAGGATCACATGCAGGAATGCACATTAGCAAATAAATATAAATAGCTAATTAAATGTGCTAAGATGTAATAGAACCTAAGTGAGGGAATAAACAAAAGTCAAAAATAGCACTTCAGATGATCAAGTCGGACACAAAAAGGCATTAGGACTTACCCCTGCGTCTTTGTCTGTACGGTGTAGGTGATATTAGGACTGGCAAGGGGACAATCCCACCGCAGGAGGCAACTTAAGTCCAGTGATTCCACCGCAGTGTAACAGTCTAACCCAGTCGACCCTGAGAGATTCGCACGAAACCCAGACACCAAAATAGCACACTTACACACACAGAGAGATGCTCATTGACCCGTTAAGTCTAACTGTCACAACTTTGTTAAGCTTTGCAAGCATGGGCGCACACGCAGAAGAAGAAATAACTTGGGGCGACATGTAAAAATGGCAACAGCAAAGTACAATGAAACCCATTTAAACCAAGGCCTGACAGATTATTTAGCACAAGAGCAACACAACATGTGTTTATATTCTTCAAAAATCCCACAGCAGCACTCACCTGTGATGAGCAGGGCAACAATGACGCTCAGCTCCATCGGTTCTCTCAACCATGCTACACCTTGCGTCCCCATAGCAACTTTGTGACCTCTGGATCAGGAGCGTTAGGCTATGATAGGCTTACAGAGCATGGACGGTAGAGCACCGGAGGTTAGTTACTCCCTTTAAAACAAGACCGCTGCGCCTGTTAAGAGCCATCGAGGAGGCAAAAGAAGTAAGCTGCAGGGAAGGAAGATAGCCTGGGTGCAACCGGGCGCTGGAAGGGGTGGAGAGAGAGAGAGAGATAAGGATTCAATTAAAGGCTGGTGATTTTGTAAGAGAGAGGATAGGCTGTGTGATCCACTTAAAGAGGAAGGTGAGAGAAAAAAATATGAATGAGAGCATTGCAGCTTAAGATAAAGACAGATGAATACTGAATTAACATTTTGCTGTACCTGTTTCAACTTAATACCCATGATCAGCATTTATAAATAACCAAGAGAAAATAAGAGTTTGTGATGTGCAGCATTAACTTTCTCTCTTTTCTCCTCTTCTAAAGATGTATTTATTGAATTCGAGTATTTCAAGCAGAAACATGTGAAACTGTAAAAGATGGACAAAGTCTATGGGTCTGAAAATTAAAATAAATAAAGAAAATGGCTGTGAAGTTATCAGTTCATGAAGGGAATTATGGAAGCCTACAATTAAGATAAAAATACAGCGGAGAAGGCTCAAGGGTAGGACGACCTCTCGCTACCGAGTTAACATAAAACACCAGCATTCCCATTTAATTTGATAAATAGGTATTTGCAAGTCTAAACTCCGCTTACTGACTGTGTAATCATCCAGACGGCATATAAAAGATGGACGTAACCTCCAGCTCTAGAAAAGTAAAGCCAATCCCAAAGTGCCCTGAACCTGCAATTTATTTCTCATTTGGCCTATTACATTCGTCAATATTTTCCCAATATTCGAGTACCATTTGTAAATTTAAAAGCTCCTTTAAACAGCGTGAAGATCGCATTAAAGTGGGTTAAAGTTGTTTTTTTTAGAGGGGTTGTGTTGTGAACTACGAGTACGTCACTAAGCTGTTCGTGTCTTTGAGTGCAAACAAACATCTATCAGATGCTCAGTTTGGATAAACAGGATGGAGCTTTAATGTGGAAGCGAGAGCTACTCTAGAACGAGTCAGAATAAAAAGAAACATCAAAAAGCAGTTGGAGTGACAGATATATTGAGGATTTATATGCCGCATCACTTTTGTAAACAGTTATTTACTTTAGCTGCATTACACAGTCCTAGGATGTTAAAGTCTGGTTTTATGGTCACGTGGAGGTATCCATCTGGGCCGATGACAGCCCCTGCAGAGTGAAGGATTGTGGGTATTTAATCAATGCAGAAATACTTGCGTGCGGTCCTTTAAAAAAAACCAACAATACAGAGCCCCGGTAGAGGATGTTACACAGTGGCTGAATGATAATTGGTTGTAAATGTGTGTTAAGTGGAAAGGGGAAAATTAAGCATTAGACTGCACCATGAAAAATAAGAAGCATGAAATAACAATTCGGCTAAGTTTTAGGAGCAAGTTGAAATATCTTGGAAGAATAACCTACATGGGTTTTCTGACATGAGTGAGAATGACCGTGTCACCTGAGTGAGTTTAGCCCTCCTACGCCAACAATGCCAATTAGGGACCCAGGAGCCATCTTTTCTCCTCGTCCAGAGCTGCCGACTTGTTGTTCAGCAACCTGGTGGCTGACTTTACCACAAAGCCTGTGCAGCAGACTTCTGAACAAACATAGGCCTCCTCCACAGCATCTTTCCTGGTAATTAAGCTCTATGATGTAAGCGGTGCGGAGGGAGGTGAGGACCAAACCACCAGTTCAGGTCTGAGATTAGATGTGACAAATTCAACAAAGATACACAGAGGAAAAGAGTCCACATACTGAGTTCGACCTGTTTGACCCAGACCATTGATAATACAAAGGCACATTCTTTCTAGAATGGCCTCGGTCCTCCATAACAGCAAAGACCAAGAATTAAAAAAACACAGAGGTCTACATTACAAAACATTAAGTTTAAAAGATTTTGAGAGAAAAGTTGGAACAAGCAATTATCTGTTAGCATGGAAGCCGTCTAAACCTTTGTTTGTAGCTGGTGTTTTACACCTTGTTCTTTTGGCTACGACTCGAATACAAATCTTCCTAAAAAGTTTCAATGTGAAGTGTCTTATCTAATACATTGACATTTCCAATCTAACAATGCTGCTAGCTGGTTATGTGTGCTTTCAAAATAACCAACGTAGCCCCAAAATGATAAACTCAGTGCATGTTGGCTCCATCTTTTACGTTATGCTAACAAATTAAATGAGATACAATGCCTGCTAATCGTTTGCTAACAAGCTAAAAGCTACACAGACAGGCTAATAATAATAATAATAATGTTTGCATAAAACAGTTTGAACTCGTTTATCATCTTTATAGAACATCCACAAGCTAATACCATCTTGATAGCATGCTAGTTTATGCCAATGACCTTGAAGCTCAAATGCTGATGTACATCAGGCATATTTGCCATTCCCCTCAGTTTAGCCAGTTACCATGATAAAATTTAGTCATAAGCAATATTAATAGGAAGGAAAGTTTTGATGAAAATTTGACCCCAATCATGACAATTCAGCATGAAGGACATAAAATGAAATGTCCATCCATCCTCTTCTCCGGGGATCGGGTCGCAGGGACAGCAGTTTGAGCTGAGAAACCCAGACGTCCCTGCGTAGGAAACCCATTTTGGCCGCTTGTATTCGCAATCTCGTTCTTTCGGTCACTACCCACAGCTCGTGACCATAGGCGAGGGTAAATCGCCTTCTGACTCAGCTCCTTCACCACGACAGGCCGGTGCAGAGCCCGCATCACTGCAGACGCCGCACCAATCCGTCTGTCAACCTCCCTCGTGAACAAGACGCCGAGATACTTGAAATCCACTTGGGGAAGGATCTCATTCCCAACCCGGAGAGGGCATTCCACCCTTTTCCGGCCGAGGACCATGGTCTCAGATTTGGAGGTGCCGATTCTCATCCCAGCCGCTTCACACTCGGTTGCGAACCGCTCCAGTGAGAGCTGAAGGTCACGGCCCGACGACGCCAACAGAACCACATCGTCCGCAAAAAGCAGAGACCCGATTCTGAGGTTGCCAAAACGGACCCCCTCAACGCCCTGGCTGCGCCTAGAAATTCTGTCCATAAAAATTATGAACAGAATCGTTGACAAAGGGCAGCCCTGACAGAGTCCAACCCTCACAGGAAACACGTCCGACTTACTGCTGGCGATACGGACCAAACTCTGACACTGGTCATACAGAGACCGAGCAGCCCATATCAAGGGGTCCGGCACACCATACTCCGGGAGCACCCCCCACAGGATTTCCTGAGAGACACGGTCAAAGCGGTTCAGGTCCTACTTTGAAGGCCGGAGTTATTTCGTTACAATTGGCAGCTATGAATCTGAGCGATTCATATCTCCCCACCCTAAACAGTGTTGACGGTGCACTGCTTCCCCTCTAAGCTGCCGGATGGTGGACCAGAATCTCTTCGAGGCCGTCCGGAAGTCGTTCTCCATGGCCTCAACGAACTCCTCCCATGCCCGAGTTTTTGCCTCAGCAACCGCAGAGGCTGCGTTCCGCTTGGTCTGTCGGTACCATCAGCTGCTTCCAGAGTCCCACTGGAACTGACTCCTTCAGCTTGACGGCTTCCCTGACGGTTTCGGGGGTTGCCGCCACTACAGGCACTGACCACCTTACGGCCACAGCTCCGGTCAGCCGCCTCAACAATGGAGGCACGGAACATGGCCCATTCAGACTCAATATCCCCCACCTCCCCAGGACATGGTTGAAACTCCAGCTCAGGCTCCTTCCCCAACTGTTCAACGTCCCAAGAGCCAGCTTCAGTAGCCGAGAATCAGACCGCCAAGGTCTCCACCTTCGGCTGCTGCCCAGCTCGCATTGCACCCGACCCCCTTAGCCCCTACCACAGATGGTGAGCCCGACCCACGTCAAATTTTCAGACTGTGCCCGACCGAGCCCCATGGGCCCTTGCTGCCAGGCCCCGCCCCTGGGCCTGGCTCCAGGGGGAGGCCCCGGTGACCTGAGTCCGGGCAAAGGGAAACGTTGTCCAATAGTATTCATCATCACAGGGGGTTTTATGAGCCGTTCTTTGTCTGGTCCCTCATCTAGGATCGGTTTGCCTTGGGTGACCCTACCAGGGGCTTAAAGCCACGGGCAACATAGCTCCCAGACTCATTGGGGCACGCAACCCCCCCCCCCCCACGGTAAGGGGACAGCTCATGGGGAGAAAAAAAAATTAAATGTCTGCGCAAAATATCAGTGGACTATGGAACAAAAAAAAGAAAGTTAATCAGGAGAACATAGGTGCATTCCATCTTTTTATTCAATGCCATCTTTAAATAATAAGAATCTGTACATCTCTTAAGCAGGTGTTTGAACATTCATTCCCAAATATAAGGATAAACAGTTTTCTCGTTAACAACAGTAATACGGTTGAAGTGCTTAACAGGCAACCAGAAAGGCCAACAGAGATCATACAGCAACAAAAATAGGTCTAAGAACGGTGTACAGCACACACACCAACACACACACACAGCCTCTCACACCTCTACATTACACAAACATACCTCAGCAGTGTGCCATACACCTCTTAATAATTGAAGACATGAAAGCAAAAACTGCCTGTTCATTCAGGAGCAGCATCGAACATCAAAAATCATTGCAACAGCATTAATACTAAGCTTAACATTCCTCATATCAGCATCATCAATATCATCCAATATAAGAATCTTTACAACCGCAAAATATACAGGGTCTCACTGACTGGGTCCCAAACTGGAGTGTTCACATGCTGATCAGTTCTGGACTATCAATTATCAGTCTAATCACAGGCACAGCTGACATCGGGCTGTAATGCACCTCGGTCCAGCAGAGGGCGTCACCAGCACAGTTCCTGTCCCTGGGAGAAAGCAAGCCAGGTCTTTAAGTCCGGACAGTGTATTATTAAACTCCTGTAGACACTCGGAGCCTCCTGTGCAACAAAAAGTGTGTCTGGAAAAAAAGCAGAGTATTGCTGCATTAAAATCTGTGCAAAATGTTAAGAAGACCCGCTTAATTTCCAGGGAAGAGATTTTTGGTTGCAGAGTTCATGCCTGCTCCACTTGCATTTGGTGTCGAGACGTCAGGGTTTATGTCTGCGCCCCTGGCAAGGCGAGTCCCGGCTCCAGGCTGGTGGTGGTGGTTGTGGGGGTAGGCGAGGGTGGCAGGCCCTTTGGTCCCGAACAAAGCAGCCCGCGGGAGGCTGCGTGATCCCCGTTCAGGTTCTTGTAGGGATTTCTGCGTGGTGGAGCTCTCAGACACATCGAGGGGAAACGAAAGCCAGCGAGACAGCAGCCAGGACAGGAAATCACCTCTTCCTGGTCCAACGAGTGTCCGCTGCTCGATCCGAACGGAGAGGAACCGGCCGGGTCGCTGGGAGGGGAGTGATAGCCGTTGTTGTTGGTGGTCGGAGCGTCAGTGGTTGGAGCACCGGTGGCAGTGCTCCAGCCCAGCGGTCGACTCACAACCATGTTGTGGTTGTCCAAACTGGAGAGGGGTGGCAGGCACGGGGGACCGTTGGAGATGGCCGACCCCCATCCGTTGGAAAACGGAGGGCTGGACGGTTGGAAGGGAGATGAGGAGTGAGAAGGAGGCGGGGTCTGTTTGTAGCAAGGAGAGGAAGTGGTGTCCTGTGTGTCCGGGGAGCTGCTACAGTCCATGGGCTCCTCCTCTCCAGCCTCTTCTTCCACCTCCACTTCCTCTTGGTCCGGCAGGTTGAGCGACAGAGGCTCAAGAGACGACGGGAGGCCCGAATCATCCGCCAGGTGGGTCTCCTTCTCGCCTAACAAACTTTCTTCCTCACTCGTTCTGTTCGTGTCGCCGTTTGAATCGTACGCCTCGTACGCCGACTCCTCCTCCGTGAGGATGTTGTCCGGTGCCGATGTGAGGTGCGGCGGAGGCGTACAAGGCAGCGAGTGGCAGCGCCTGTGCCTCCTGGACATGTCGGCGCCGGCTTCAGACGGAGGAGAGTCATCGCAGTCTGGCGGTGGAGGCAGGGTGAAGGTCAAGGAGATGACCGACTTGCTGGGAGTGTCGAAAAGCTTGGTTTTCCCGCCTTTGAGGTCCTCGCGCTGGGAGAAGGGGTTGATGCGAGCGGGAAACGCTGAGGGAACAGAAGGAGGCGTGTCCGCAGGGTGCAACATGTCGGACTTGCTGCGAGAGAGACGGGGATCTGACACGAGGCAGAGGGATCGCCTTCGCACGGAGTCGATAGCTGGAGAAGCAGCTTCATGGAAGAATCAAACCAGAATAAAAAGGGTTAGTTTACCAATGTAAAAACATCCATTTCTCATTATCCAACTGAAAACTGTCCCACCTTTGATGAGAGGTTCGTCCTTCTGCTGTCTCTCAGCATGCTTCCTCTCCAGCTCCGCTACAATTTGGGAAAAAGATGGACGGAGCTTTGCGTTCATCTGGCAGGAGGCAAAGACACGAGAGGTTGGAAATGAGATGGTAAAAAACAGCAACAACATGCCGATTTTATCAAGTACTAAAACCTTATCCAAGATTTATCCGTAACATCTGTCTCTAAAGCCTTGTTTCCACTATGCAGTCCGGTACGGAACGGTTCGCTTATTTCAGTGTTTCCACTACCACCAAAGCGCACCGGTCCCATGGTACCCGTTACATTCTTGGAACCCTTCTGCTTGGGGTACCGAGCACACAGGACCGTCTCCAGGCTCTGCTCTCCGGTGTTGGTGAGGAGGCTGTGCGAAACGAAAAGGTTTTCCAGCTGATCGCCGCAAAAATGACAGAGTGGTTTCAACCGGACCGCAAGCCAGTGTGGCATTAAGCTGAAGAAGCTTGGAAGTGGTTCGAAATTCTGGATGTTATTTGCCATTTACACTTCGGCACGCACTCCGCCCACCCCTGAGGGTCCCCTTTGTACAGTGGAAACGCAAGCTGACCCCAAAGACACCCGACCTGTACCGTTCTGAACCGACCCGTACCGGACTACATAGTGGAAACGAGGCTTAACAAGCAACCCTGTAGGAGTCAATATAAATCTGAATTAACTGGATCACAAATGGATTTTCCTCTTGTTCATACAGACAGTTAGACATGTCATTCATAAAGCAATTTGAGCGTTAGGAATCAAACTAAACTCACAGCAAAAATAAAAACTTCAGCTAAAACTAAAAAGATTAACAGTATGAGATCGTATCTTCCCAAGTTAGTTTTTGTCTCACTTTTCCTCCACATAAGAAGCAGACCTGAAATCAGCCCCAACTGAGCACTTTTAAATCCAGGTTAAAAACATTTCTCTTTCGGTGTGCTTATGGTTGAGTTTATATTTTTCTTTTTCCCCCTCTTCTTTGATTGCTTTAACTGTGTTCTTTAAGTTCTCTTTAAGTTGGTTGTTTTTTTATGCTGCTTTATGCCGTTCTTTTAAATGCCTTTTCTTCATGTAAAGCACATTGAGTTGCCTGTGGTATGAAATGCGCTATATAAATAAAGATGCCTTGCCTAGAAATGCATCAAAATGAGAAATCTACTCGATTTCATAAACCCATTTTTACTAAAGTCCAGTTTAAATTTGACAGACTGAACTCTGGACCAGGAGGGAACATTTGGAGACGATTTAGTCCCTCATCTCTTCTATTACAGGCTTGTTAGAAAGAGAGTCTGCATGAACAATAGCAGTTACAGCAAACACCCGTTTCAGCTACTGTTTTGAGAGTAGGATTAATCAACACCAAGGATGCATGTTAGCCAGCAGCAGGCAGATGATGTACGAGTTTCTGTTTCTTACATTACAGCAAGCGATGGCCAAATCCAGGAAGTCAGGGGGACACGTTCCCACAATCTGCCGAAAGGCCTCCACATCCAGACCAAAGTCCTGCATTAAGGTACAACAAAATGCATGGATTCTTACCTTCAAGTATCAAAAACACACATAACCGCAGCTTACACTCTCTAATGTACGGATAATGATTAAAATCTAATCTGGTGCCGTACAACCAGATGATGGCTTCACTTTTTGTAGAGTTAAGCAGCCTCAATATGCAGAAATAACCTGCCGTGTTCCTTTATTCCAGTCCTCTGGGGCAACCGTCCTGTGTGTTTTAGACATTTCCCTGCTTGGACACAACTTAACGAGTCATTAACTTGCTTGTGCACAAGTTGTTTCATTCATACGAGGTGTGCTGGAGCAGGGAACCATCTAAAACATGCAGGGCAGTGGGCCCTGAGGATTGGAGTTGAGGGACTATTTTTTTGGACTGTCTACCCACTAAATTCAATTCAATTTTCAATCTTTTGCTCCCAACATGCTCATGCTAATGTGATTTCTGCACACTGCTTTATGGAGAACAGGTTTTTTTTTTTTTTTTAAACATACGACATACTTAAAGCTTTAAAATATGCCTGCAATGAGGGAGTGGGTGACCTGTTGGTTCTTAAGTGCGGAAGAAAAACGCAGCACATAAAGCTTCGTCACTTAGTCCATCAAGATAGCTTTAAAAAATGTCAGCTTCCTGTTTGTCCAAGATGACAATCAGTAAAGTTTTGAAAGAGACGTATCCACTTGTCAAAATGAGCTCTGGTATGGTGCAACTCAGGTCATTAGGACACAGTTGCTTGCCAAACAGACATCTGCTGGAGCAGCGTTTGATACAACGAAAGCCACCGTCCCTGAGGATTATCTGAATATCATCTTCAGAAGAAAACTTCTATGTCGGATAGATAATCTACTTAAAACATGATGGGCGTGTTTCTGGGTTTCAGGGTTGAGTGAGGAGATGTTCTCATAAGCTGCAGTTTTAAATCAGGGATTAGTTTGAGTTCTCGATGCAAGGAGACAACATAAACATTAACCTTGTAAACCTTCTCTATGTAATAAAGAGACGCAGCTGAACAGGACATGCATTAGATGATGAGTATGTGATGATATACGAGAGGAGAGCCGTCATTGGTACCTCGGTGCGTGGCAGGAAGTCTGGGTCCGCCTGTATCCTCGCTATAACCTCACACAAGATGATGCCGTATGCAAACACATCCACCTGCACGGACAGAACAGCAAGCTCAACCAGAGGCCGAAAGACGGGATCAAATAAAGAAGATAAGCAGCACATTCACCATGTTTGGTTTAGAGTTTGATCCGTTGACTTATATTCTCATTTAATTACATGAACATTTCAGAGAATTGCTACGAATTTCCTTCCAAAACACATAAATATTCAGATTAAAAGTTAAATCATTGCTTCGGTTTCCTCGTTTTTCTCCATTTTTACATTACTTAAATGGTCTTTTTGAATTATAACGCAAATACATTTACTAGACCCTGAGATCTGGAGTTTCCTCAGTCCAGACAGCCTGGCCCGAGGCTTTTAGTGGTGTTAGAGTTAGAATTGTTTAGCCGTCAGGTTTTCCACCGAGCTCTACAGAAAGTACTCGCTGCTCGGGCCAAGAAATACACCCGTTACATAACAGTTCCGTTTGCCTTTGACACAATAAAGGATTTATTAAATATTTATTGCTTTACGTCACTGCCTGGTTCATTTGTCCAGCTGTCATCACACCCACTGTGGACCTTGAACTCTTACAACAGTCTGCAGCTGAACGGGAGTGAAGAAAGCATCCATCGGTACCTTTTCATTATACACTTCTCCTCTTAGCACCTCCGGGGCCATCCAGTAGGGGGAGCCGACCACAGCCAGAGGCTCCTGGTCTTCCTCCTCGCTGGAAGGAACAAAGAGGAAGGAAAGAAAAGAGATAAATGCTAAACCAGCACAAATTAAAATCCTATTCCGACAAATATCACAGATCTTTTTCCACCAACATAAACGTTTAGAACAATCTGCTTAAATTCACTTTTGGGGATCTTGTAGTAAAGGCAACGCCGGTGACTTTAAGGGCGTCCGATTGGGTTAAAAATCAAACGAATGTGAAACCTCAAGTCTCGATGGCACGAGCAGAACACCAAACCCAGTTGTGAGGCTTCTACTGATAGCAAGTGTTATTAAAAGAGAACCTTCCATGTACAGTTTTCTTGGGATTTCCTTCTTTAAAAGAGAAAAAAAAATAAAGATTTGAAAAGGTTCAGTTCAGCCGACCTCAAGAAAAGGTCAAGCTTGTTTTATTGCTTTCACTGTTCTTTTGTATTTACTTATTCTTCTCTTTATTACCTGCTGTAAAGCACTTTGGTAAGGATTGTCTGTAAAGGGCTGTATAAATAAAGTACATTTACATTTGTTCAAAGCGAATATATCCTTTAGATCTGTTCAACCGACTGAAGCTCATACAAAAACAATCCAAAGTATTCACCTTCGGTTTCAACCTGTAATTTACTTCTTTCTCTTTCCTCATTTTTAACCACTTCAAAGAGGAAACGGACACATGTAAAAGAAAGAATGAAGAAATAACACAAACTGCCATGTTCTGCGTGTCCGATCCCAGATTACTCGACAATCTAACGAAGGCATTAAAACATCTTTTTCATATTTTGCATTTTTATTGTGTCGTTTAATTTTGATCAGAGAAATTAACAGAAAATATCAATTGTATGGAGAAAGATACAGATAATAAACAACAATCCATCAGCACAGCATAGTGTTAGTAATATAATATATTATATATAATCAGTCAAATACAAACAAAGAAATTCAAATATGAGACACAATTTCCCATCTTATGCCACGATCATACCTCTATCTGATGGTGCACAAGGGTCTGCAATTTTGTTAGAGGCTCTATTTATGAAGCTCTGATTTAATTATTTAATGTGACCGTCGGTAACCTTGAGGAGCATCGGCTGCATGAGAGCTTGTAATCTGAAAAGGACCTGGAATCAGAGAGATTTATAAGCTCAATCCTTACCTGAATCTGTATCATTCACCTTTAAAATGATATAAAATATGCAGTAGTTTGCTCAGACTTTGGTTAAAAGAACAAAAATGGCATCATGTTTGTGCCAGAAGATGCAAGTTTACTGTGCATGTATGGTAGGTCACCCACGTGTGGACCAAATGGCAATAACTACAAGCTGGTGTTGTCCACAGACTTAAAAAAAAAAAAAAAAAAGAATCATTTTGCCACATGAATTCTAACTGACCGAGCTTCAGTTGCAGCCATTGTGCGGCCGATTTGAATAAAACCTCAAATGCATAAACACATGTTCTTTAACATGAAAAATACGCAAATTGATTCCCAGACTTCACAAAACAAAAGCCAAAATAGGTTTGTGTGCACCAAGACGTTAAATTTATCGAGTTTAACCCTGCCGCCTGTAAGAGACCAGCAGAGATGACAAATGGTGGGACCAGCAGAGCCGAGCGAGCAGCCGTCGCGCCTCATTTGATTAATGCAGAGCCCAGTAAAAAAGAAAAAAAAAAAATTAGGGGTTTTACGAGGTGAAGCTCTGCGCGAGCGTGTTCGCTT
This sequence comes from Odontesthes bonariensis, assembly GCF_027942865.1. Lineage (NCBI taxonomy): Eukaryota > Metazoa > Chordata > Actinopteri > Atheriniformes > Atherinopsidae > Odontesthes > Odontesthes bonariensis. The sequence continues at coordinate 7,528,289 of NC_134524.1, forward strand.
TTGTGTGCACTTCCTTTGCATCTCAGAAGCCGCAGTGTTTTCAGTTATGTGGAGATATGGTTGTGCAATTCTAGCAGAACGAAAAAGGAAGGAACACAAGAATGTGTGTGGACGACGTGCTTGCTCTCATGTCCACAAACACACACACACACACACACACACACACACACACTTCCTCTCCGTTCTATTTCCATCTGCTACGGTGGGCTATGATACAGCAGAAAGTCGAGGCGGGCAAACTGATGGCGGAGGGAGAAACGAGAGCCGAGACGGTCGCGGCTCCCAACGTAAACACCATTTGGAGAAGTGGTGCGACAAAATGAGAATCCTCAGTGAAGACAGAAGGAAGCGGAGCGGAAACAGCTCGACTCAAAAACAAACAGAATAAGTTCAGTGGAAAGAGGAGAAAAATGAGAGAGCAAAAGACCAGAGCGACCTGTTATTTGAGGGACGGCAGAGATCCTGTAAAGCAGACCAAGCTGGAGGACAGGAATAGTTTGACCTTATTTGGAGAGTTTTGTATTTTTCCTCAGGCCCTCTTAACTACATGCCATAAACGCAGATGGAACGCTCCAACACACCCACCCCACTCAGTGTTTGTCAACATTGTTCACTCCGTTAGCGGTCGGCTGCGGGACGCTACGGTGTTGGAGATAAATAAAAACCCAACATGGCCTCCAGGGTGAAAGAACACCATTCTCCAGCTGCTGTCGGAACAGTTTGGAGCAAACAGAGGGCGCAGGTATGCAAGATTAAACAGCCAGACTTATACTGTTCAGGTGGAAAGACCCTCTCGCATTGTCATTGGGTCAAAGAGATTATGCAATATCTTAAACTAGAGAAGATCAGATACTCTCTCCAAGGGTCTGCTCAGAGATTCTATGCAGTTTGGCAGCCTTTCTTGACATTTGTAGAAAAAAAAAAAATGGAAGCAGAGAATGTAACCCCATAGACTTGTTTTGTGGCCTTACATTTGGAAAATAATCACACCCATCTCCTTAACATTTAATACCCCATCCGATACATACAGATGAGTTTAGTTAAGGGCATGAAAACCACCCAAGTTACAAGCATGTCCTCCTCCCCGACACTTGAGTAAACACAAATGGTGGCTGGGCACAAACTGGGTGAGCGGAGGCAGAGCTCACATTCGACACACAGAAAAGGGGCAAGTCGGGTTACAGTGGCAGCTGTCGTGTCTCAGCAAGGGGTTTGTTTTTAAAAAGGACTGTTGACAGAGAGGAGAGGAAGGGGAGGACAAAGTCTGATGGGACACGATCATGTGTCCAAACAAGCGTAGCCAGGAGCGCCAGCTTTGCTTTGAGGTTGGCCTCTCCCAGCCATCAAAGACACGTCCTGCCGTTAACCACTGAGGCAATTTATCGTCCAGCTTCACACGTGCTGAGAGGCCAGCTTCTAGAAGCCCGCTATGGGTCAGCAGCCAGCACTTGTGAGCAGAGATGGGACCAAGTCACACATGTGCAAGTCTCAGCTTTCAAGTCTCGAGTAATTTTTTCTTGGGCAAGTCAAGTCACCTTATTATTGCAATTTTATCTGCAGAATCTGATCTTAATAAAGTGACAAGACAAGATGTCAGTAAGATATAAGTAACGGTCCCCCACCCCGTATAATATCAAGCTAACGTTAGCTAACTACCGACTAGGCTAACAGGATAATATTACCCAATTTGACAAGCACTTCCTGGTCAGAATGGATCAACAAATGACGAACAAAGTTTGAAGTTATGCTAGATGCTTAACACTCAGGTCATCGTGTCTCAAGTCAAGTAAAGTCCAGAGTCTTTAACTAGTCGAGTGGTAGCCTCCACGCTTTAAGATATTCAAAAAACTGCAGACAAAGAGCGAGTCGGTCCCATAGAGCCTACGTTAAAAGGACTAACTGAACAGCAGAAATAAACAGGTTTACAGCGGAGCTATGGCTGAAGACCTGCAGAGTCGTCTGAGTTCTCACTCAAATCGATGGGTTTTTGCACCCAGAAGTGACAAGCAAGCCAAGATGACGGTTTAACGTTGAACTCGAGGCTTCATAGTAACAGTCCATGGCTACATCTTTCACAGGATGTGGCTGCAGAACAATGAACACCTTCAATACTACCCAAGTAGCCTAGATAGTTTTTTTTTTTTTTTTTAAAGATGTGGACATGCCAAAAAGAAACCATTACGATGGGTTTTTGGCTTGGACGTTCTGAGCCCAGAGCACATGAACGTACAAAGATATGTTTGAGGAACTGATGTTAAGTCAAGACAAGGGTAGAAAGACTGCTGGAAACCAAAAGATCAGATCGGTCTCAAGCCTGAGCTTTTGGCTCAAAGTGATTACTTTTACCCAATTTAAAATGTCCATCCAATGTTACAACATTAATAAAGAAAACAATGACAAACACAGTAGGTTCACTGTGAAGCTAGCTAGGCGGCAATTAGCTTAGCTTAGAAATGAGAAAGAATTTACTCTCATTTTCACTCAGCAACTCTTTTATTTTTCCTCATATAACAAGAAACTTCAATGTTGCTAACTTTTAATGTGCTGGCTGGTGGATGCTTCTTCGTTTTCTAATACGAGAAGGCAAGGCTAAGATGTTTCCCCCATTTTCTAGCTTTATGCTAGCTTAGCTCTTCCTGGTTTTGGCTCCATAACAGTCTTGCTAAAACTTAATGCAAGATAGTAAAATAAGCATATTTATTGCACTTTTTCCTTTAATAATTTTCCTCTAAAACATTTAAGTTTTGTTTGTTACAGCAATCATTTAAATTCTAGCTTTAAGAGATAAGATAAGACACACCTTTATTGTCACTACAGGAGAGAAATTTTGCGTGGGCATGAGAAGGTAATGTAATGGTAAGTTAGTTTAAAGTAAAATTCTGTCAAATTCAGTTTAAATTACACTTTTTAGTCTATCAAACTTTAATTTATTGTTTTACAAAGTTTAATTTTAGCACTTGGATTTACTTGAGTTTGAATTTAAATGCATGACTTTTCCTCTTTAAAAAGGGAAACATACTTTCCATATTGTGGTAAATCTGTTCTTTGCCAAGTAAAGAATTTTATCATCAACCATTTTTTGTAAGTCATGACACCACTGGAGGAATAGCTGGAGAAAATAGAACTTATTCCTCGACGTACACTGTGGGCCAGCTATAAATCAAATACACCACAAAAAAAGTGACCAAAAACAGCTGCAAATACAGAAGAACAGACAACGTGATGGCAAGAATGGAGCTGTGAGCTTGTAGTGAGTAATGAACATTGACAACACCTCTGTAAGCCAAGCTACTGTCTTTCCACCAATGTTTAAATCATTATTCAACAGATTTAATTATTCTACAGAGAGAAAAAGGGAGCTAACCACAATATTTGTCGAGGAGTCAGCATGTGCCTGCATACTTTGGAAAAAAAAAAAAAAAAATCTGAGTGCTTTAGTGTGAGTAACAGTCTCTTTATGTGTGTGACTCCAACTCAAATGTCTCCAGGGGAAAAGGAGAAGTAGTGCGAAATGTTTCTGTGCACAGAGATACGGCATGAGCATCAAGACAGGACAAATAGAAGTGAAAGAATGTGATTTATTGAGTGGGACTTATCTAATCACTGCCGCACTCTATAACTTAGGTTTTATAGACTGACCTGTAATCTGGGATTTTCTCCGCCAGGCCAAAGTCTCCCACCACGGCCGAGCACATGCGGCCCTCCCAGCGCACCAGGCAGTTCTGCAGAGGGTCAGAGGTCACAAACATGCATTACATTTTACTGCTCTGTATCCAGTGTGCATACCAGTGACCATCACTTTATACATTTGCACTTGTGTGCCTTTCTGTGAGAGTTCAGGTCATTTAACTGTAGAATATCCCTGCAAGCTGCACCTCAAATTGCATGCATCTTATGTGCATTATAACTTTCAAAACAAACTCCCAGAGGAGGATCGGTCTGTTAATGCTCAGTGATGCATGTTTGTTTGCGTGCGCCGTCACCTTGGAGGTGAGGTCCCTGTGGAAGATGCCCTTGCTGTGTAGGTACTTCAGTCCCCGAGCGATGTCCAGTGCCAGGCTGAGCCGAACGGTCCACGATAAGTACACGTCGCTACCCAACAGCTGCTCCAAGTTACCACCGTTTATGTACTGGGGCAAAGCAGCAACAAAAACATGTTCGTTAGCACCAAGCCTGTTTCAATAATCTCCTGCTTAAATGTACATACGACAGCTCATTCTAACCCTTTAACAACAATATAGTTTGTTTTAATTTAAATTCTCCCTCTGAAGAACTTCATCCTGCTCAGAAATGTGATGCTAAACCCTCACTGATAATTTGTTAGTCAGCCGGTAACTTTAAAACCATTTATTCAATCTGTCAAGTGAAGCCACAACATTTGAAGTGATAGTTCGGAGTAGATTCACCCTAGGGTCATTTGAACCGTGACATCCAGCCAAGTAGCCCACCCGAAGTTTTTTCGATCTTGGCTGAACATCAGCCGAGTTACTGAGTTATCCCGAATAGCTTAGTACAAGCGCTAATGGAACCTGGCAGTATCTCCAAAATTGCCACACTAAAATCACATGCCATGACACCAAACTTCTACAGTAGTACAAATATGGTCTGTACTCACAAAACGATGCATTTGGAAGTTTGAAAATAGTCCAGGAGTTTATTATTATCAACACAAGCCTGATAGCTTCTCTGCAGCTAAAGCTGCATCGACGTCACTTCCTTGATCTGGGAGCTTCAATGTTCAATGAGGGTTGATCTACTACTGTAGACAACAAAGCAAGGCTGCTCAATTTCTCCATTGATAAAATAAATTCACAACTCTACAACATAAAAATTCATAAAAAAAAAACATGTAGAATATAGCATATACTTTGTTGTCTACAGTAGTAGATCAACCCTCATCTTACTTTGAAGCTCCCAGATCAAGGAAGTGACGTCGACGCAGCTTTAGCTGCAGAGAAGCTATCAGGCTTGTGTTGATAATAATAAACTCCTGGACTATTTTCAAACTTCCAAATGCATCGTTTTGTGAGTACAGACCATATTTGTACTACTGTAGAAGTTTGGTGTCATGGCATGTGATTTTAGTGTGGTAATTTTGGAGATGCTGCCAGGGTCCGTTAGCGCTTGTACTAAGCTATTCGGGATAACTCGGTAACTCGGCTGATGTTCGGCCAAGATCGGAAAAACTTCGGGTGGGCTACTTGGCTGAATATCACGGTTCAAATGACCCTAGGGTGAATCTACTCCGAACTATCACTTTAATAACAGAGTTCTTGCTGCCTTTTCTTACATTATGGATCAGAATTCATGAATTTGGGTTCCCCGTTATGTATCTGAACCACAAAGTGATGAGAATATTCCCTTTTTATGGCAAAAGTATTCAAATTCACTTTGTGCCAATTCATGAAGAAAAAAAAACAAGAAAATCTGTAGCTCTAAAATCTCCTGAGCAACAGTTTTGTTTAAGTAAACATGTCAACATCTGGTCATCACATCTGTACGAATCATGTGACATGAACTGTCTGGCCTCTGCATATATCCGATTCTGCTTGCTGCTTTATCAACCTGTTAACAATCCAAATGCACCTAAATGCCTTTTCTACCAACAAAAAGCCCACCAACCAGTCGTTTCCAGGTTTTCCAGGATATTCCAAGCCCTTTAAATATTTCATCCGATTATGTGTTTTTTTTAGGTTAACAGAAAGGGATTAAAGGTCTTAAGTTATGTCATCTTTGAGTACTGGTTTTGTTAAATTCATGCATGATGTAACATGTTAAAGGGCGCAACATGACCTGTACAGAGAGCACCAGATGTTCAATCAACTTCAGGCACCAAAATGAGCCTTAAAAACCCTTCACTTAGACAGAGATGAATATTAACTTAACTGTCTGGGTGTGCACGTTAGCATCTTACCTCTGTGAGAGCGTGAAGCTGACCCTCATGGACGCACACTCCTATAAACCTGGAGAATGAGCAGACAAGGTCTATTAAGGTCACTAACTTTAGAAAGGGTATAAACTAAGGGTTTTTAATTAATATTATCAAGGTGAATTAAACACAAATATTAAAAATAAAATCAACAAATCGAAGATAAAACAGAACAATCTGAATTTTTTTTTTCATGGTCACAAGTAAAACAAAACTGAGGTAGAGCCCTGAGAGTTGGTGCTATAAAGGATAAAAAAGCCAGACATCAAATGATAACCAACAGCAGATTAAAAAAAACTGCACAGCAGAGTTAAAGAGATAATCCCCAGCATGTTAAAACATTGCACAACCGGCTGTTGCACCAGCAAGATGTTGCTACATGTTGGAGGCAACATGAAACCAGCACTTCTTTTACCTGAGTATGTTGGGGTGTGATAGTCTGTTCATGAGCTGGACCTCCCTGAGCATGTTGGCTCGGTTACTGGCCAAAATGTTCATCTTCAGCGCCATCACCTGACCTGTGACGCGATGCTGCACCTGAGCGAAAAAGACAAAAAAGACACGTTTAATGTTGATCACCTGACTTTCACAAACTGCTGCATGAATTAGACAGCCACAGAAATCCTGCAATGTAGCTCCAGACTCTGGCTTGCTCCACTTTCCAGAGAAAAATAACCGCTTGTAAAGTCCTGCATTCGTTAAAATAACTTCGCTACGCTTGCATAAAATCATTATAACCACGTGAGGAGACGATATGAATGTGCAACACTGCCGACTGAGTGATATCTGGAACCCAGCCATGACACATTAGCAGATCGGCTGCATTGCTTCAGCCGCCTTTCTGCCCAAACCTGCTGCCATAGCAATGGCTCCGTCTGGTGTGGTAACCATAGAGACCAGACACTCTTTCCACAGACAACATATCTGTGCATATTTGTCTGGCATGTAGTTCGACTTCCAAAGAAACGCATGCGAGCAGCAGACGAAAACCAAATACCTTGACACCGTTTACAGAGAGAAGTCTGAGAAGTTTGACTTTGTTGGTTTGTGATGAGAAAACCCTGAGCTCTACAACCCTGGTGGGGTTAGATGCACCAAAAGAGAGTCCAAAGGGCGACAATTATTGATTTGTATACATATTCTGTTTGTTTTCAATGCCGTCTTATATCATACTGAACCATAACCAGAGATGGGGACTCAAGTCACTGTTACTTGGACTCCGAGTCGCTGTTTTGATGACTTGTGACTTGACAAAAAAGAAAAGGACTTGAGACTCGACTCGTACTTGGAAGTTAAAGACTCGGCACTTGACTTGAGACACGATGACTTGAATGTTATTCAGTTCATGTTTTCAGTTTGAATACAAAATAAATAATTTTTAAAAAAATAATATCGATTACCCGGTAGGAGCGCAGGCTGAGAATGGCGTCATGATTGGATCACAGCCCTGTCAATCAATCATGCCCTCTCTACATACCTTACGTGTTTATTGGAGAGACCCGTCAGTGGGAGGGGGACCGAGAGTCATTGTCTTCGGCTTTCGTAATCACCATTTTGACGCCAAAAGACGAACAGCACAGTGCGAGACATGCGGCATCAACATCTCGGACAGCCAGACGACAACTTCCAACTTTGTTTGTCATTTGAAGATCCATTCTGACCAGTAAGTGCTTGTCAAATTAGCTAATATTATCCTGTTAGCCTAGTCGGTAGTTAGCTAACGTTAGCTTGATATGATACGGGGTGGACAGGTTGGACACATTGGCCAATGATGTTTACTGACAGTTACTTATATCTTGTCTTTTCATTTTATTAAGATCAGATTCTGCAGGTAAAATTGCAATAATGACTCGACTTGCCCAAGAAAAAAAAAATGACTTTGGACTTACTTGAGACTTACACATGTGTGACTTGGTCCCATCTCTGACCACAGAACTGTTGGACGTGTCTAGCGAAGAAGTTGTTGAAAGCTGGCGTACCGACATGCTGCAATACTACACAAAATGCAATGTGCCGACCCACCAAACAGCCATGTTAACCAGAGTTTGGCAAGCAAGCAGCTGCCATTTAATCATCAAGTACCGCTGAGATTGACGGGGAATGTCACGGGTTTAAGGATCCGACGCCAAACTACAAAAAGAGGCCTGCCATGAGGACCTCTGATTAGTTTTAAGCTGTTCGCTTTCTTCCTGTTCAACATAGAATTACTGTGAGCGAGCGACACTTTTACAGGCGGTTGGTCTGCCTGGTTGTAAATTCTACTTTAGACGTCAAAAGATGCACAAACAGCTGTGCATGCTCTCCATACGCATCATTTCAACATCAATGTTGGCCAAATATGACTCCAGCTTCCAGTCGGATGTGTTCAAAACACAGCAAATAGTTGGACTTTAAAAGCTAGTAGTTTGCTACCCAGTGTGCCAACTTTGTTTATCCAACTTCCTGCCCCAAAAGGTCGATTATTTCAATGGACTTAAGGTCAATTCTGGAGGGGGAAGAAAAGGTGGAATTTTGCACATTATCAAAGATAATGGAGGGTCGACCCACATACAAACATATAAAAATGTGTGGAACTGAGACATTAGAGACGATCTGAACAGATGGTCTGAATGATTGGACCCAACATCCTTACTTCTGATACAGAACCATCCATTGTTGACCATCGTCCAACCTTCAGTCTGCCAACAGCTGCTCGAATAGGACGGCGATTGTTTTCCGAGTCGACCACAAGCACTCAGCTAAAATCCTGGCAAGATGGATCCTCTTGTGATTGATCGTGTGAATAATGGCCAATCACCTCATCTCTTCATAACAACTGTTACCCATTTATCCAGCTGTAAAACTGAAGGGACGTCTGGTGCAAATGATGAGATCAGATCCATGAACAACTTTTACATTGATGCAAAAAAACCATTACTTTCCATTTACAATGCGGTCCCAAGACCCCTCCCCGGAAAGTTCGACATCCACTTACAGCGCATACGCCCATCATTAGCCAGGTTGTAACAATAAGCTGGCACCTCAGGAGCTTATGGGCTGGTTTGGCCAGTTGTGGAAGTCCTGATTTTTTTTGATTGCATCTACATGCATCTGTATGATCCATCAAAACCCAACAACTAAGGTTAGAAAAAACATTTTAAAGAAGTTAAAGCTGTATAGAGACTCGTCAACGAACAGTTCATCTTTGCAAAGGTGATGCATCTTTAAGAAAGTAAAGTGAGTTTAGTTTAAATAAATGATGACGATCCCCGGCACAGATGATATTCTGTAGTCCAATAAGCTGGGCTGAAGCTTTGAGATAAACGTGTGTTCCCTCTTTAACTAGCAATCTAAATGTTGTGTTCCCCAACAGGTACTAAGACTAGTATAAACGTCTGAATCCTTTCCAAGAACCACCATGTAAAGCAGTTTCAAAGCTCATTCTAAAACCTGTAAGGAACAGCATGGTGCTTTCCAGTGTTTACATTTGAAATCAAGAGATGTGACCTCAGTGCTCGACTGCACACTTCCTTCTGGCTAATAAAGCCAAAGTGGCGTGGCAGGGTTTCAGGTTGCACCTTCATTACCGAAGCGAGTGTGTAATGAAGGCATGGCAGAGGGAGGCGGGGGCAGCACGAGTGAGGGTCAAAGTGCAGAGTCCAGAGCTGAAGTGTCACCGGATCAGAAGAGCGATGGAAAAAACCCACAAAGCCTATTAGAGTGCAGACGAGAGAGCTGTGACTAATGCCATCAACACACACACGTGGACTGTAAAGAATAAGTGGGCATCCTTTTCAGGGAATGGGGAAATATCTTCTCCGAGGAGCCACGTGAGTGCCTCATGCATGTACGAGCGCCCATGTAAAGGAGGCACGAGCAGAAGCTTAAACATGCAGCTGGAGCGTGGACTGTCTCCACGGCGATTATAAGATGATGCACGCTCGTGTAGGCAGGTAGGATTAAGCTCTGCAGCAAGAAACAGCCGCCTCCTGCTCCCTTTAGCACCGATTACTCTGGGAAACAAAAGGTGGTCCTGGACTGGTTACACTTCAAAAATCACGTTTGTTGTCACTTTACTCTGAATATATTTGTAAAAAGAACCTGCTTGAACCTGAAAAAGTTCTGATGCTGCTCTTTAAAGCTCTGAATGGTCCAGGACCAGAATGCATCAGTGACCTCCTGACCCAGGATGAACCTTCCAGACCCCTCAGGTCATCTGGATCCGGTCTTCTATCAGTTCCCAGTCAGAACCAGACATGGAGAAGCTGCATTCAGCTTCTATGCTCCACATGTCTGGAACAAACTCCCAGAAAGCCTCAGATCAGCTGAAACACTCAGTGTGTTTAAGTCCAGGCTGAAGACACCTATTTTCAGCTGAATAAAGCTCCAAATCTGAAGCTTGTTTCAAAACTTAATCACATTTTAACTGATTTTATCTATTGTTCTTATTTATTTCTTTTTTGTTTAAAATTTAAATCATGCTTTTTATTTCTACTGTTTTAATGTCTCTGTAAAGCACTCTGAATCACCTTGTTGTTGAATTGTGCTGAACAGATAAACTTGCGTTGCTTACACTCTCCTGTGATTAACAGCCACACACACACAGCAGGCGGACATGTGCCAACTGCTGATGCAGCAGTGGTTGGAACTGCAGCCTTGTTTGACCCAGCTGTTTTGTCCCGACAGATTTCAGCCTCCAAACAAACAAGCTTCCACTCGTCACCCACAGGCTGAGAGTCTGACTCAACAGGGAGCCGGAGTGCATCGTCCCCACCAAATATGTGCGGCGTGTCTTCCACACGCCGACGTGCCACTGGAATGCCTACATGAAGTCTATCCCACGGTTCAGAGCAATTATACACACACACAGACACACCCAAAAAAAAAAAAAAAAAAAAAAAAAAAAAAAAAAAAAAAAAAAAACTGCTTCAAATCATACTCTGCTGAGTAAAGTGCTGCCGTCAGCAGAGGAAAGGTCACGGGCATCTTTTCCTCTCGCTCCGTGCAGCCAACGCGCAGCGATGTCTGTCATTAGCCGGCAGCTAGATGAGGCGGCTGTTCAGAGACTGAAGGAGGAGGTTTTATTCTTTAAAGGCCTGAAATAGATCTGTGATTTCAAGGTTTTTTTTTTGTTTGTTTGTTTTTTTTAACACCTGCACTGAGAAATAAACCACAGGTCCATTTGTTCCAGTTTAAAATGACTTCATATACTATTTCTGTGTAAAAATCGGTCTTAAATCCACAATTTTCTAGAATAATTAAACTATTTTATTGGGTTTTTTTTGCTCCACTGCAGCAAATCTGATCTCAATAAAATGAACAAGATGGTTATTTTAAAGGCGTTCTAATGCTGCAGAGTATACAGTCCTGGGTGAAATGTATAAATCCACTTATAATGCATGATTGCAGCCTAAAACAGTTAAAGTTAAAGTTCCCATGAAACCAAATTTGATGTTCAAGGCTTTATTTTCTCACATGGTTTATTTAGCCTTGAAAACCAATAAGTATTCTTAATGGTTTGAACCAACTTAGACTCAGCGACGCATTTAAATTTAGTCCGGAGTCGATGCCCGACGGGCGGCGCCCGGTCAGGTTGAGGTGGGACGGAACACGTGAACACACAGAGGAAAAACAAGACTTCAATGTCCTTTCTTAAAGGGATTCTGACTTTAACGCTTTCCTGAACCCAGTCAAAACTAAGAAAAAGCCAAAGAAACACTGAATATTTCTAAATATTTTGACAGGTTGGGCAACATTCTTCACTGTTTGAACCAATGCACAGACATTACATTCATATTGTTAAAAGGAAAGAGAGAGAAAGGGGAAATAACACATTTCACAAACAAGTGATCAACTGTCCATTGTGATGGAACCATTCTGCAGTTCTGAACCATCCCACAATCTTTCTGCATCATGTTTTGTCCAGAAAACACTGGCGGATGAGAGTAAATTTAGACTCCATCGAGTGCTTGATACCCAGTCAAAGTAGCTCTGTTTGTGCACATGTTCGCTGTGGCTCCACACGCCGTCCTTTCACCTTGGAGGAAATCCAGAGTGTAAGCAGAAAGAGAAAAATCTCCGTTTCTGCAGAACAAATCCCAAGCTGCTGCAGAGGTGCAGAGCGGTTCAGCGTGACCACACAAACGCACAGCGAGTGACTTTGCCCGCGGACAGAAGGTCAACTCCAAAGGGTTTAGTGGATTTCATGGCTGCCGCACAACCTCCCATCAGCGGCAGCCAGATTTCTGATCCCGAATCGATTTTAAAATCAGTTTCTGGGATTACTGTGACACCGACACGCGTCCTTCCAGCCTCACTGGCCCGGAGGCATAAAAACAGAACGATTCCCCGTTTAAAAATGTGGAATTATGACTTCTTTTGCACCACTTAACCAGCTGCTTTGCCGTTAAATTAAAAACATAAAACGCTTGAATGCGTTTAACACGATATGCTGAAGTGTTAATGGACTGCAAATTCAGCCCCTGGGGGAGTGAACTCCGCTCACTCTGCAAGAAGGGAGAAAATGACTTCCAAAACAACTCCAAGCTCGAGCCGTCAACCGGGTCTCTGCTCTGCTAAAGCGTGAAGAAGTCAGAGTGGCCGAGTGGGGCCCATCAGCGAGCCAGTGTGTGGGGGGGTCCCGCTCTGTGGGTCCAGCACCAACAACCTGATCCAGAGGGTGCACAGTGCAGGTAAAAGACAGGCACACACACACACCTGTCTGTTGCACAACACCAGACCCGCCTCCTACCTTTCGTCAAACACGGTGCTGCACATAAGGAAGTCACTTAAGTTCATGCACACAGAATTTATCTTTAAAAGAAGTGCTTAACCCTTCACAGAAATAAAATTAGGAGTCACTAAAGGCCAAGTAGAAGCATGTTTTCATCCAGACTCGCATTAAAACAAGTCTTCCTTTCATTAAGGAGAGTTTATGCTTCTGTTCGGTTGGCTGACGCACGATAAAAGTGGATCAGTTGGGGCTATAAAGTCATCAGTTCTCAGTTGAAGACAAGTTCCTCCATCAGTGCTGTTTTAATTTAGCCGTTCCGAGGATTAAATCCAATTCTCAGTTACCGAGATCCACATGTGTGGAACAAACTACCTGCTGATCGGAGGTCCGTTACAGCCATGTCCTTAAAGCATCACAGAGGAGGACGCTCAAACCTGTGGCTCTCTTTTTACACTTATGTTACGCACACTGGGTTTACGTGCAATAAAATTGCCAATTATGAGTGTTTCTGCTCCCATGTTACCTCTTAAATTTGCAGACTGTGGAGGACGTTAACAGGCTACAAATTTATAATCACTTTGATTGAAATGTCAGTACTAAAAAGGCAGGCGGTAAACCTGAAGAATGCAGGTAATTACAGACTCCAGAAGTATTCTATTCAAGTGCTGATCAAAGGGTTCATACTGCTGTTTAAGGCCCTGTTAATATCAGTTATTAACCTGTGCGTTCGGGCTGGTTGCAAGTGGAGAGTATAGGTGTGAATGCATGCAGGGGAGGGGGTATAAACCCCACGTGGCTGCATGTTTACAGGACAGGAACCAAGTATGTTAGTCTGCTAGAACACATGAGACCAAAATACTCACTTAATGTGTCTCAAAACACGTTTATACCCGATGAAACTCAATGTGCCCGAGTGTCAGAGGGCTAAAGAGTCAGAAAAACTGATCAAATAAAATAAAAAAAGATCAGTTCTTAAAACCCGGGTTCTATAACTTCAGCTTTACTGAAAACGAAGGATGAGCTCCCAAAGAGAAAGATGGAAGCTGCAGGACAGTTTAGTTATAAGACAGGACAGAAATGTAGGCTACGCTGCCATTAGCATAAAGGAAGTGCGACCCAACCACAGGTGGTTATTCGACACTCAAGTGGAATCGCATTCCAACGAGAGGCGTCACTCTGAGCGCTGTCAGCTTAATATTGGATCATAAGACACGCGTTCATGCCAACTAACTCCAAAGTTAAAAAGTAAAAGTGAAATAAGGACTTTTAAAAGCTGTGCAGGGAGGACGGGAGGGACCAAATGTTGCTTCTACACAGCGTCGGAAATTATTGAGGGCCACTTGGCCCCCAATTTAGCCTAAAATGGGCCCCCCCAAAAAATAAATAAATAACTCATGCTCGAAGGGCCAAAATTGCCCCCAAGTTTTTGAAACAAATATTTGTACATTATTATAATGTCACATTAAACTACAATTTTTATTTTCATTAATTTACCGTCGCGTATCTTTATTCTCCTGATGGAATGCAAATAAACGATTACTAAGCGAGCGACGGGAGTAGTTGGGTTTCCATCCAAGTCGTATCAAATTTAAGAGCGTATTTTGTGAAAATGCGCAAAAAACAAAGGTCAAAAAATACAATGCACACCGTCACCAGACTACGAAACACCACCGTTTCGCTTATGGTAAGTGACAACAGACGCTAACTTTTAAGACTTCATCACATCTTTTGTGTGGCTCGTTAGCTAAGGTGTCGAGTTGATAGCTATGGTCACCGTCTACATCCTGCAGCAACATACGGCTCTTAGGCAAACACTGAGAGCCGTATGTTGCTGCAGGATGTAGACAGTGGCCTTAGCGTTAGGCTAGCATCGACTCGACACCATAGTTGAGTTGTTGTAGTTTGGACTGTGTCACTTCTCGTGTTCCTCGTGCAGAATGTGCAAAAAAACCGACCTATACTCTTGCTTTGTATACACGACGTTGCCTAGCAACGTCGTGCATGCGCATTATATCCTGCTCCGCTCCCGAGTTTTAGCTCTGGCTTTAGTGGTAGGCTATTCATGGGAAACGCATGAATAGCACGTTAAGGTCTCTGCCAAGTCGTAATTAAAAGCAGTCCTTCATTATTTAAGTAAAGAACGTGTGATCTATAGAGTCGATTTAGAGTCAGAGGGGGTGCTCAGCCCTAGGTTTTCAGCTTACTTTTATGTTTATGAGAGGCCAGGCAGCCTACCAGTATTGTTCTCATTCTCATAGTAGGCTAAACTTGTTTAAATCAAACCAATACTGATGTCAGTTTGCTTACGGCTTTCTCCTGTTTTCTGTCTGTAGCTACTACTTCCACACTTCTCTCAGTAAAAGAAATGGCAAGCTTTACATTTATTTGGGTTGGCAGACGGCAAAGTAATTATGACGTTGTGCATTTAAATCTAAAAATAACTTGAAGATCTAAGTTCCTTTTTTTTTTTTTGATGGCCCCCAAACATTTTGAAAATGCCCCCACTTTTGGGACTGTGGGGGCCAAAATTGCCCCCAAAATATTTTCTTAATTTCATACCCTGCTTCTACACCACGAGAGCAGTGAGTAAATGTTTGCTTTGGTGTTCCATAGACCTGACTTTTAAAAAAGGCAAGATGGGACAGATTTAAGGGAAAACACAACCAGGCTCAGCTCCACCACAAACACGTTTCACCATCTCTGCGATGGAGGAAAGATGCCGACGCCAACGCGGGGCCATTTGTTTATGCTCTGGCAGGGGAGCGGCCCTGCTCGAGGTTCAGCTAAGAGCTGCCAGCATGTGTGCAATAACCTGAAGAAGAAAAAAGAGGTGTTGCACAATTGTCCAATTTAAAGGGATAGTTCGCCTCTTTTGACATGAAGCTGTATGACATCCCATATTAGCAACATCGTTTATGAACATCTTCTTACCCCCTGCTGCGTCCTGTGAGCCGAGTTCCAGCCTCGTTTTGGTGTTGATGAAAGTAGTCCGGCTAGTTGGCTGGGGTTTAAAAAAATAAAGCGTTTTGCTTCTCAAAACAATATGCGTTCAAAAGAGTAATACATTTGCATCACAAAATCGTTCTCCAGAAAAAGTCAGACCTCACAATCGCTTGGCACCATTTTTGCCTCCCTTCATATCAATGCTTTCAGCTACCTAGCGATAGCCGCACCTGTTACGGTGTTTGCTGCTCGGTCTGCACGGTTTACACAGCACGAAGTGATACGAAGGGAGAAAGAAATAGTGCCAAGCGATTCTGAGGTCTGACTTTTTCTGAAGGAACGGTTTTGTGATGCAAATGTATTACTCTTTTTAACGCATATTGTTTTGAGAAGCAAAACGCTTTACTTTCGGGACCCCAGCCAACTAGCCGGACTACCTTCGTCAACGCCAAAACGAGGCTGGAACTCTGCTCACAGGACGCAGCAGGGGGTAAGAAAATGTTCATAAATGATGTTGCTGATATGGGATGTCATACAGCTTCATGTCAAAAGAGGCAAACTATCCCTTTAACTGTTTCCAGCAATAATCGGAGCGGTTCAAGTAAAGACAGGCACACGACCGGCTCAGCACTTTCGTGTTTGTGCAACGGTGCAGAGCACAAACTAAACTAAATACTTGTGCAGCAAGTGGCAGCAGAGCAGGCTGTGACTGGAGCCACACAGGAGGGGGAGGGGGGGGGGAGGGGGCAATAATGATGGGAAAGTGCAACACCAAGGCTCTGATGATCAAGTCTGCACTGGCTCTCCCATTCCAACACCAGCATCCAACAGCAACACGAGCACAGCCTCCTAATCCCAAACAGATCACAGGCGCGCAGCAGACAGCCGATGATGGATCGTGGTTTGTGTGCATGAAACTCTAAGGATCAGTTTGTTTTCCCTTCGCCTTTGTTGTCGTTTTAGCTTTCCAAAACTGAAAAAAAGAAAAACCTTCCAGCAGTCGGGATTTCCTAAAAGCCGGTCACATCTCAACACGCCCCGCTGGTGGATTCCAAGCACTTCACGGCTTAAACAATCAGTATCTCTCCGGGTTTCAGGGAGTGTCGCCCGCTTAAATGAAAGCGACAAGCTGCAACAAAAGCTTTTCTTAGCAACAACAACGCATGCCAGACAACATAAATCAAATGTATGAGTGGGCCAATTAATTACCAGAGCGTCAGAAAATGGCGAAAAAAGAAATGCAATGTGTAATAAATGTGAATAAATCAGCCCCAAACCAAGAAATAATCAGATTAAACTGACACTAAGAGAGAAATAAGCAGAAAATCCCCACATTTAAGCAGCCAGATTGTCGTCGTGTCGCTAAACGAGCCGAATCTTTGCTCCGCTGCAGCAGATCAGAAGTGGATCTGCACACAGAAACACACACGAGCAGTGTTTGGAAACACATTTTCTTCGCATTATGTCTCTGTCACAAGCAGCTGACACGCACACGTTAACTCCTTAATTATGGAGACAGTATTCTGCTCAAATCCCCTCTTCATCCAGCTTCTCCCAGAGCTCATCATCGGAACATGATGCAAAGAGACAACCAAACACCCCTCGTTTGTCCATCTTTCCGCCAACCCCCTCATTACCATAATGCACGCTAGTCCTTTGCAAACACCAACTGTCACAGCCAAAGGCCCAACGCTGATATTTTTCAGAATATAAATCATTGAGTTCTGTGGCAGTGCTGGTGACTCAGCTTCAACAGTGTGTTGCTCAAAAAAAACCCAAAAATGAATTCAACATACAGTACCAAACAAATATCACCCTTTATGTTTGAATAAAACTTGCACTGTATGCAACAAGGGAGCTCGTTATGGGAGTCAAAGGTTTGCAAACCCACTTTTCAGGGTCTGAGAACAACAGCTGTGATTTAACAATTAGAAATAGACATAAAAAAAAAAAAGAAAGCTTCTTGAGGAATTTGGGATGCGTTCCCTTTAAAAACATAAAGCAGGAACTTTTTCTGCGCTTCACAGCATATATTTGGTTGTCTGATGTCACCGCCAACTCAACCCTGACATTTGGTTTTGGGCCCCAAAGATCTGAAAATGTGCTCTTCAGTGAGCTGCTCAGACTTGCATTCGACCCTTTTCTCCTCATCTCTGCGTTCACTGTCGCACGGACGTGGGGAATCTCACTAGCTATGGTTTACTCATGTGCAGAGGTGGGTAGTAACGAGTTACATTTACTTGAGTAAGTTTTTGAACAGATTATACTTCTAGGAGTAGTTTTAAATCTCTATACTTTTACTTGAGTAGATGTGTGCAGCAGAAACTGTCCTCTTACTCCGCTACATTAGGCTACAATGAGCTGGTTACTTTTCTTCTTACCTCTTTGGTATTCTACCCCCCGCGTACACCTCATTTTAATGTTTTATTCTGACAGAGAGAGAGACTTCCGCCAAAGGCTCTACCACCTGACTGTGTTTCACCAATCAGACGTAGCCGTGCAGTCTGGTCACGTGACCATACTCAATCTCAGCGGCGGGACGGGTTAGCTTTAGCATTAGCAGTCGTCGCAAACAAAGAAACATGAAAAATGTCAGAACCAACGGTGGGAAATGAAGACGCAGACGAGGCCTCATACTGAAAGCATGTTTACCTTACAAAGAGTGAGAAACAGCAGCTACTTTATGTGTCTTCTGTGTCAACCAAAACAAACGCACATTTCAGCAGAAACAACATCTAACTTGAGGAAACATGTAGCGGTAAGTTTCCTAAACTCGTTTTTTTTCCCCATGGATAGATGAATGTTTGTTTTTTAGGTTGCATATCGGTTACATGTGTTTTAAACATTTTTTAATTGAAGTTCTTGAATTTACCTGGATTATTTTAATTTAAGCTATTTTGTAATTCATTAAAATTTATTTTATCGATTGGATGAACTCTAATTTGCCTAAAGATGATTATTTAGTATTTTTGTCTGTCTGATTAAATGCTTGTGTTAACAAATAAATCAGATATTCCTCAACATTTACTCAGTACTCGAGTAGTTTTTTCACCGAGCACTTTTTTTACT
Organism: Odontesthes bonariensis; assembly: GCF_027942865.1. NCBI lineage: Eukaryota > Metazoa > Chordata > Actinopteri > Atheriniformes > Atherinopsidae > Odontesthes > Odontesthes bonariensis. The sequence goes on from NC_134524.1 coordinate 7,546,942, forward strand.
CTTACTCAAGTAATTATTTGCATGACTACTTTTTACTTGAGTACAATTTTTGGCTACTCTATCACCTCTGCTCATGTGAAGAAATAAACAAGTTAATAATGCTCAACCGGCACTTTAAGGTTTTGTCGGACAAGAATATCTTTCTCCTAAAACCGTCTAAACTCAGAAGTTACGATTTACCCATTTGTAATTGACCGGTCCAGAAACAGCCAGAACAAGAACATCGGTGAAATATTGGCCATATAAGCAGCAGCTCATCATGTCAGCCACTATGTGATGAAAGAATTAGAATACGAGTTTTCAGGCGTTATTAACCGACTGGCAGCAGGTGTGCGTTTTAGGGACGTGATGGCGTCTAAAAGAGAGATCAGAAGCCTTCCAGCTGTCCCGGGTCCAACTGCAGACCAGACGACAGAAATGTGGGCGTCTGAGAGTCAAAATGCAAGTCAAGTGTTTTCTCTCAAGTTTCTTGTGTGTGGTCGGAGTCAAGCTTAAAAAAAAAAAGATCCTCTTGAACAGACTACATAACCCCCAGCGTGCCCATCGCATCCGGTTTGCATCCCAACATACGATTAATATGTTCTTAAAGGGTGAAACTCAACAAAGAAACGTCTATTCTGTCCCATCTAACTGCACAGATACTTTTACACCCAGTCCTCTCCAATAGCTTTCTTTACCGAGTTGACCAGCTAAAGTGTGTGTGTGTATATATATATATATAAAAATAAATAAATAAAAAAAGGGGAGAATAATTCATTTTATTTGTAAAGAAACGTTACCTTTAGATGCCTCCAAAACATAATAAAACAAACAGTGTGAGGTTGGGAAAACTCATTAGGTCCCTCCAGCCGATGATCTTAATGCAATTGAAACTTCTTTAAGAAATCTGGCTGCGTTTAAAGCTAATGAAGTCTACTTTTCTATGTAAAAACCAGAGATGGGGACTCAAGTCACTGCGACTTGGACTCAAGTTGCTGTTTTGATGACTTGACAAAAAATAAAAGACTTGAAACACGACTCGGAAGTTAAAGACTCGGCACTTGACTTGAGACACGATGACTTGAATAATAAGGTGACTTGACTTTCCCAAGAAAAAATGACTTGGGACTTACTTGAGACTTGAAAGCTAAGACTTGAGACTTACACAAGATTTGCACGTGTGACTTGGTCCCATCTCTGGTAAAAACGTGTCAGTCTCACAGTTTTTAAAGAAGTACACATTAAGCAGTGTTTGTTACCTTTGGCTGAGCCAACAGGCTGCAGCTCCACATTTAACAAACTAAAAGTGTATCAGCGTTAAACAGCTGGACGTATAATCCAATTAGAAATGGATCACATTTGTTTGTTAAAAGAAAACCCTGCAGCCCTGTGAAACAGCGAACACATAATCGCTTCCTGTAGTTAACAAGGCTGTTGACAGATGCTGCAGCTCGTCTCCGACTGAAGAGTTTTATTGCTTCTGAACGTTCAGGTTTCAGAGGTTGAAGGAGGACAGAAAACCTGAAGGATTAGTTTTGACACTCCTTTCTTTTCCATCCTCCTCATTTATTTATTCTTTTTTTTCCTGCAGATTGCACAATTACAGAGTGAAGAAGTGAGCGGCTGCCTGTCGGCCTGCAGCGAGCCTCCATTGATCTGCACTCAGAGCCTTTATCACACAGTGCACAGCATCCATTTCAAAGCTCCAATGTAAATTATACTGAAGAATAAATCTAATAAAGGTTCTTCCCCGCACAGAAGTCTGATCTTTCCCTACTCTGAGCTCCAACAGGACACAGAAGCTAATGTTCAGTCGGCCGCGTCAGAAAGCTTTTAAAGTGACCGATAGCCCAGCTAACAACTTTGCATTTATATTGCACTGTCAAAGGACGAGCTCGGTCCGAGTCTAAGTGCCAACTTGACCCGCCGGCTGCAAACATGGTGACATTTGCATGCTCATTTGTTCCATTCAAAGGGCAAACAGGAGGGAGTGGCCTGAAGTTTTTACTTTGGTCGCTTCAGGCTCAAACACAGCCAGATCACCCCGCTAATGTAGAGAGGACTTAACATCTGTAATCTGACATGAACATCCACCAAAACTCAGAAAAAGTTGGTTAAAAAGGTCCTCGTTAGTCACCACTGCACAGCTTGTTCATTCAATCTGAGAACAGAAACGTGGCCTCCTTAATCTGACATCTCTTTTCTCTTTAGTGGAATAAATCCATTTTTATCAGAGTGAAGAACCAGCTGCGATTGGCTTTTTTTTGTGGGAGGGGGTGAAAGTTTAGGAGCTTTATGCCAACATGAGAAACAGCAGGTAAGAAGGGTTAGAATAAAAAAAAATAAAAAAAATACACATCATCTCTACTCCCTTTGGTCCCTGCAGAAGTCATCCATCTTTATTGCTGCTGATTGTAAAGAAAGCGTCTATCTCCATGTTAAAGCAACATTCTCTTAAAGAAAATGATCTTTTTAACACATTAACATGATGATTATGTTGCCAGTTTTTCTACTTTAGAGGAAAATGAACATTTTCTGTGGTTTCACAATGCCTAAAAGCATTTTATAACATAATGAGGTCATATCTACAACATGTTAAAACACCCAACTAGAGCAAGATCGACGAATTCAGTCTTAGACTGACGCATGACACCCTTAATGTGCTGCAAGAAGACGATAAACTTCAAACCTAAAAGAAAGTCTCAATTTTAACATGTTACTACATGACACGAGTGTGGTGTCAAAAGATTAAACGATAATATAAAAATCAGTGTTCATCATGTTGATTTCTCTCATCATCAAGCTGAAACATATTTAAAAGGGATGTGTGCACCACTCTCCTCTGAAGCCCAGCGGTGCATCTTTAAATCTCCAGTCAGTCAGAACAACAACGAGGCAAACTCCGAATTAAAACACGTTCACAACAACAGAAGATTCAGAGGAATGCGTGTCCGTGCTGCCCTTAAACAGAGTAAACTGCGTGATCTCACCTGCTGTAAAACTGTACTCCACGGACCAATAATAAATCATAATGAGCCTTTTGCAAAGCTGAAAAAATAACATTTCCGTGCACGCAAGTTGGGAAATAAAGCCAGCCAATAAAAACAGAGGGGTACATCTGTCAACTCAACTGCCCGCACAGCTCCAATTATCTCCAATTCTAATATCAAAAGCTGTTTTTTTGAGGGAGGGAGGGGGGAAATTCAGGCATTTTCTTAATATCCTGAACATGACAAGTGAAATACGTCAAATTTACAGCAACTTATAATCAAAATAAATCCAAAAATGCTCCAATAGTGAACCCAAAGTGATGTGTTAATGTGAGAAAAGATCGAATATGTCAGATAAAACTCCCCCCTTTGGGAAAAACCAGCCACAGAATTTAAAAAAGAAGCATATTTAAAAGAAATGCGACTGCAAACATGTATATGTATAATGAGCAACTACAATGAATAAGGTCAAGCACCAAGAAATACATTTTTAATGATACAAACTGCTTTAATTTATTTATAGATGCGATACAGTTTAGTGGAAATCTAAAGAGGATGGGAGTGCTGCCATAAAAAGACCTCTAACTGTTCTCCACTTGATCCTCAGACATCAGCCAAACTCTGCAGGAGCAACAGCTTAAAGCCAATTCGAAAAAGCTTTTCACCACCTCTCATGTGACCCAATTTGCTCCACGGTCAGCGACTCTGCATTGTGGCACCGCCAAAGCCATCATTAATGAGGCGTTCCCCGCCATTAGGCTCCATACAGGTGAGCAGCGGTGTGGCAGGGAGGGAGGCTGCCGGTCCACACAGAGGGCAGAGCATTGGGTTACCTCCACGTGCCGTGATCCGGCCTTCCTGTCCTGACGGTATCCACTTACACACCCAAAAACACGCGGCGTGTGTCCGGTGTCTGTGGGCAGGTGTACATTTCCACCATGACGCCACTCTTCAGAAATAAAACTCAATCTTCAAACTTCCTTTTCTGAGCATTCAGACTTTTAAAAATCAGTCAAGTGTGTTTAGTCCAGGATGGTTTGGTTGCCATGGAAGCCACTTTAAAGAATATACTATATAAAGGACTATAAAGAAGTTACTCTGTTTTATCTTAAATAAAGACCAGGTTGAAAGGCCTGTTTCCAAATATTCATCTCCTCAGCACCTGCACGTGCGTCATAAAGGCAGAAATGGCTCACAATGACAGTTTGACTCACCTTGAACACCTCGGAGAAGAAGCCGGCGCCGATCTTCTCTCGGCTGAAGTCGTCCAGGCGCGCCAGGGTGGACACGGCGCTGCGCAGGGCCCGGTAGGAGGACGGTCTGATCCGGTTGGTTCCGTGGACGCTGTGCATGGGCGGCTCTGCCTCTCCCGCCTGCTCCGGCTCGACCCTCTCCATCTCCATCTCGGACGGCCCGGGAGGAGTAGGAGGCGGGAGGAGGACGTGGGACGTGTGCGTAGTTTAAAATCCAGCCCGACTTCTGTTTACATTTCCGCTGCCCGCTCCACGGCCACAGCTCGGGGCTCCCCGGAGGGGGGGTGTTGCAGCTGTGCGCGGCGACCACTTCGGACGGATTCCTGCTGTCAAATTCCTTCACAGGTCCGGGACTGAGGACGAGCTTTGCGTCTTCAGCACAGCGCGCAGCTGCAGCGGCGCATCCTGCAGAGTCAGAGCGCAGTTTGGGTGAAGCCCCTCATGCCGCGCGGGCCCCGGGGGCGTTTTATCTTCCTGCTGCTGCTCCGTTTCCTCAAAAATCCGCTTGGTCCTGCAGTGGGAAAAAGGGCCGGGGCTCCCTTCCGGGTTCCACCAATTGACTCCCGGGTTTCCAGCGTGCACAGAGCTGCCTCAGTGGCGCAGCAGCCTATAGAAACTGAGGAGGGAAAACGGAGAGGGGGGCGGACACAGGGGCGTTAATTCACCAAATCATAAAGTGATGCGAACAGTCTCCTGCTCTAAAAACTCCGGCTGCTGCCGCCGGGGTGGTGATGGCTGTGACTGCAAATAATTACACATCGGGCGCGAGCTTTAAAGGCATGAATGAGCTGAAGAGCGACTGTAAAAAAAAAAAAAAAATGTGCTTAAGCCTGAAAACCGGTGTCATGGAGCCCTTCCTCGGATATTTTAAGGTCCAAATTTCAGTCAGTTAACAGAACCCGTTGGTCGCTGATAAGAGCCGTGAATACAGCACGATATCACCGTGCGTGCGTGCGTGCACTTTGCCCACACAGTCGGCCTTTACATTTGATGCAATCAAGCAGACGGCATTTAAAACTCAATCATGGGGGGGGGGGGGTCTCTTACAAACCCCCATAGCGTTCGCTCGTGCGTGCGCGCGCGCGTGCAGCCCCTGGGATCCTGATGCCAGCCCCCCCTCCACAGCCGGACTGCGGTTTGTAAATTATGGATGTCAAACTGAGCCGAGTTTGTGGGCTCGTCTGTCACTGACTCAATCGCACGCGCACACTGGACAAAAATCGGCAGAAAACGCTGACGCACGACTAGGCAGAGCTCGTGCGGAGACGCGTGCTTGCCCGCAGAGGAGGGTCCGGACTTACCTGGCCTGCTCTGAAACGCATAACCTCCACAGTCCTCCGGTAAGAGTCCCGATCAGCTGCGGCGTCCGGTCACTTTATTCTACTGATTCATCATCTCTGAGCGCCCGCCCGCCTGCACGCACGCAGGCTCGTGTGGTTTTGTTTTACGTCCTCGCCGCCGCTTCTCCGGTTGCCTGCTCGGCTGCGCTTTGGCTGCTTGAAGGAAATGGTGCGGTGACTTCTGCTGTGCTTTATTGGAGGCGGCGGGGCGGGGCGTGTCCCCACGTGATCATCACAAAAAAATGCACCTGTGGGGGCGCATGCACAGGCCGTGCACTCATCTATACACACTACGTAGTGCACACACTCGGATCATAAGGCGTTATTCCCGGTGATTACCCCCCTTCTGCCTTCTTTAATGTCGGCTTTATCCATCGGTAAACAGAGCAAGGACAAAATATGTTGAAGCTGAGGTGATTGGTTGTTATTAGGAAAAATCAGCTGTTAGCCAGAGCTGTGGGAGCTATCAGGTGCTACTTTATTAAATATTCCTAAAATGAAATATAAAAAGACGGGTGAAGCTGCTTAGTATTACTATTTATATATTACATTTATTGTTTCTCTATTTTATTGGTAAATTCATTTTTCATTTATATATATTTCCTCCTCACTCTACCCCCCCCAACATGTTCTATTGTTCTATTTTGTTATTCTTGTAGTTATTTTACTTTATTTACTTTGTATATTGATCTTATTTGTAAAGCACTTTGAGCTACATTTTGTGTATGAAAGGTGCAATATAAATAAATTATTATTTTTATTACTATTATTATTTGTTATTTTGTAATATTCGGCTCACTTATTATTTAGTTATATTTTGTAGGTTTAGTTAGAATACATCTTTTTTTGGTTGTTTATGATATTTAGTATTGTTTGAGTTAATTTGGGTATTTAATTATGCTTTTATTCTGAAAGCACTGGTTAGAGTTTACTTAGATGGGCAGGCAGTCACAGGTGAGCAGGCACCTGGGAGGGCTAATGGTTTCCTACCAGGGCAAGAGAGGCGGCAAAGCCCTTTGTTCTTTGTTTGTTTGCCTGTTTGTTTGCTTGCTTGCAGTTGGAGCAATAAACCTAAAGAAACCTAATTTTTTTGCCTGGACAATGGACTCATTTTACCTGCGTAAATTCACTCCCTCTGTGTCTCAGTGGCCGTTTGATTTAATTTAGTTTATTATGGTTTTGACATTCTTTTAGTTTTGATTATTGACACAAGAGGATGAATAGCCACTACAAGAGTATTCACCTGAAACATTTATACTGAGAAACCATCTTTAAGGTTTTTTTTTGTGTCTACAAATTAAATCTAACTAATATCTAGCTAAAAAGAATGAAAAAGTCCTAAGAAATCTGGCTGAAACCCTGTAAAGCTGCAATACTTTAATTTTATGTGAAGCACTATGAATTGTTTTGTACATGAAATGTGCTATACAAATAAATTTGATTTGATTTGATATTAAACGGTCAGGATCTTAACGTGTTGAAAATCAGCTGCATGGGTGAAGAAACTGCTCTAAAATCTGTTGTCAGTGAGCACAGATCAGCTCTGCACCCACAAATGTAGGTCAAAACACGAGCGTTCAAAGGAAGAAACGCACCTCAGCAGAGCGGTTTTCCCTCAGCTTGAGCTCATCGAGTTAGGTTTGTTTTTACAGTGATGCTATGGTGCCATACTGAATGATAAATTCAAGTCTTTCAGCAATTTTCGCTGCCACCCAGACGACTTTTTTAACCGGTAAAGCTCCTTTTCAGTCCATTTGCACACAATACACTCGAAAGGAACACAACCGTGTGTAGGAATATGCACAAAGTGAGCTAAATTACAACTAAAATCAAAGGATTTCTCTATAGATTTTGATAGTGACCCCTCTAAAACAAAACAAAATTAGCTAATAATTCAGATCCTGTTTCACACTTAGTTGAATTTCAAGATCCCCCCACAAGTCATTGCTAAATAAATCCGACAGATTGATGTGTGAAAGAAGATAAAGAAGCAGAGGAAAAAGTGTTTAATCTCATCAGAGTGAAGCGAGTCTCAACTTTAGTCCTGAGTAGAAAGCAAGCTCAATAGGCTTGAAGTCTCTCCTAAAAAAACAATAAAAAAAAAAAAAATCTTCATACTGTAGATTTGTATATAGCGAATGTTTATTCACTATTTTTATTTTATTTTATTTTATTTTATTTTATTCTATTTGATTGTTTTTACTTTAATTGTTTTCATATCTTTTACTGTATGCTGCTGCAACAAAACAATTTCCCAAATTGGGATGAATAAAGTATTTATCTATCTATCTATCTATCTATCTATCTATCTATCTATCTATCTATCTATCTATCTATCTATCTATCTATCTATCTATCTTCCCTGCAGAAATACTGCAAATAAGCCTGATGAAAAACTGTTTTTAGGGTGTAATGAGAGATAAACTTGGATGAGTGAGCCAGAGTAAAAGAATGAGCTGACAAAAACACACAAAAAGACTGGCGCATTTCATTTTTGGTGTATTTATCGAACCTTTGAGCACTTTTTCAACACCGAGATAAGAGTTTTATTCAAGGCAGTGAATTAAAATGCATTTTTCTGCATTCAGATCACGTTTTAACCTAAACAAAAACACATCAAATCAGCTCTGTTTGTACAGAATAAAACAAAGAAAGACATTTCTCAGGTCAAATCAAGCCAAGTTCTCACAGAAATGTTTGCTTTAGGATGATGATCCACATCCAGACCTGAGTATTTATGTCCCTAACAGCCCACTGTGAATAATGTTTGATTGCCAGAGAGCCATAAAAAACCGTGTCATACAGCAACGAGCCACGTCTCACCTCACAGCCACATACTGCGAGCGAGTGTCAGGACTCCATCGGGCTGCCGTGTCATCGCGTCCATCCTTCTGCTTCCAGTCCAGAAGAGAAAGAATAATACGAAGTATTCATTATTCAGAGCCGCCCATCACTAATTCATCATGTGTGTTGTGAGTTCACGCTGCGCTCTGCTGCTCCTGTTGTGGGGACAACGTGCAAGCATTCAGGCATGTGTGTGTGTGTGTGTGTGTGTGTGTGTGTGTGTGTGTGACGGGGATTATTTGGACCTCTGCTGACCTCTGTTACATCATCATCCAGCACAGCCCGGCATACTGTCGTCTTTACGCTGATCTGATGGAAACTTTCTGGAGAGAACACACACAAACAAAATGATGACTGACAACATGGGGCCACTTTATCAGGTACCTGCTGGTAAAAGGTACCTTAATTCTTCATACTTTCAACAAGGTGTTGGAAACATTCCTCAGAGATTTTGCTCCATATCAACATGAAAGCATCAGGCAGTTGCTGCAGATCTATGATGCCAATCTCTGGTTCCACCACATCCCAAATGTTCTCTGTTGGACTGAGATCTGACTGTGGAGGCCATTGGAGTGCAGGGAACTCACTGTTCATGTTCAGGAAACCAGTTTGAGATGATATGAGCTTTGTGACATCAGAAGATGTAAAAGTCTGTTGCTCATAGGCTTTTATTTTGTAAAAGTCTGCTGCTCACAGGCTTTTATTTTGTAAAAGTCTGTTGCTCCCAGGCTTTTATTTTGTAAAAGTCTGTTGCTGTCTGCTGCGGAACCGGAAAAGAAAGTAATTCGCAGATCCACCAAACATGGAGAAGGGTACGGAACTTTTACTCGGCCGTTTTCATTTTAAAGTTCCTCCAGACGGCGGAGTCGACAGAACCAAAGTCATCTGTAAACACTGCCAAGTTGAATTGTCTTCTCAGCGTAGTAGTTCCAGTCTAAAATATCACTTCAAGGCAAAACACACAACTGATAGCAGCAAGTCATTCAAGGAAACAGACAGTGGAGCGAGGCTTCTACATAAAAACTACAGAAAGATGCTGATGTTAAAAGTGTGTTTGCACAAAAAATGTTATGGCACTTTCATTCATATGGCAGCACATTTAAAATAAAACTAAATGCTAAACGCTATACACTACTTTTGGATTCATTTTTGGATTTTGCGTACAAATGCGATTAATCGTGATTAATCAGGGAAATCATGTGATTAATTAGATTAAACATTTTAATCGTTGCCCAGCCCTAGTAAATTGTTAATTTGTGGATATTTGCCATTTAACTGACCACAGCTATTCTCCCTAAAAGAAATGAACACTTTTTTCATTGTATTTTCCAGGTTTTCGTCTCATTTTGACTCAAACTCCAGTAACTGAAACGCATCTCTCTGCTTGACTCGAGGTCACATTTGCATCCCTGACATGAACTGACAACGGTCGATGGAGCACTCTTTTAATGTCACGAATGCCGGTCTCCATCTTGATAAATGGATTGCTGACTGCTGTCAATACAACAGATCAAAGGCCCAAATCAATAGGTAATTTGTCTAAGCGAGAGGTTTTCCAAAGTCAGGGACTGTCCCCTCAGCACAGCAGGGAAAGAGACAAACTCCTTCTTCAGTTCAGCCTCCACGTGCTGATAGGAAGCTCCAAAGGGATCCGCTAGTTTCTCATTCAGAAAAATGGTTGTGTTGAATCACTAAAAAGGCATTTCTCTATCTTCCTCTGTGATTTTCAGTGTCTTTGTCGTCTTTTTTTTCTCTTTTTGTGGGATAGTTTGTCCACATAGTCAGTCTGAGGCTCTTTTGTTGTCATATCTCAGTAGCTGTCTGACACATATGGTGGTTGTTTTGTGTCTTTTGTTGGTATCTTCTTCTTCTTCTTGGTTGTTTTGTGTCTTTTGTTGGTATCTTCTTCTTCTTTTTGGTTGTTTTGTGTCTTTTGTTGGTATCTTCTTCTTCTTTTTGGTTGTTTTGTGTCTTTTGTTGGTATCTTCTTCTTTTTGGTTGTTTTGTGTCTTTTGTTGGTATCTTCTTCTTTTTGGTTGTTTTGTGTCTTTTGTTGGTATCTTCTTCTTCTTTTTGGTTGTTTTGTGTCTTTTGTTGGTATCTTCTTCTTCTTTTTGGTTGTTTTGTGTCTTTTGTTGGTATCTTCTTCTTCTTCTTGGTTGTTTTGTGTCTTTTGTTGGTATCGTCTTCTTTTTGGTTGTTTTGTGTCTTTTGTTGGTATCTTCTTCTTCTTTTTGGTTGTTTTGTGTCTTTTGTTGGTATCTTCTTCTTCTTTTTGGTTGTTTTGTGTCTTTTGTTGGTATCTTCTTCTTTTTGGTTGTTTTGTGTCTTTTGTTGGTATCTTCTTCTTCTTTTTGGTTGTTTTGTGTCTTTTGTTGGTATCTTCTTCTTCTTTTTGGTTGTTTTGTGTCTTTTGTTGGTATCTTCTTCTTCTTCTTGGTTGTTTTGTGTCTTTTGTTGGTATTTTCTTCTTTTTGGTTGTTTTGTGTCTTTTGTTGGTATCTTCTTCTTCTTTTTGGTTGTTTTGTGTCTTTTGTTGGTATCTTCTTCTTCTTCTTGGTTGTTTTGTGTCTTTTGTTGGTATCGTCTTCTTTTTGGTTGTTTTTTGTCTTTTGTTGGTATCTTCTTCTTCTTTTTGGTTGTTTTGTGTCTTTTGTTGGTATCTTCTTCTTCTTTTTGGTTGTTTTGTGTCTTTTGTTGGTATCTTCTTCTTCTTTTTGGTTGTTTTGTGTCTTTTGTTGGTATCTTCTTCTTCTTCTTGGTTGTTTTGTGTCTTTTGTTGGTATCGTCTTCTTTTTGGTTGTTTTTTGTCTTTTGTTGATATCTTCTTCTTCTTTTTGGTTGTTTTGTGTCTTTTGTTGGTATCTTCTTCTTCTTGGTTGTTTTGTGTCTTTTGTTGGTATCTTCTTCTTCTTTTTGGTTGTTTTGTGTCTTTTGTTGGTATTTTCTTCTTCTTTTTGGTTGTTTTGTGTCTTTTGTTGGTATCTTCTTCTTCTTTTTGGTTGTTTTGTGTCTTTTGTTGGTATCTTCTTCTTCTTTTTGGTTGTTTTGTGTCTTTTGTTGGTATCTTCTTCTTCTTTTTGGTTGTTTTGTGTCTTTTGTTGGTATCTTCTTCTTCTTTTTGGTTGTTTTGTGTCTTTTGTTGGTATTTTCTTCTTCTTCTTGGTTGTTTTGTGTCTTTTGTTGGTATTTTCTTCTTCTTTTTGGTTGTTTTGTGTCTTTTGTTGGTATCTTCTTCTTCTTTTTGGTTGTTTTGTGTCTTTTGTTGGTATCTTCTTCTTCTTTTTGGTTGTTTTGTGTCTTTTGTTGGTATCTTCTTCTTCTTTTTGGTTGTTTTGTGTCTTTTGTTGGTATCTTCTTCTTCTTTTTGGTTGTTTTGTGTCTTTTGTTGGTATTTTCTTCTTCTTCTTGGTTGTTTTGTGTCTTTTGTTGGTATTTTCTTCTTCTTTTTGGTTGTTTTGTGTCTTTTGTTGGTATCTTCTTCTTCTTTTTGGTTGTTTTGTGTCTTTTGTTGGTATCTTCTTCTTCTTTTTGGTTGTTTTGTGTCTTTTGTTGGTATCTTCTTCTTTTTGGTTGTTTTGTGTCTTTTGTTGGTATCTTCTTCTTTTTGGTTGTTTTGTGTCTTTTGTTGGTATCTTCTTCTTCTTTTTGGTTGTTTTGTGTCTTTTGTTGGTATCTTCTTCTTCTTTTTGGTTGTTTTGTGTCTTTTGTTGGTATCTTCTTCTTTTTTTGGTTGTTTTGTGTCTTTTGTTGGTATCTTCTTCTTCTTTTTGGTTGTTTTCTATCATTTTTTTGTCACCTTATGTATCTTTCTGGTCATTTTGCCTGTTTTTGTGGCTGTTTAGTCTCTTGGTGGTTGTTTTGACTCTTTGGAACGACCGATAAGATTCCTCCAAAAACAATAAAATAATCTATGAACTGTCCCTTCAACAAAACCTTTTTGATAATATAATCCAACACCCAACATGATGTTTCTTTACTTCTGTTCACTGAGCGTCCCCTCAAGCTGTTTGGAGCCCCCGTGTGGAGGCCCACCTCTGGTCTAAACATCTGTGGAAACAGTAGCCAGTTGCTTTAACTCCAAACATTTGCCTTCATATTAACTAACGAGGCTTATGGCTTATAAGGGACGAGCTGAAACATTTTAACGATGCTTCAACCGTCCACCCGAGCTGCTCAGGTCCCACTCAAGGGGACAGATCCACCCCCGCAGAGCACGGCGGGGAATAGAGGGCTAAATCAGATGCTCAAGCTTCGAGTTAAGTTGATTTGAAAGGTCTAAATATTAACCTTTCCTCCGCATAAAGAGACCCGTCTCTGAGGGTTTAGCTGATTATATTTACTCCTTTTATTATCAAGTCGAGGCCCCTGAAAAGCAGGACCTTGTAGTGTAAATAAAACATGAAAGACAGACCTTTCGCCCTTCTGAAAGACCGGTGTTCACCTCTACCACCAGGTCTGGGTCATTACTATCATTATTATTATTATCTTGCTGCCTCTTCCTCTTCAGAGCTCATGTGCGGGTGCTAACGATCGCCTGCCTGCTATGACGGGCAGCCGGGCAGGGGGCCCAGGGCCTTTATAATTGGTTTTTTGGAGCACACCAGCTGTTTGGTGTGCCCGCACGCCTGTCCCCAAAGGAGGAACAGGGCGATGAAGGGGGGGTTACCACATGGGATGCAACACTCCCCCATTCCACTTCAAACTTCCCCCTCCTGAGAAATAAAGCAAATAACAAAGTGGGGACGGTGCCAACGCGTATAAATACAGAGTAAATGTTGGGCCGACGCTGGTGGGAGTTTATTTAAAAAGAAAGGGAAATGCAGAGCCTGGTAATTAACATCAGAAGGGGTTCAATTATTGTTTTAATAATGCACTAATTCATCATTTTATAACCTTTTTTTAAAAAAAAAACAGTCAATATTCAAATGAATTAGATCAATAATACAAGCAAACAAAATAAAATTAAGGATATAAACGCATTTTCAAGCATTTCAGGAGTTATTAAGTGACTCCATCTCATGTTTAAGAGAATCTCAGCTTTTTCATAAAAAACGGCAACGATTTAAAGCCTTTTTCTTCACGTGTGAAAAAAACTGCAGGATGGGATCTAATAAAATAAAAAAACTTAAATAAAACACACACAGTGTGACAAGTGCAGCAAGAGAAAGATTCCAACATATCCAACTATAAATCTGCAGTATTAACAGAGACGACAGAAAGCAACGAGAAAGTAAGACAGAAATCAATGAATCACCAGGTTTCTCAGGCAAATGAAGATTCTTGGTCTGAGTTTTTTCTTTTTACTTTATATAATTCTGGTGTTTAACATTTAGAGCAATTACCTGATGAAATGCAAAATATAATATTAAAAACGTGGTTTTCATTGTTCTGTTTTTACACCCTAAAACTAAAGCAGTTTATATCCAAACTGCAGGTTTCCCCTCATTGCCTGTAACTACAGAAGCCCAGGAGGGACAAACCAAACACTCACTCCACTGCAGGTCTTCTGTGGTTTTTCCTGCGCATGTGGAAAGGAAGTGACACCTTTTACACCTTTAATATTGTGCTCCTATCACACTTTGAACTCTGAATATTCTTAATATTTCTCTCTATTGCTGCTCATTCTTCTTCGAGCTGGAGTTTGCTTTTTCTCTCTGGCTTCTGCTCACCGTCCAAATGGATGGATGGTTTCTTTCTTACGATGACTTGTGTGCACAAACTGTAGAGGCTTCAGGGGGAAAGTTGTCCTTTTGTCCTAAATAGGTAAAAAAGTATTTGACTTACTACTAATTTACTTGGTGATTGATTTAAAGGCGCTTTCAACTAATCAGCATCATAAACCAACGTTTTAAAAGACTTTTCTACCCTGCCGAGGGGCATCAGGGCAATCTCTTTGGATACTTGTAGTTTTAACAAATGAAAACGGTGACAGCCACAGACACCCCAGGGGATCGACTCATCAGACTCCATTGGTCTCCTGGGCAGAGGGGAGGTTATACAAAGTGGATGAGTGGGAAGAGCTCAGCTCAAAATAAATCACCGTCCACTCAGAGATAACTGGAGGCAGAGAGGGGGGGTTATATCTGAGATCTTGTTAAGAAAATTAAACGACCGGTTAATGCTTTAAGTAGAGTTTTAAAATAATCAGTCACGTTTTATTGGGGTGCCGGATTTGGAGGTTGTAGACGGCATAAAGCCATGGGCGTTGCACCCGTGGGGGATGGGAGTGTTTCGACACCCTCACTTTTACAGCAAGGTGATTTCACCCCCCCCCCCCCACCACCACATTTTCCAAAGGTAAACCCGTTTGCCCCATGGATGTATTATATTAATGGCCACCCTCGTAATGCACCAACGTACAATGTGTTTTAAAGACCCTGTACCCTCTTTAGAATAATTCCATCCAGATTTGAGCAGTGTAACTATTGTAGTTTCCATACAGGACCCAGTTTAGGGTGATGAGAATACAAAAAAAGCATTAAAATGACCCTGTTCTGCATTTTCACAAATCAGAAAAAGGTTTCACAAATCCTAAACAAGGTTTTAATGAATCTACAGCCTCTTTAGAATAATTCCATCCAGATTTGAGCACTCTAACTATTGTAGTTTCCATACAGGACCTAGTTTAGGGTGATCAAAATGCAAAAATGCAGTGAAATGGCCCTTTATGCCCATCCATTTAATTTGCGAATCGGAGGCCAACTTCAGCGTCGTGTCTATGGGCTTGATGTGGTGCTCGTGTGCCACCCCTGGAACACCCCCACATTTAAAATCACTGCTCCACCCCTGCATAAAGCCATCCTGCTGTGGTTCTCTGACCCCGAATCATTTCAGCCTGGAGCTCTGCAGCCTGGAAACAACAGGCAGGTAAACCTCCTGCAGCTTCACCTCCTCTTGTCTCTACATGCCCGGCAGACGTGCGAGCCTCAGGTTTCAGCTTACAGCTGATGGGGTCGACTGTTTTTTCTCCACTTGGCTGGGATTGTGATATGTTAGTGTTGTATTCTCAGACTGGGCGTACCCCTGATCATTCATCCTTTTAATCTCCCGAGCGACACTTTGATTTGTAAACCGAGCGTGTGGTTTGTTTGCATCTCAGGTGTGTTGGTGGGATAAAAGGCTGTGGGTCTGTGTGCAAACGGTGGCAGCGTTTGAAAGCGTGCCACACATTAATTTCTGCCATTTGACAGCAGTGAAACTGAACCGATCTCTGCCTCCGAGCGTCCTCTCCTGATCCAAAAACCTGCGAGATGAAGAGCTCAGCAGGATGTTGCTGCCATTCTGTTTCTACTACTAATATCCCATAAGTTTCATTCATGAAGTCAAACCACTAGGGCTGGGCAACGATTAAAAGTTTTAATCTAATTAATCACATGATTTCCCTGATTAATCACGATTAATTGCATTTGTACGCAAAATCCAAAAATGAATCCAAAAGTAGTGTATAGCTTTTAGCATTTAGCTTTATTTTAAATGTGCTGCCATATGAATGAAAGTGCCATAACATTTGTTGTGCAAACACACTTTTAACATCAGCATCTTTCTGTAGTTTTTATGTAGAAGCCTCGCTCCACTGTCTGTTTCCTTGAATGACTTGCTGCTATCAGTTGTGTGTTTTGCCTTTAAGTGATATTTTAGACTGGAACTACTACGCTGAGAAGACAATTCAACTTGGCAGTGTTTACAGATGACTTTGGTTCTGTCGACTCCGCCGTCTGGAAGAACTTTAACATGAAAATGGCCGAGTAAAAGTTCCGTACCCTTCTCCAGGTTTGGTGTATCCGCCGATTACTTTCTTTTCCTGTTCCACAGCAGACAGCAACAGACTTTTACAAAATAAAAGCCTGGGAGAAACAGACTTTTACAAAATAAAAGCCTGTGAGCAACAGACTTTTACAATAATAAAATAAATAACAAAACCTGGGTTAATGCGCGATAAAATATTTGTCGGCGTTAAATAATTAAATAATCCCAGCCCTAGTTTTCTCCAAACGTGCTGCTGTGCATTATGAGCAAACATCTCCACTTTGGTTTGGTCTGTCCAAAGGACATTGTTCCAGAAGTCAATATAAAAGTAGATATTAACCCCGATGTATCCGTGTGAAAGTAAAACTAAACAATTGTACGTTAAACTAATGCAATGAAGTGAAAAAAACAAAAAACAAAAGAAAGCCTGAGACAACTGGAACTACTCATGTACATCAGCTCATTCAGATTTATACTGAGCACAGCTTGAGTTGATGCAGTTAACTCCCACATGGGGTGTTACAGTCAAACAATAAATGCATGTTTGTAGCTGTGTGCCCACCAGACGTAAACACAGAAAAAACATCAACTCTAACCCACTGACCTGCATTGCAGTGGCTTCTCTTTGCTCAGTTTGCTTAGCGTTTTCTTCAGCGGTGCTTCCCTCTAGTGGTGACTCACGGTTACTTCACTGTTTGTTCAACAAGAGCCGCTGGCCCTCTTCACTTAGAATCTGAATCTTTGAAGTCAAAAAAAGGCAGAAGTGACTTTTAACTGACCAAATAAAACAAACTGTGTTACACTGTTACATGTAAAAGTCATGCCCATGAGATTGGACTTCACAGAGAGGGTCTTTCTCTCTTTTATTTAGGGAGGTCCAGAGAGATCCATCCATCTGTTACTTTCCGCTTATCCGAGGTCGGACAACACTCCCCAGCTCCCTCTGAGGATCTCTTTCCAGGTCAGATGGGATATACAATCCCTCGGGTGTGTTCTGGGTCTGCTCTGGGGCCTCCTCCCAGTTGGACATGCCCGAAAAAGGCCTTTAAAAGTGCATTTTAAAAGTAAAGCGTGTAGTAGTGCTTCACTGGAGAATACTTACAAATGTGTATAATCTAACATTAAATACAGAATATTGAAAACGAATTATGCTACATCAATAATGTATTGGTAAGAGATGGTTATCAATCATTCTGAATCTATATTAGTATAATTCTTAGATGCTAAGAAGGCACTGAAGCATAAAAAGATTAAAGTTTAATATTAATTAAATTCAATTCAGTTTTATTTATATAGCGCCAAATACAAAAAGTGTCGTCTCAAGGCACTTAGATAATAAAGTCCAATTCAAGACAATTGGAAGTCAATTCATTGTAATCATAATTATTTTCAAAATAATCCAATTCATTCATATAGAGCCAAATCAAAAACTATTTCCCAGCTAAGGAAACCAACAGATTGCACCAAAACTTGTCTTCAGTCCAATCTCCCGTCCTGAGCGTGCCTGAGGCGACTGTGGAGAGGAACGACTCCCTTTGAACAGGAAGAAACCTCCATCAGAACCAGAACCAGAACCAGGAAGGGTGGCCATCCGCCTCCACCAGCTGGGGTTTGAGAAGACAAAAAAGAGGGAAAAACCCACTGTAACACCATTCAAAGGATACCTGTTGGAACAGGGAAACACCAGTTAATGACCACAATAATGTCACATATACATAATATCATTTGAGAAATTAAACGGGGGAAAAAGAGAGTAAAGAGAGGAAAGGTGTGACAGATGAGACCCCCCAGCAGTCTGGGCCTTTAGCAGCTTAACTATGGGATGTTTCAGGGTCACCTGAGCCATATAAGAGCTTTATATTTGAGGAAAAGAATCTTAAATTGTATTCTGAATTTAACAGGGAGCCGATGAAGAGAAGCTAAAACTGTAGAAATATGATCTCTGCTGTTAGTTCTCATCAGAACTCTGGCTGCAGCATTTTGGATCAACTGAAGGCTTTTCAGAGAATCTGTGGGACAGCCCAATAATAAAGAGTTACAGTCGTCCAATCTTGAAGTAACAAATGCATGGAGCAGTTTTTCTGCATCACTCTGAGACAGGAGGTTCCTGATTTTACACTGCTCCGCAACAGTGTATTAAAATATGATATACCTAACTCAAAATGAAGAAAAGTACATGAAAAAATGACTGTTTATGGAAATAATGTACTAACTTATTCCTTTTGAGTGGATCAGTGTCTATAAAACTGTTTTTTTATGCAACTTTTATAGAATCTACCTTATTAAATCACCAGTTAATCCCATGAACTTTCCATAAATCTAAGTGAGTACTGTGCCTTTGTCCGAGAAGTCACAGATAGATTTAGAAAAAAAGGATTTCAGTCCCTCACTGAAGCCTCATTATCGAAAGCAACAGTCATATCTGATGGTAAGGCCCAGGATATGCATTTAAATGCTGTTGTGGACATATTTAAATCAAGAAAACATAGATGGAGAATATTAACAGCAGGCTTTCATGTTAAGAAATATTTGTTTATTTTGATTCCATTTTATATCCAGAAAACAGATCAACTCATTAAAACCCAACATAGGATGTCTTAAAAGTAGTATTAAGAAAAAGTGATTCAAAGACTAATAAAAGGAAATAAAGCTTTTGTTTTCATATTTCATGAAGATCTCAGAGTGTATCTGTTAATTAGGGATTCATGGAGCAAATTCAGTAATATGAATATTGCGGCAGGGACCAATAATTATTTTTTATTTTTTTCATCTGAAATGCAGTGAATTAAGGCGGAAAGAAGCCGGAAATAGTAAAAGTAAAAGCAGCCCTGAGTGCTTTTATTTTGAAGGCGGACACCAAACATCCGGTTGCGGCCTCCTCCTCTCTAACCTGCGCCATCTTGATTTTCAGGAGCAGACACTTCCCAGCCGTTGGACGTCGGGAGCTGTTTCGCAGCCGTTGACCTTCCGTCCTCTCTCCGCAGTGTGAAACATGGCCCTGAGCTGCCTGGAAAAGGCCCAGGTATGGCTCTTCAAAGCGTTCACGGGGATCTGCTTCATCATTTTCCGCTTCTTCTCCTCCCCTCGGAGACCCGCTGAGCCCAGGAAGAGGCTGCCGCCCGTCAGCAACCCGCTGCTGCTGGAGCCAGCGACGCAGCTGGCCAAAAGGATCCGGCGAAAAGAGGTGCGTGTGTTCAGCCAGATAAAGCGGGACGCAGAAACTCCATCAGGTTGAACCGTCTCGCAGATTATCTCCTCTTTTGGGGGTATTTTCATGAACTACGAGCTGTTTTTTTTACACCAGAATTCAGCATCTTAAAGTGGCTGACGGTTATAAATCCTTGTTTTAATCAAAGCAGCAACACCACAGGTACAGTCAACAGGAGACATCTTCTCCCTGTGGTTTTATTCTGCTTCCACACGCCTTCAGGAGGAGGCTAACTAACACCTGTGGAATGGTAACACACTGAACTGTCGGCTGTTTTAAGAGCAGGGAAGTTATAGGACTGGAAAACATCCCTGCATCAGGTTAAATGTCCGCTGAGGACCTCACCTGTGGAAAGTTTTTAAACTCACAATATAAAGAGAATCATTAATAGATTAACTCAGAAATGTTAGGAGGCATGTTATTACATTGTTTTATGCATGAGTGCACATCAGAAAGCTGTTTAAAACTGTTTTTTTTGGGTCTGGATCTAAAAGATTGAGTCAGTTTGAGCTGTATGTGTCTGTAACTGATCCCCACGTGCACTTAGGTGGTCTGAACGGTGTGTTTCTGCAGGTGTCCAGTGTGGAGGTGGTGCAGGCTTACATCGACAGGATCCAGGAAGTTAACCCCTTTCTCAACGCTGTGGTGAAAGACAGGCACGCTTCACTTTTATCTCCTCTTTTTATGGTTATTGTGCATCAGCACTGCAGGGCCTGGAGTTTTTTTTCCTTCTGCAGGAGGGCAACTGCACCGGTTTAATGACATTTAGCTGACCCAGCTTCTCATATTTGGGTATTTTATGCACTTATTGTGTGCCCATGTTTCTTTTTTTAAGAATTATCTTGGAATAATGGAAGAGGAAGTATGTTAACGGAGGATGATGAGGGATAAATATATGACTAGAATAGGGTTAATTGTTATATTGTAATTTAATTAGTATATGGTATATATTTATTTATAGGGATAGTTATATATATATATATATATTCATATTTACATTTATATTTACAAGGATATGTGTGTAGTATATATTTATTTTTGTGATTATATATTTATTTAGATATTTAGGAAGTGTATATATGGCATATATTAATATAGGTGTATTGTAGCTAGGATATTTACAAACTGAAGAGTAGTTACAAAGGGGAGGGAAACTAAAAAAGTATTGTACTTCTTCCCATTCCTTTTTTGAACAATGTTTTTTTATGTATTAGCACTTTATGTGATAGAATTTTATTTATTTTTTTTTAAATTGCTCTTTTTCTTTCTTTTGTATATACAAATAGTTACATATATTTTCTTTTTTATACATGTTTGAAAATAAAAATCTATCAATCAATCTTCCTTTTGGATGTTTGGAGCCAGGATATTTTTTATTTTAACGCTGATATGCTCCCTTTTTTAAACAGAAAATGTATCGGTGCTGCATCACAGATTGATGTATAATCTGAACGCTGAGCTTTTATTAACGGAAATGAGTCCTAATCTCTGCGTTTCCTCTGTGCAGGTTCGCATCTGCCCTGCAGGAGGCGGCTCAGGTGGATAAGCTGATTGAGGAGGAGACAGGAGGAGAGGAGGTGCTGGAGGACCGGCTGCCTTTACTGGGAGTCCCGCTGTCTGTGAAAGAGTCTTTTTCCCTCCTGGGTAATTCCAGGACTCTAATCTCCAGCCCGCCACTCTGGTTACACACACGTTGCGTGTAATTGAGTCAACATTTGATACTGGTCACATACATCCAGCCACACCTGGATCCAACAGCTGCTTTGACTGGTCAAACCCACAGTAACAGTTTTAGGATCATAAAACCTTTCTCTGGGAGATAAACACGCTTGTAGGAGCTATTTGTAGAGTTTTTGTTTTTTGGTTCTAGTTGTAAATTTAATTAGCTAATTATGAGTAACTTTATTTGATTAATTTCAGTGCTTTATTTAGATTAGATTTTTCTTGCTAATATTCTTTGTTAGTTATTTGTTTTGAATATTTTGCTAATTGGGTCACACTGGGCACCTGAGTCTATTTATGTAGGTAGGCACCTGGAGTCCCAGCATGCACTGGGGTGGGCCAATGGTTTTTACCAGGGAAAGGGAGAGAGCAGCAGGTTTTCTTTGTTCTTTTGTTTGTTTTATTGTTTTGGAAATAAAAAATCAGAAAAACGCAAGAATTAATTTTTGGACATTCATCTTTTGCCTGCGTTAAACCACATCCCCCATGGTGCATCAGTGGTCTTTAGATTTTGTTTGGTTTAAGTTTAATTTGTTTTTCATGGACAAATGGCCACTACAACGCTTCATCCCCTCTTTCAGGCATGCCCTTCACCACCGGCGTCATCTCCAGACGAGGAGTCGTGGCCTCCGTCGATGCTCCGCCGGTGGCCCTGCTGAAGAGAGCGGGCGCCATACCGCTGGGCGTCACCAACACCAGCGAGCTGTGCATGTGGTCCGAGGCGCACAACCACCTCTACGGGGTCACCAACAACCCGTACGACCTGGAGAGGATACCAGGGGGAAGCTCAGGTGACTGCAAGGACGCAGCATTTGATAACACGAGATTAGACTGCTTCACTCTCATGATCTCTCTGTCTGTGTGTGTCCTGGGGCCTCAGGGGGGGAGGGCAGCATCCTGGCGGCAGCAGGAGCGGTCATCGGCGTGGGCTCCGACATCGGCGGCAGCATCCGCATGCCCTGCTTTTTCAATGGAATATTTGGCCATAAAACCACTCCGGGTAAGACAGACCGGCCGGCTTTGGTCTCAGCTGCACACCCCGCCTGCTCTGGAGTCGTTTTCGTGTGACGGTTTCGGGTGTAATTTGGTTCGCAGAGCTTTCAGAGGGCTCAGACAGTCGTTACTCTGGGAGTCCGTTGCTCTCCTGCTGTAGTGTCAGCTACAGTTGGATCATCTCGTCTTTAACCCTAATCCCTGATAGGGGACATTTTTGTCCACTTGGGCTGTACTTTCTCCTCTAATTTCACACTGTAGATAGTGATACTCATCATATTTGGTCCAGTTGTGCATTTTTGACTATTTTTTCGAATTTCAAACACACATCATATACAATGCAATTTTTCATTGTGTAGGAAAAAAACTCCTTAATTTCTGAAAAGGGACATTTTTGTCCCCTTTTAAAACGACCTAAAAACATCATATATTAATATTTCTTTCCACTTTTTTTTTCATAAATCTTTTATTCCACTTCAGTTCTGGTCATAACTACCAAGTTTTCAAATATTTTTTAAAAAATTAACCCTTTAGATGCCAATTTGAACTTTTTAGCCCAAATTTTAAGCCTTTAGGTGCCAGTATTTTCAAAATATGGAATGCAAAGTGGAATTATTGAGTAGGGATGATTATGGTCTGGGATATGTCAATGATTAGCAACAACTTTGATTTTTAGGGATTTTGAATTTTTTTGTTATTCCTGATTTTTAAAAAAACTCCTTAATTTCTGAAAAGGGACATTTTTTGTCCCCTTCTAAAATGATCCCCAAAATACCATATATTAATATTTTTTTCCACTTTTTATTTTTCAGAAATCTTTTCTTCCACTTCAGTTCTGATCATAACCACCAAGTTTTCAATTATTTTCAAAAAATTAACCTTTTAAATACCAGTGTATATGAGGAAAACACCAATTTCTGTGAAAAAACACACACAAAAACTGCTTTATTTTCAATATATGCAATGCAAAGTTAAATATTCTATGGGGGATTATTAGGTCTGGGATATGTCATTGATGAGCAACAACATCAGTTTTTACAGCTTTTTAGTTTTTCTGCAGTGGCAGATTACAGAAACGGCTCCCATAGACATCCATTATAATGAATACAGCATTAGACTAATAGCACACAAGCTTATATTATCAGAACATGTATAACTGCGGCTTCAATTGAGATTTAGCTTGAAGGGGGCTAAAGAAAAACCAAGATGTTTCGAGTGTAAAGGATGTATTCATATATACTGGGGCTGCCCTGCAGGTGTGGTGTCCAGTGAGAACCAGTACCCCCCTACCTCCGGCAGACAGGAGGAGTACCTCAGCTCCGGTCCCATGTGTCGCTACGCTGAGGACCTGCTGCCCATGCTGCAGATCATGGCGGGACCCAGGGCTAACATGTAAGATCTCTGCTTGTGTTTGCTACTGTAATTACGTTTCCCTGAAGGTGTTTAGCCGCATTCCCACTGTAGGAACCTTCTGCAGTTCCTATAACCTTTTCAGGAACGTTTTTTCCCACATTCGCACATACAGGAACTCGGGACCACGGCCCTCAGTTCCTGGAACCATTTCAGCTCCTTCTCCTCAGCTGGGTCTGTTCTGGTTTCCATAGGAACACATCTGACGGAGGTGTTTTGTGGTCGGTAGCTCCGCCCCTTGTCATGTTGTCAGGCTGAAATGTTTCCTCATACGACACGCGTGTTTAATAAGTTAAACCTCCACGTGGTCTCCTTTGTCTGCGGCGCTCTGCTCTCCTTCCTTCATGAAACCAAGAAGTATGGCCTGCGCTCCATCCTTCGTCTCCTGACTCTCTCTGTGAGCTCTGCCAGCCTCCATGTTAGACGCCTGATGTGATCGTCCATGATTAATATCACCGTCATGCAGACCATGAACACGGTGGCCTCCCCGCTCTCCATGTTAGCTTCTTTGTGGTGTTTTTTTCTTCTCTCCTTAAGGCGGATTTACAGTTGATGCGTCGCTCACGGCGCAGCCGGCCCGTGACGTCAAAATGACGTTTCAGGCATGGGGCTTCCCTTGAAAAGACAGCGCAGCGCGTTGTCGTGCACCGGTCGATTTTTGTAACTCGGCTGCGCCGAGAACGACAAACTGGATGGACCGATGTGAGACCGGCTCAGTGAGGAGGTGCGTTTGTATGAAACTGCAGTGAAACAGCACAGGGACCAACGTAAACTCCCAAAACTGGTGCACAGAGATGGGCAGAACTTTGGGGAAAGAGGGAGAGTTCTGTAAGAATGTGTGGAAGAAGCTACGGGACAGATACGTGAAGGCAAAGAAGAGGGCAGAGACTCTGTTGATGCCGGGGGCTTCAGACCTTCACCTCTATTGACTGAATTAAAAAATTAAAATGATCCAGATACTGCAGCAGCATCATTAATGACAGTACTCCTGCTCTTCATTGTTTTCTTCTCCACTTTCGTGGTTGTAGAGTAGCGCTAACCTTCACGTAGCAGCGCCACCTCTGTGACGGAGAAGATTGCAAATACTGGCGCATCGATTTGCACCACTATATATAGCCGGCACGAAATCGTGACGTCATCAACACCGCTCGCGCTAGCAGACACGGCAACCATGCTAGAGCCTTTACTTTTGGCGGGTTTTGTTTAGTTTTGTTTTGTTGTTGAATGTGGAGCTAAAGTAACACGTCGCTGTCGCATCAGTCCCGACTCATGTGCGAATGCAGACTGAAACAGTTCCCCTGGAGAAGGACAGTTATCAGAACAAAATTAGAGGAGGACAGTTCTTAGAACGTCTCTGTCCGCATGCGGCTCTTGTTGATCTGTGGTCTTATCGACGGTGTTTTCTTTCTTCATGTGATCACAGGCTGTCCTTAAACACAAAGGTCGACCTAAAGAAGCTGCGCTTCTTCACCATCCCTCATGACGGCGGCTCTACGTACACATACCCCGTCAGCAAAGAGCTGGTGGACATCCAGAGGAAGGTGAGCAGACCGCGTCCGTCCACTAACTTCCACGAGCTGTCGCCTGTGTGAAACGGCTCAGATTTGAACCCTCGTGTGGTGTCCCGCAGGTGGTGGAGCGTCTGGAGGCGGACCTCGGGGTGAAGGTCCAACAAGTGTGTTTACCTGGGCTGCGCTACGGCTTCCAGATCTGGGACACGTACATGAGTCTCCCTGACAAGGATGGGAAAGTAGGTCCATGTGACAGAGTTTTCTGTTTGTCTTCCTGTGGAGAAAAGAGAAGTCGGACTCAGCTGTGCAGCCTCTTAATTTATTGATCAGAAGCGACATGAACATGGCAGCTTGAGATTGAGATTGAACTTTATTGTCATTACACATATACAAGTATAGCATAACGAAAAGTAGTTTTTGGCATCTGACCAAAAGTGCAAACAGCAGCAATAAAAAAAATGAAGTAATGAGCAAGTGAAAGCAGTAATATAGTGCATTTTTACAGATTAGTAATTACAGATAGTGAATGAAATACAAATAAATATACGGATTAAAGTGCAGTGGTAATATATACATCTATAGCTCTTGATATCATTGTGTGGCCCAAACCCAACCTGCTGTCTGAGAACGCTGCTACAGCTTCGTCATCGTCTAGACAGAGTTAATTCTGGTCCTTAACATGTGGTTCGAGCAGAGCCAAGGCCTCAATCCAAAGAATTGTACATATCCTCCAGTTTTAGCTCAGAGATGCTACTGTTACTCTAACATATTATCATGTACATTTCTGTGAAATACAGCCTGAGAGCTGATGGAAAACACGGCGTTGGAGGTCCAGTTTGGGGGTGCAGATACATCAATACCCTCCACAAAACTTAAAACTTGTAGGTGAAAGGCCGACTCCGGAGCTGGAGTTTTGTTTGTCCCTTCTGGGATGCCGTAGTAACATGACTCGGCATGCTGGTGAAAAGGAGCAGGACACACAGGCAGAAGGTGTGGTTAAAACTTTCCTTTGTTCCTTGTGTTGGGACTAAACTCAGGCCAACAGCTATAAACCTTTTTAAATATCTAGAATACAAAGTCAATCAGCTGTATTTCCAGCTGTTAGAGGTGCTGGAGGGATATTAAAAGAACTATTAACTCGTTTGCAGGAAAGGAAAACAACGGCTTGAAAAGTCATTTGAATTCTGCAGGCAGCTGCTTTGGCTTAGCTATTCGGCTCAAAGGGTCAAACTTCAGGAATAAGTAGGGCTCGCATACACATGAGATTGTTTTTTTTTTCTTCTCCCAACCCAAAGAAACCTGGAGGGTTGGGCGAGTACGGACTGACCCAGCAGGGAAGCGGGCATTTGTTCCTTCTCTGTTGCCACGGCTTGAGTTAATAAGACATGTTTCACTGTGAGAGAGAGCAGGCCGAGCCTCCGTCACTGCGGCCATTGTGCGCCGGGTCCAGTAATCCGTTTAGCTGCCAGCACTCTGCACGCCGCTCATTTTTATCACCTCAGAGGACATCACGCTGCCTCTGACCCACTTACCCCGACCGAACCTGAAAGCAGTTCTTCCTTGTAGGGACACCACAGAAACCCTCACAGTGTGAACGTGTGAACAGATTTATAGCCCCACAAACATTGTGGCCTGAGGCTGTGACTCATTTACAGCCTCGTTAACCCGGGAACACACCGGAGAACTCCTCAGCTCACAGACAAAGTGTTCACTCTGGTCACAGGTAAAGTTTGGCAGCGCTGGACTCAGAGAGCGAGCGAGCAAATGATTCACATTCTTGGGATGTGATGAACAATGTGCGTGTTGTTTTTAGGCGCGAATCTAATGTGACAGACCCACCTGACCCAGTTATTTAGTCCAGTGACGCCATCTCAAAGTCTTCTCGGTTTGCTCTTATTTAAAATAAGACGATGGATGTGGAACAAAGTTCATTTAGATATATTTTCTGGTACTTTGGGCCTCTCCTCCACCACATTTGAGAGGAAAACATTGCTTTTTTTTTTTTTTTTTTTAACCTTTCTGTGTCTATCTGACAGCTGCAGTTACACAAACCTTTTTTTTTTTCAAAAATATTTTTATTGGATTTTCCTTATCCACAACAATGTGAGGGCACATCCAGCATAAATAGTAGAAGTAATAATAAATAAATAAAATAAAGTAAAAACAAAACAAACACTTTGGGTATATAGAAAGTAAAATAAAATAAAACAAAACAAACACCTTGGGTATATAGAAAGTAAAATAAAATAAAACAAACACCTTGGGTATATAGAAAGTAAAATAAAATAAAACAAAACAAACACCTTGGGTATATAGAAAGTAAAATAAAATAAAACAAACACCTTGGGTATATAGAAAGTAAAATAAAATAAAACAAATCAAACAACTTGGGTATATAGAAAGTAAAATAAAATAAAACAAAACAAACACCTTGGGTATATAGAAAGTAAAATAAAATAAAACAAACACCTTGGGTATATAGAAAGTAAAATAAAATAAAACAAATCAAACAACTTGGGTATATAGATAGTAATAATGCCAAGGTGCAGTTACACAAACCTGACACAGCAAACAGATCCCAGATTTCACAAGACGAACCCAAACCATATTTCAAGTCATTAAAAGAGCGGAAATCCTCCAGAAATGAGCAGATTACAGTTTTAGTAGATTAAAGTGACAATAATGAGCTTATTCTCACTGTTTTCTGTGGTTTGGAACTATTTTTCAGGCATTTGAAGACTTCGCGTTTGTTTCTCCGGTGCAGAGGTTCTCCTCCATTAATAAATGACTTATTTAAAGTGGCGCCCGATGTTGAGATAACACTGTGGCAGAGGTTGTTGTTTCGGGTGGATTATCGACCCTTCGGCTGGTGGTTGTGGTCGGGCTAGAGCTACACGGCGCCTCCACCCAAAGATAAGACGCACGCAAACTTGGCGTGACCTCAGAAAGTTAATGTTTGGATGTTTTTTTATCCCCCAGTCTCCGCTGCCTTTCGCCGAGTTGATGGGAGAGCCGGGTCGACCTGCGCTGCCCCCGTGGGAGCTGCTGAAATGGATGATGGGAAAATCGGAGCATACGATGGCTGCCATCTGTAAGAGCAGAAAACATTTCTGGCTTCATTTGAGTCGTCTTGTGTTACACGTTTTCCTTGAACTGAGCTGAGGTGTTTTTATGGTGCGGCGCCGGCAGTGTTGGGCATGCTGGAGATGACCCGGCGGTCCAAAACCTCGCCCTTCCTCGTCCAGCAGAAGGAGAAGCTGCAGAAGGAGGTGGACGAGCTGCTGGGCGCCGACGGCATTATTCTGTACCCCACGCACACCAGAGCGGCACCCAAACACCACCACCCGCTCTTCAGACCCTTCGACTTCGCCTACACCGGTTCGTGATTCCTCTTATTTCTACAGTTGTGTTTCACAGCTGGATCGAAGCTGGGGGGGGGCTGAGATAGGCCCCGCCCTCCCAGTGACCCTGAACTGGATCAAGTGGGAATTGAAAATAGATGGAAATAGATGAACATCTATTTGTTTAAAGGTTATATTAAACCTTCAAACAAAGATGACGTCTTACCAAAAAACAGAAAGATTGTTCAATAAAACTGAATAAATACTGAAGTTTATCAATGTTTCTGAGACTATTAAACATTTCAGTCAAATAAAAAGTTCTGAACAACAATAAAGTCGACCGACAAGCAGCTTTGAAGTATTTTTAAGCAGAATAGGCGGCTTTTAGCTCCAGCTGCACCTTTAAAGGGACGTAAAAATAAATAAATAAACTGAATTAAAATGGAGATGAGATAGTTTGACAAATACAAACACCGACCGTCTTCTTGAAAATAGATGGACATGAACATCTGTTTCAATTCAAATCAGAAATTAAACATGTTTAAAGGTTATATTAAACCTTTAAAAAAAAGATGAGATCTAACCAAAAAAAGAAGGATTGTTCAATAAAACTGAATAAATACTGAAGTTTAGCAATGGTTCTGAGACTTTTAAACATTTTAGTCAAATAAAAAGTGTAAAAATAAAGAAACTGAATTAAAATGGAGATGAGATAGTTTGACAAATACAAACACCGACCGTTTCCACTAACAAACGAACCAGCAGTGACGTGTAAAACTTACAAAGTTCAGCTTTTCAGGCAAAGAAAAGTGATGCTTCTTCTTCTTCTAGACAGAAATGACGGGTCACAAATAAAATCTCTCCTTTTAGGTTCCAGGTGGATTATTCTGTCCGTTGTTCTCTTTTTAAATCCAGTCATTCATCCAAGTTATTAATAAATAAACCGATAACAGAGCTGTTTAAACATGTATTTACTGCTCCGTCTGAAACCTGAACGCCGTCACTTTAACAGACAGATAGAATAGAAAATTACTTTATTTATCCCCCAATGGGGGAAATTCAAATTCATCAAGTAGCTCAACATTTTTTTTTAAATATTTACAGTGATTGAATAATTGTACGTATGAATAATAGTTGTCTGTAAATCAGCACCCTCGTCTTCTCCGTCCTCAGCGATACTGAACATCCTCGGGCTGCCGGTGACCCAGTGTCCTCTGGGCCTGGGGGAGGAGGGTCTGCCCCTGGGCCTGCAGGTGGTCGGCGGGAAGCTGCAGGACCACCTGACGCTGGCCGCGGCCGTCTACCTGGAGAAATCGTTCGGAGGCTGGAGGGACCCCGGAGCGGACTAAAAGCGCGCGCTAACAGAGACTATTCATCAGAGGCTCTGAGTCCGCCTCGCTGCCTGCTGTAGCACAAACACGGGAGGTAAAGTCAGTGTGGCCAATGCTTCAGTGGCAGAGATCCATTGTTTTTGCACTAATGAGGAATCACTCATTACAGTAAGTGTGATCATTTAATCAAATACGGGTCAGACAAGCTTTAAAAAAACTCAAATGGAAGGAAACCGAGCATTCACACCATCGCACAGGATGAGCTTTTATGTCCTTCATCAAATGAGTTTCTCTCGTTTTTAGGTCGCAGCTAACAGATGATTATCAAATGTTATTAACCGATTTTAACACATTTAAAAACTACTGAATGAGAAGGTTAACGAGACGAGGCAGAAGATGTTGATGCATGCTGTGGATTTAATTCTTAAGAAGACGACTCACCCGACGTCTGTAGAGGAAAAACCAACCATAAAAACGTGATAATGTGAATGCTGTTCGATGGCAGATCGACAATTGCTGTGCGTGTTTTTATGTTGCAACTCATTTAAGTTAATAAAAATGGTTCTGGATGTTCTTCTCTCCCTATTCTCTCGTTATAGATTGAAACGGTTTCAGCAGGATTTATCCGGTTATCATAGTTATGAAGGGACCGGTCGACTTTCTGCAACCAAAAACTAAATCTGGATTCTTCAGACTGCAGGTCGGGGTCATAAAAATCCAAATCTTACGGGTAAAGGTGGCGTCGAACCGTGGAAACACATCATTAAAAGAATCTTCAGCATCTGGGAAACAGCTGCATGTTTAAGGGGAGGTTATTAACAGCTGAGATACGGACCTGGAAGTGAAGTAACTTCACAGAAGTGGAAAACAGAGCCTGAACCCTGCTTTGTGTCTGTGGCTAACACTTTGTGTAGAGGCTTAAACGCCGTCTACGATGTCAAGAACTCCCCCTTAAAGGGATAGTTCGCCTCTTTTGACATGAAGCTGTATGACGTCCCATATTAGCAACATCATTTATGAACATTTTCTTACACCGTTAGCCGAGTTCCAGCCTCGTTTTGGCGTTGACGAAAGTAGTCCGGCTAGTTGGCTGGGGTTTAAAAAAATAAAGCGTTTTGCTTCTCAAAACAATATGCGTTCAAAAGAGTAATACATTTGCATCACAAAATCGTTCTCCAGGAAAAAGTCAGACCTCACAGTCGCTTGGCCCTATTTTCTCTCTCCCTTCGTATCACTGCACGCTGTGTAGACCGAGCAGTAAACACCGTAACAGGCGCGGCTGTCGGCAGGCGGCAGCATGCAGTGATACGAAGGGAGAGAAAATAGGGCCAAGCGATTGTGAGGTCTGACTTTTTCCTGGAGAACGATTTTGTGATGCAAATGTATTACTCTGTTGAACGCATATTGTTTTGAGAAGCAAGACGCTTTACTTTTTAAACCCCAGCCAACTAGCCGGACTACCTTCATCAACACCAAAACGAGGCTGGAACTCTGCTCACAGGACGCAGCAGGGGGTAAGAAAATGTTCATAAATGATGTTGCTAATATGAGATGTCATACAGCTTCATGTCAAAAGAGGCGAACTATCCCTTTAAGGGTGAACCTGCGTGTTGAGCCATGAGAGATTTCATGCCATGGGGGTTATTTCAGGTGAATAGATGAGAAAAACACTCCTTAAGTCTGTCACTTTATTGTCTTCCCTTCTTCTGAAAAAGGATGTAAAATGAGTCTCCAAACAGAAGGCGACAGCATCAAGAACCATTTACTTTTCTCTTTATTTTCTGGTCACCTCTAATGATGACGCTCATATCGTTTTTATCTTTTTGTTTTGTCACAAAACATGATTCTGTTCTGAAGGGCAGAAGAACAAAGCTGCAAAGGTCACGTTTGTACAGAAAAATACAGACTGCTCGTCTTCTCCCCGGAACGCGGGACATTCAAGTCAACGGTTACTCCCACCCCCCCACCCCCACCCCGATCGCAGCGTCACTCAGGAACTGGAAGCGACTTAAAAACAGAGACAATAAAAGGGTAAAGGAAACAAAAACAGAAAGAAAAATACCCTTCAGAGTTCTGGATTTGTTTGGCGGTGCAGTCAAAGGGAGGATGTCTCTCTCCTTGTCAGTCGCTCAGCCTCCCAGCGCTCGTTTTGGCCCAGATGTGTGTGTGCATGTGTGTGAATACTTGTGTGTGTGTGGAAGCGTACATGAAATTCTGGGTTGCCATGTTTGAACGAGCGCGGCGCCTCAGGAGGTGTTGGTGATGGGTTTGTATTTCTTGAGGCGTGTCCACTGTCCTGTGGAATAGTTCATTTCGAAGACTGTGTCCACCAGCATGGTGGTGCTGCCGGTGCCGTCGGCTTTGGGCAGAACCTCTGTGTGCTCGCTCAGCTTGATCTGGATGATGTCACCCTGCTCCGGGCACGGGTTCTCTGCGAGGGGCACAGGAGAGAGCGGGCTGGTTAGTCGAGCGCTTTATCAGAATTTCATTTTACCGACTCTTCGTAGACAAATGGAGGCTTTATGTGAAGACATAAGAGTGGGGGACGGGCGAATAGGCGCCTCTTGCCTCCCAATTATAAGACTAGGGCTGTGTTCGAAACCGCATACTTCTCCTACTACTTATACTAACATTTTGAGTTAGTAAGTGAGTTTGAGTAAGCGAGAAGTTCCCGGATGCATACCAGATTCGCCGAATTGTTGGGTATGCATCATGAGGTTACTACTCATACTCAAACTACCCAAGATGCAACGTAACGTGACGTCGCCGATCGTCATTTCCTGTCAAAACGGCAGTTTCAAGCTAGCTACAGCGAGGGTAGGTTCACTTCCTGTTTTCAAAACAAAAGCACCAACTGTATCGTAATGGCTTTCCCTATGATAAAAGACAACGGGTATTTTATTTTGTGAAAATAACCGGAAGTGCGTTGCTCACTGCGGCTAGCTTTAGTAGCGCCGAATTCGTGGGAACAGAATTGTAAATAGCCGGTATTTTGTCAGGTTTTCAACACATTGGGGATCTAAACGACTACTTTCTCACCTGAAAATGTTTCAAATGTTGCTAACGTTTACAGAGTTTAGAGCTTTAGAGAAATCAGCTTCAGGCCGGCTGATTTCGGCTCGGGTAGTAACGAAATGCATTGTGGGTAAACGCTCTGCATACTGTCTGATCGATCAGTATGTAGTAGGGTTGGGACTTTTCAGGAATTTTCATGTTCGAATATTGATAACGTTATCAAACAATTAATCGATTATTCACTAAAGCATGACGTCACTTGTCCCCGCTCAGAGCCATCGACATGGTTTTGCCTTCACCATCACCCCCACACAAATTAAGGTCAAAACACGCACACGACAGGACTGATTTATCAAAAATAGATTTATTAAGAAAATATGCCATTTAGTAGTCAACTTTAGATTATCACAGTGCATTATGGCATCCGACGGATTTTTAACAAGTAGGCTATGCAAACGCATCACTGCCTGATCACTTTGAAAAAAAAAGTAGGCTACAGCCTTGACTAAACCTTTGAAAAATGAAAATAATAATAACATTGGAAAATAATGACATTAAGAAATAACACGGTCTAATGACTGTATTCTGTTAAACTTCAGCTCAACGCTGGCGGCAATTAGCCTATTTGACAATTGAGTTTTAACTTAGATTACGTTACCGTAGGCTACGAACGAAATTGACGGTCATCAAATTGGACATAAATACACAATAATGAGATCAAAACCTGGCTTATTGCCATATTGTATCACTGAACTGTTAAAGCTGACTGTCGTGCCAACGTATTGGCCAGATGCAGGCTACCTTACAGGCTACAGAAAGGTAAGAAATGGGCTAACAAACAACAGTAGGCTAATAAACAACTGCCTGCACGGACTGCCTGCATACATTATCTATCACAGACTCGCCCATGTGTTTTTGTTCATAAAAATCTGGATGGAATACGGTATCCTGGCTCATTAAATCCCATAAGTTCCCGAAAACCCTCGCCGTCAGCCACACTTAAAGGCAACATATCTTTCACAATCATATTTACTATGCGTTTGGTGATTTCATTAGCTCGCTTGTCATCACACATCCTCCTAGCTAGTGTAGCCTGAATGGTTGGCTGCCCTCCGCTTGAGCTGGCTTCGCCGGAATTAACGTTCGGATGTACATTTTTTAGATGATATATTAGTGGAGACGTTGCACTATGGTAGGTAAACAGGGCCTCACAATAATTACATTGGACTTTATCGTCTTTTCTAGAGAAACGGTCCCACACTGCACTTCTCCTAGCCCGCTTCATCACTGCTAGTCTGTTGTCACCCAAGATACCGGACGTTATAGCTGTTCTCATAATGCGCGCGACTAGAACAATTATTTATTAGGCTTAGAATTTTATTCTAATAAATTCTTACAAACAAATAATCGATCACCAATTATTCATTACCAACCCTAGTATGTAGTATGCGGTTTTGAACACAGCCACAGACTTCTCATACTGACAGAATATGTTGTGTTTCTGCGCCGGTATGGAACTCAGTGACCCCCCCCCCCCACGTACCTCTGGATCCAGCCATGAAGCCCAGGATGAGCGCCTTCTCTGGTCTGGTGACCTTGTTGGCCGTCTTGAACATCTCCTGGGCCGCGTACATCTGGTCTCTCTGAGGAGCACAAACAGAGCGAGCTTTAAAACGCAGGGAAGGAAAGATAAAACAAAGCCGCTCCTTTTGTGGCCTTTACCGTGAGCGAGAGGTTCTTTTTGGGCTGGGGCTGTGGCGGCGTAGGGGCCGGCGTCGGCGTGGGGGTCTGCGGCGTGCTGGGAGGCTGGGTGGGGGTCTCCGGCTGGCTGGCGGCGGTGGCAGCCGGGGGCCCGTTGCTGGCCGGGGTGGAGGCCGGCGTGCTGGGGGATGTGGGGGTGGCGGGGTTTGCTGCGGTGCTTGCGTTGTACATCGGCGTCCTCTGCTTGTACTGGTTGGGAAGGGTGGAGTTGGCACCATTGCCCGCTGTGGCCGACTCCTCCGGCTGGCGAGCAGCCTGCAGCGTGTCCCGACCCGAACCGCCGGCGTTCGCTGTGGAGGAAAGTTGATGAAAAGATGCAATGAGCTCAACGTAAGCGGGGAGTTAGCGACGTTCCCTTCACACCACGCTCAGGACGGCGTGTTGACCTCACTGACCTGGCTGTGCCTCGGAGCTGGGAATGTAAGAGGAGGAGGGAACCATGCTGGGCGTGGCTGGTAGGTAGCTGGTCGATGGCAGAGGATTCTCGTTGAGCGCCCCCAGTTTCTGAAGAAGAAAAACAAAAAGAGTGATGATGGCTGTGTTCGAAACCGCATACTTCTCCTACTACTCCTACTAACGTTTTGAGTTAGTATGCGAGTTTTAGTAAGCGAGAAGTTCCCGGATGCATACTAGATTTGCCGAAATGTTGGGTATGCATCATGAGGTTACTACTCATACTCAAACTACCCAAGATGCAACGTAACGTGACGTCGCCGATCGTCATTTCCTGTCAAAACGGCAGTTTCAAGCTAGCTACAACGAGGGTAGGTTCACTTCCTGTTTTCAAAACAAAAGCACCAATTGTATGGTAATGGCTTTCCCTATGATAAAAGGCAACGGGTATTTTATTTTGTGAAAATAACCGGAAGTGCGTTGCTCACTGCGGCTAGCTTTAGTAGCGCCAAATTCGTGGGAACAAAATTGTAAACAGCCGATATTTAGTCAGGTTTTCAACACGTTGGGGATCTAAACGACTACTTTCTCGCCTGAAAATGTTTCAAATGTTGCTAAAGTTTACAGAGTTTAGAGCTTAAGGGAAATCAGCTTTAGGTCAGAGCGAAATGCATTGTGGGTAAACGCTCTGCATACTGTCTGATCGATCAGTATGCAGAATGGAAGTATGTAGTATGCAGTATGCAGTATGTAGTATGTAGTATGGAAGTATGCAGTATGTAGTATGCAGTATGTAGTATGTAGTATGCAGTATGGAAGTATGCAGTATGTAGTATGTAGTATGCAGTATGCAGTATGAAGTATGCAGTATGGAAGTATGCAGTATGGAAGTATGCAGTATGGAAGTATGCAGTATGCAGTATGTAGTATGTAGTATGCAGTATGCAGTATGTAAGTATGCAGTATGCAGTATGTAGTGTGCAGTATGTAGTATGCAGTATGCAGTATGTAGTATGCAGTATGGAAGTATGCAGTATGCAGTATGGAAGTATGCAGTATGCAGTATGTAGTATGCAGTATGCAGTATGTAGTATGCAGTATGAAGTATGCAGTATGGAAGTATGCAGTATGTAGTATGCAGTATGCAGTATGAAGTATGCAGTATGGAAGTATGCAGTATGCAGTATGTAGTATGCAGTATGTAGTATGGAAGTATGCAGTATGTAGTATGTAGTATGGAAGTATGCAGTATGTAGTATGCAGTATGTAGTGTGCAGTATGTAGTATGCAGTATGGAAGTATGTAGTATGCAGTATGTAGTATGCAGTATGCAGTATGCAGTATGAAGTATGCAGTATGGAAGTATGCAGTATGCAGTATGTAGTATGGAAGTATGCAGTATGTAGTGTGCAGTATGTAGTGTGCAGTATGCAGTATATAGTATGCAGTATGCAGTATGTAGTATGCAGTATGCAGTATGTAGTATGCAGTATGTAGTATGCAGTATGCAGTATGCAGTATGCAGTATGGAAGTATGCAGTATGCAGTATGCAGTATGGAAGTATGCAGTATGCAGTATGTAGTATGTAGTATGCAGTATGCAGTATGTAGTATGGAAGTATGCAGTATGTAGTATGTAGTATGGAAGTATACA
Source organism: Odontesthes bonariensis (assembly GCF_027942865.1). Classification (NCBI taxonomy): domain Eukaryota; kingdom Metazoa; phylum Chordata; class Actinopteri; order Atheriniformes; family Atherinopsidae; genus Odontesthes; species Odontesthes bonariensis. Next base: position 7,583,436 of record NC_134524.1, read on the forward strand.
GTATGTAGTATGTAGTATGGAAGTATGCAGTATGCAGTATGTAGTGTGTAGTATGCAGTATGCAGTATGTAGTATGCAGTATGTAGTATGCAGTATGCAGTATGCAGTATGCGGTATGCAGTATTTAGTATGTAGTATGCAGTATGTAGTATGTAGTATGCAGTAGGTAGTATGCAGTAGGTAGTATGCAGTATGTGGTGTGCAGTATGTGGTATGCAGTATGTAGTATGCAGTAGGTAGTATGCAGTATGTGGTATGCAGTATGTAGTATGCAGTATGCAGTATGTAGTATGCAGTATGCAGTATGTAGTATGCAGTATGTAGTATGCAGTATGCAGTATGTAGTATGCGGTTTCGAACACAGCCGATGATCATGACGGAGACTCAGAGAAAGAGACGAAGTGAAGAACCTGAGCAGAAACGAGGCCGGCGGCGTAGTCTGGCGTGGTGTTCTCCACCACCGCCTCTTCTTTGGTTGCTTTCTCTCCAGGATCCGTTTCTACATCAGAAGGAAACATCACGTAAGCATCAGCACCATCACATATGTCCGTTTGGTGTGACAGACGGATAAATTACCCAGAGTCTTCCTTCTCCTCTTGGCCTCTCTTCCGGCTCCCACCATGTCCAGCTCTGAAATATCTAAAAGCTGAGCAGAAGAAACCTTCTTTTAGATCATGAAATGCGCTCAGAGAGCCACGATGGATAACCAAACGACTCCGGACGAACCTTGACCCCTCGCTCTTTCCGCAGGGGCGTCCGCGCGGGAGCGATGGGAGTTCGGTTACTGGGAGGGCTGAACATGCTGGGGGCGGTGGGACTGCGAAACGGGGCTTTGGGAATCCCCTTCAGAGGAGCTGTGATGCAGACAGCAAAATGAACGATGGTCGTCTTTAACAGTAAAACAGCGGCTCTGAGGAGCATTTATGGGCCTGAAACTCACTTGTCGTGTCGATCTTCTTCACCAGTCCTCTCCCTTTGGCGTGAAACGGCACCCCGGCCGTCTTTTTCAGCTGCTGTGCCGTCTCTGTAGCTGGAGCAGAAGGGAAAGGAAACAGTTTAAACAAATAAAAACAGGTAAACCTTCCTGTAAAAGAAGCACTGCAGGAGGAACCGTGTTTCAGTCACGATTTTAAGATGTAATAAATGTCAAAACGTCGTTTCTGAGCGTCTGATTTTCACTTTAACTGCATTATTAGAAGGGGGGGATATGACTCCGGTTAAACTTCACTCTCAAAGTACAACACTCAACAATAACATAAAAGAATAAAATTAGAAATAGAAAGAAGCTGCAGCGAGGACTATAGCCTCTGTACATGGGGCGCCTTCTTAACACACTACGCCACAAACCACCCCTGTTTTATTATTTATTTTATTTTGTAAAAGTCTGTTGCTCACAGGCTTTTATTTTGTAAAAGTCTGTTGCTCACAGGCTTTTATTTTGTAAAAGTCTGCTGCTGTCTGCTGCAGAACTGGAAAAGAAAGTAATCGGCGGATCCACCAAACATGGAGAAGGGTACGGAACTTTTACTCGGCCGTTTTCATTTTAAGGTTCTTCCAGACGGCGGAGTCGACAGAACCAAAGTCACCTGTAAACACTGCCAAGTTGAATTGTCTTCTCAGCGTAGTAGTTCCAGTCTAAAATATCACTTAAAGGCAAAACACACAACTGATAGCAGCAAGTTATTCAAGGAAACAGACAGTGGAGCGAGGCTTCTACATAAAAACTACAGAAAGATGCTGATGTTAAAAGTGTGTTTGCACAACAAATGTTATGGCACTTTCATTCATATGGCAGCACATTTAAAATAAAACTAAATGCTAAAAGCTATACACTACTTTTGGATTCATTTTTGGATTCTACGTACAAATGCGATTAATCAGGGAAATCATGTGATTAATTAGATTAAACATTTTAATCGTTACCCAGCCCTATTAGAATCGAAATAAGTGTTTGGATGCAGAGACTTGCTTCTGCAGACTTGCTAACCGACTCCTGCCTTTCAACAAGCTGCAGTTCAGCCGTGTGCTTTGAGTTGTTGCCAGGCTAATATTTAAAGTTTGTGGCCAAGTCAGGAAACTCATCATTAGGGATGGGAATCGAGAACCGGTTCCGATTGGTTCAATCCATCGACATCACTAAAAAGGAATCTGACAGCAACATGTAACCTGTGCCACACCATCCTTTCATGCAAGGGGGCAAACACCAACTACACGCTAAAGCATTTGTTGACGGCGTACGGCATAAAGCATCAGGAGTGCCGTGTATTTGACGCTCTACGCCGCCAATCATCCAGTCCTACACGGTCCATCAGTAGCTTTGTATTCTAATTTAATCCTGTAAGAGATCCAGGATCCAGAGAACAGTTCTACATTTGTTTTAACAGACACACTTTCATTTATTTTAATGGGGCAAAAGTTTCATAATAAGTATGAAGACGCTTTGAGTAGCTGTAAAATACTGTCATGGGCTGTGTTCGAAACCGCCTACTACTCCTACTACTACTAACTTTAACTTTTTTTTAAGTTCCCGAATGCATACTAGATTCTCTGAAATGTTGGGTATGCATCATGAGGTTACTACTCATACTCAAACTACCCAAGATGCAACGTAACGTGACGTCGCCGATCGTCATTTCCTGTCAAAACGGCAGTTTCAAGCTAGCTACAATGAGGGTAGGTTCACTTCCTGTTTTCAAAACAAAAGCACCAATTGTATCGTAATGGCTTTCCCTATGATAAAAGGCAACGGGTATTTTATTTTTGTGAAAATAACCGGAAGTGCGTTGCTCACTGCGGCTAGCTTTAGCAGCGCCGAATTCGTGGGAACAAAATTGTAAATAGCCGGTATTTTGTCAGATTTTCAACACGTTGGGGGATCTAAACGACTACTTTCTCACCTGAAAATGTTTCAAATGTTGCTAAAGTTTACAGAGTTTAGAGCTTAAGAGAAATCAGCTTCAGGCCGGCTGATTTCGGCTCGGGTAGTAACGAAATGCATTGTGGGTAAACGCTCTGCATACTGTCTGATCGTTGAGTATGCAGTATGGAAGTATGTAGTAAGCAGTTTGGAACACAGCCACGGTGTCTCCCAACATGGTCAGAAAATGTGACATTTGAAGTCCTGAGGACAGTAAAAACTAAGTTTTATGCTGGTTTGCTGGACACAGCAGCAGCAGCTCTGTGCTGCAGGATGTTCAGCGTCGGTTAGGACGCGACTTTAAATGCTTTTCGACATCCGTAGTGTGAAGGAAGGCAGCGTCTACAAGCTGAATTTTAAAGGAACTTACATTTCTGTAGCAGTTCTGCTCTGAGCGTTGCACTCTTGGGTTTCCTCTTGAGCTGGAAATGTTTGACGGGAGGAGTAAGGGGTCCCACTAAGGTGGTCAACGCACTCTTGTTCAGGTACTGGCATTCCAGGGGAAGCATGGCGGACGCCTCGCACTCTCCCACTGAAGAGGAGGAGAAGAAGAAATTAACCACAGGACAGACCAACTAACCTGTGCAGTTAGAGGAAGGGTTCCCAAACCTTTCTCCCTGAGCTCGCCAAGAATGTCCTGCACGTTCGGATTCTGCTCCTCCAAGTCCAGATTGAGAGAGCCGGTCTCCGGGAAGGACTTGAGGATGTCTGCGACCATCAGCACCCAGGGCTCCGAATCCACCGTAGCCAGCTGGATGATCTCCGACAGGGCCTCCTTCATCTGGCAGAAGAGAAGGCAGCTTGGTCACATCACCTGAGGTCAGCTTTCAGTTCAGCAGGTGCAGTTTAAACACAGGTGGGACCACCTTCCTTCTAACAGTATCGACTGAGGCCGAGAAAACATCCAAGACAGTCAGCTGCCTCCAACTTCCTCTGTGTGAGTGGAGCTGAATCCACCGCACAGACCCCTTTAAATTACTTAAATGGTGACTTTGTGTCACAAAGTGTTCAAATAATGTGACACAGAGCAGCTTTATGAGGAATTTAACTGTATTAATATAACTTTGGAGCATGAGCAGAGCTTCCAGGTCCATTTAGGTTTAGCTGAGTGTATCCCTGCACTGTGATTTGAGCCCAAACTGCGTTATATGGGCGTAATAAGCCGTTACATTCACTGTAACTGGACCACCAAAATTAATATAAGTTATGGTTTATGTTAGCAGACAATCCCAGCTTATTACAGCCGGGAAAAGATGATTGTTTTGATGTTATTACAGTTACAAGGTGCTCAACTAACTACATTTACAGACCGCTGTACAACCACTGAAGCAATTTTCATCAGCAAAACAACTTTATCAGCAGATAAAAAGCACATTTGCTGCTTCAGACCTCCTATTTGAGACATTTCTGTCACATAAAACCAGAAACTGGGGATTAAACCTCAGAAGATTTTCGTTTTACCCAAATAAAAGCCAAACAAATCAGTTTTGAGAAAAAGAGCATCTCAACTTTATAATAATTCATTTTATGATTTCTCAGATTTACTTAATTACAGCTTAAAGTAGCCGATGATTCAATAGTAAATGGTCCAAACCAGTAGGTTGTTGTCAGTACTTATAGAGTCTAAATAAACCTTTTTCTCATCTATTTAACCAAGACGCAAAATAGCGCAAACACAAGAAAACACCAAATAATATGTGCATGTTTACGTCATTAAAGGGAACCCGTCAGATCATTTTATCATCACAGTCATGACGGGCCAAATAGAGGCTGAACAGTCATTTAAAACCACACAAACATGCTTTTAATACCTTTGAAATTGGTTTAAATTAGGAAAACAGCTCCCGCAAGAATATTTAATTACACTTTTCTATATTAGGTTCTTGGCTAAATGTGGTGCAGGCTTCCTCTGATATAAGCAAAGGAGGAATTATGGACATATAAAGGCAGTTTAGTGCACTTGTGTTATAAATGAACAACAACCCAAAATGTAAAAAACGCACTTCTTGGGGGGGGGGAGCGCGTAAAGTCTCGCGATAAAGGAAAAAAAGAGTCTATCACACGTTTGGTTTTACATTTGTATGACTCCAAGGGATGAACTCTCTGGGAGCTGGGCGCGTTACACTTTATGAGTGGATACTGGTGACGGGTTTTGGGCAGCGGAACAGGTGATATGTCGGACTGAGAGTTGGTACCGCCCTCCTGCGTCCGTCCCACCACAATGTCTGCGACTGGCGCCAGGCTAATGCTGCACAGGCAGCCGGGGAAGTTAGCGGCTGAGAAAAACAAATATGAACACGCCGAGAAAAGTAGTCACAGAGGAACCCGTCAGTTGGGGCGATTCGTAACCAAGTTGTCGGCTCGAAGCGAAGCTGAGGTGACAACAAGAAGGTGCGCTGCGGATTTAAACACCAGCCTGCCGCTTCTCGCGTTAGCTAGTTAGCGGTTAGCTAGCCGCCAACAACAACCGGCGTTAAGTCCCGAGGCAGGCTTTCCGCGAGCACGCCGCGCACTCGCGGTGTTTTGGTTCAATGTGAAAGCCGCGCGGTGAACTCCTCTGTCGGCTGTGACCTGAGAGCGAGCAGCGTCCCCTTTTACCTGCCAGGCTAGCGGCTAGCTAACGCCAAGCGACCCACCTCGTCCATGGTCCGCCTGGGAAGATGCAGCATCCCGAGCAGCAGCTTCAGCTTCACCGGCGGCGACAGGCTGGAGAAGCACAGCCGTATGTTGTCGATCACCGACAGGGTGAGGAGCGAGGCGATGCTCGGAGGCGTCCACAGCTCGTCCGTGGATCCCAGTTTGTTGTGCAGCCACAGGCCGGTGTCGCTGTCCTTCATCGACGCCATCTTGGAAAAAGAAGTGTTTTGAGTTCGGGCATTTTAACAGGCTACCTAAGAAAACAGCAGTCAGGACCCCGCCCACACCGGGGAGGGGAGGAGAGGGAGGGGGGGCATTTGTCAACAATTAACTATGAAAACAAAGGGAAAAGTATGAGTTTTATCCCTGCTGTGACAAGTTTTAAATTGTGTGAATTTGTGCTAATAAAGGTTTTAAAAACGCACTCTTTTGCTTGACCAGTGTTTTTTTGGACATGAATTCTTGAATATTTAATCCTTTCATCTCCTTATTGTTATCTCCAACTGCTTAATAATTGAGGGCCACAGAGTGTCGACCTCTTTCTGACTATGTGATGAATTGATTTACGTTGGGAATGTTTACAGCTAACACAAAGTACCCACTCCTGGGTGGGTTGCAGATTAATGAGTGTCCAGATTCCTTTTTCCATTTGTTCTTAGCCACACTGTAGTGATGAAAGGGGCTTTCCTATGCCTCCAAAAGCTAAACAGATCAATTTTAAAGTATATAACCATCTCTGGCTTTTAAGAGAACCACTTATAGAGAGAGTTGAGGACTCGACTAGTCCAATTTAAAATATTACGTAGAATATACTGGACTCCTGTTGGGCTACACAGGGTGGGATTAGCAAATAATGGTAAAGGTTGGAGATGCCAGCAGGATAGCGGCACATTGTTACACATGCTGTGGGAGTGCCCAGATGTTCAGGTATCTTGGGTAGCAGTTCACAGGACAGTGAGATCCTTGGCAAAGATATTCCTTTTTGTAATAGACTCTACACTCTTGGAGACCCTTCAGTTATGAGTGCTCTGCCTTCATTTCTTTCTCAGTGGGGCCCAAACAGCGATTATGCTGGGTAGGAAATTATTAATATTGGAATGGAAATCTTCTTCAGCTCCATCGCTTAATCACTGGCATACTTCTCTCGGCCAACTAGCTTCTTTAGAAAGGTTATCATTTAAATTATTGAACAAACTAGATGATTATGATCGAAAATGGGGCCCCTACCTGGCTTATATTCAATTAGCGACCCTCTCCAGCTCAAATACTTAGGCACCTGAATAGGCTTATACAGCTGAACTCTTGAAACTTCATGTCCAGATTTCGTTTGGCATCACTTTTGTTTGTATTTATTTATTTTATTATTATTTGTTATTCATTTTATTTTTTTACTAATATACTAATACTGATGTGTATGATTATGTTTATATATATATATTTTTTATTTGTTAATTTTTGTTTTTGCATACATTCGTTCCTTTTACTATTTAATTTTGTGTGTGTAGTGTTGTACAATTCACTTGAAGTCACTTGTTAAGGACTGAATTTATATTGTATAATAATATAATGTGGATTATTGTTTGTTCATTGTTATTGTTTGAAAAATAAAAAAAAGTTTAAATTGTAACAAAAAAAAAGAGAACCACTTATAGATTGAATTAAGATAATAACAACAGTGAAAGACAACAGATCATCTCTTCTTCTGTGTTTTTTGGTATATTTGTGTCATCGGTTTCATTTTAAAAAATCCCGCTTTGCTCTTAATTTGATAGAGATTTTATATCTTTGAATTATTTGAAGTTGCCCCCAGTTTTTTCTGCCAAATATTGTTGTAACATTTGAAAATCACAAATAAAGTTCCTGTTTTTCCCATGTAATTGAAATATTATTCTGCTAATACAGCTTTTAAAACATCTTTATGGATGTATGAGACATAAATGTACACGGCTAACATTATATTTCCACATTAGTTCATATTTGAGCAGGCATGAGTATGAAACTAACCAGCTCGTAGTTGGGTTGGGCAGAGACTGGCAGGTCAGGTCTTTTCCTTGGTAGGAAAATAAAAATGATCATGAAAGTGAAGCTTAATTCTGAGGCTTATTCGTGTTGAATATTAAAGATTATTTAACTTTAATTATTACTGAAATATAACCTTTTTCTCACATTATATGAGTGAATCCAAATAAAATTGCATCAAATGACATATAATTCTATTTATATTCACATACATCTTATTAAATATGATTGTTTAGTATTTTAGACCCTTGATGACAGAACATTAGTAGGAAAATTAAGTTGAATTTCAGCTCGGTACTAAACATAGGAGGAGATTTAGGATCGTGTATAGGACTAAAAAAAGAGTCTTTCTATCTGTCTAAGCTGTGAAATAAAGAAAGTTACAGTATTTTAAAAGAAATAAAAGAACACAGAGCCTTAAAATACACATGTTGAGTACTTCCTTAAGTAAAAAACAACCTTTTATCATTTAATTTATCCAAATGTAGTTTAAAAATGCTTTATTTTGAACATTGTTACCACCCGGAAGCCTTTATTCTGGCCCCCAAAACAAATTATCGGTGAACCCACACGCATGCGCAGTTCGCAGATCCACATAAAACATCTCTCGGTGGTCATTTCACACTAATCTGGTTCCGCTGAATATCCGACGGTAGGTTAATATTATGCTGTTTGTTGTCTTTTCTCTCTGCGGACTGCATTTATAACGACAATATTTACCGATGAAAAAAAAAAGGACATTTGATCAAGAAAGCCGGTTATTTATGTGCATTTTATTTTATTTGTTGTCCGCCGTGCAGACGAATCAGTGTAATTATCCACGAAGCTTTCTATATTTTTGTTATATCCTTATTTAAAGAACCTGACTGCATCTTAGCCATGCCATCCAGTGGGTATATCCAGGCTGCGGTGGTCCTGCTGGCGGTCCAGCTCGTCTGTGTCGGCGCATCCGATGCGGACCAGGAGGCAGGGACCGTCATCCCAGCTGAAAGTAGGTGGATTCAAAAATAACATTTGTTTTATTTTGTCCGTTCAGTGCGCGTTTTTGAACGTGTGTGGAGGTGGAAATGTGTCAGCCATTGTGGTGTTTTCACCACCTAATGATGAGGCGTCCCGCAGGGAGCACACAGTGGGAATTGGAGGTCACTCTCATTGGTGAATGGCTCACATCATGAATCTGGGCCTTTTTTTTTTTTTTTTTTTATCAGGGATTTAACAAAGCAAACATTTATACACCCAGACCTTTGTTTTATATGATTGATAATTGTTACCGTGGACTTGATTCATGTTAATGGTAAAAGCCAACTGCACTTAATATAGCACAATTCAACAAGAAGGTGATTCAGAGTGCTTTACATAAAGAATAAAAGCGTCAAAAAGGAACAAAATTACAGTTAAACGAAGAGGAAAACACATACAAAGAGATCCAGCGCAGCAAAAACGATTAATCAAAGTCCCTCAGTCCAATCAAATCGGTTAATAAATGCAGTGGACAGGAAAGTATCAATGTTTTTGCACGATATCTTTAAATTCATTTGGACTGTTGCTTGTTTTTAAATTCATTTAAATTATTTTATTTGTTTCTTTACATACTTTTATGTATTTAATGCTTCTTCCACTCCCTGTTGCAATGCTTTTATTTTATGTGAAGCACTTTGAATTGTTTTGTACATGAAATGTGCTATACAAATAATTTGATTTGATTTAAAAGAAGCACGTGTGGACGCAGACCTGCATTTATCTGTGAGTTTGTTCCACGTTTATGGTTCATAAAGACTGAAAGCAGCTTCTTCCTGGTCAGTTCTAACTGTGTGAACAGAAATCAAACCTGTTCCCAAAGACCTGAGACGTCTTAAAGGTTTTAATTTAGAGATTAAACCATTTAAAGTCTAACTTTAGTAAACTAACTCTACAGTGTAGAGACCTGAGATGGGGTGATATGATCCACTTTTCTGTTACTGTAATCTACTTTAATCCTTAAATTATTCTTCAGCTCGTAGTCGGCCGACTTCATAACTGAGTTGATACGACTGATAAAGTTCAGGTCTGAGTCCATAATAACAAGCAGATTTCTGTCTTGGTTTTGAGGTTTTTAACATTAGAAACTGAACTTGAGCACAGATTTTTAATCGTTCTTCTTTGGCTCCACAGCCGGTGACTTCTGTTTTCTCTTTTTTTTAACTGAAATAAAGTCTGGATCATCCGGTTGTTTATTTGTTTTAGACGCTTAATTTGTGTTTGTAAAGGATTATAATCTCCAGGCGACCTGGTGATGTAGATTTGTGTGTCGTCTGCGTAACCATGGAAGCCTGTAAATGTTGAATAAAAGAGGCTCCAGTATTGAACCCTGAGGAACTCCACATGCCTTTTTTTGTCCTGTCAGACGTGTAATTGCCCACACACAAAGTATTCTCTGTGTTTTAAATAAGGTTTAAACCAGTTTAGTGTTATAGTAGAGAGTGCCACCCGGTTTTCCAGCCTGTGGATCAATATGTTCAGGTCGACTGTATCAAATGCAGCACCGAGGTCCAGAAACGTCGTCATGATCTGCGTTTAATTTGATGTTATCACTTTAACACTTAGGAGTCAGTAATATAAATGTAAAGAAGTGGACCGATGACCAGCTCTGTAAATCTCAAAACCCACCGCATACGCCACAGACGTCTTTTACACATAAACACGATGCAAATTGAGATAAAAATGATTTCTGTGCTCGTCAAACACGATGCTCGTCAATATTTTCCCGTGAGTTATAGTTTTCTTCTCACCAAACCTACGAATGAACACCTGAACTCTTTCTTTCTGCTTCCAGGTCGTCCTTGTGTGGACTGTCATGCCTTCGAGTTCATGCAGAGAGCGCTGCAGGATCTAAAGAAGACGGCTTTCAACCTTGATGCCAGGGTCAGTCGAGTTCATTTGCACGTCAAGTTCTTCTTAAAATCCTTTAATTTAAGGAATGTTCAGGGTTTTAAATGCACGACAAACACCAGCTGAGGATGATTGTGTGGAACACGCTGCACAGTGTATCTTATGTGTGTCTGTATTACAAAGAAACCTCCTCTCAGGTCCAGGATAAGTGGTTTAGCGTGGTAACGAAAGAGAGACGGATCGTTCAAAATCTCTTTTCTGATAACTTTCAAAGATTTTAACCTTTTTTTTAAATCCAAATCATGACTGAAACATACGATATCTTTGTCTTTGTCCTTAATTTGAACCAAATGCATTAAATGATGTCTGTGTGGTTGTATTCATATCCACATACGTCTTATAAAGTAAATCACTAAACAACTAAAGCATTTTAATTCCTGGATGAGCAACTGCTTCCCTAACAGCCAGAGATTCACCTGCTTTACATTCATTAAATAAAATAAAATGTAGCTCAGCAGATGACTGACCTATAATTAGAAGGCTGCAGGTAAATGGACTGTTATTTATTGGGTTTTTCTAGTCTAGTTTTTACACTCCAAACAGCTCCTCTTAGTCTGCACATGGCTTTTTCTCTCTATCGCACACATGTGGGGGGGGGGTGACATGTGGTCAAAGTGTCCTAAGAGAGCCAGGAATCGCAGCCTTCTGGGCGGCAGACGACCCCTCCCTCTCTTCCCCATCTTCTCCAGCTATAAGTCGCTTTACATCAGTTGAATTAACGTGGATAAGACGGAGTTTCTGTTCCTATCGGGTTCTATTTGCGGCTCTACGTGTATCGTAACTAGGGCTGGGCAACGATTAAAATGTTCACGATTAATCGCATTTGTACGTAAAATGCAAAAATTAATTTAAAAGTAGTGTATAGCTTTTAGCATTTAGCTTTATTTTAAATGTGCTGCCATATGAATGAAAGTGCCATAACATTTGTTGTGCAAACACACTTTTAACATCAGCATCTTTCTGTAGTTTTTATGTAGAAGCCTCGCTCCACTGTCTGTTTCCTTGAATGACTTGCTGCTATCAGTTGTGTGTTTTGCCTTTAAGTGATATTTTAGACTGGAACTACTACGCTGAGAAGACAATTCAACTTGGCAGTGTTTACAGATGACTTTGGTTCTGTCGACTCCGCCGTCTGGAAGAACTTTAACATGAAAATGGCCGAGTAAAAGTTCCATACCCTTCTCCATGTTTGGTGGATCCGCCGATTACTTTCTTTTCCTGTTCCACAGCAGACAGAAACAGACTTTTACAAAATAAAAGCCTGTGAGCAGCAGACTTTTACAATAATAAAAGCCTGTGAGCAGCAGACTTTTACAATAATAAGATAAATAATAAAACCTGCGTTAATACCTGATAAAATATTTGTCGGCGTTAAATAATTAACGAGTTAACGCGATAATAACGAGTTAACTCGCCCAGCCCTAATCGTAACTCGTGACTCGTCTTAGAATAAATTTAAATCTAAAAGATGTGAAAACCTCCTTTAAAGTTTCATTTAGCAGATACTGGATGTGTTTCCTGCATGTATTATCCAAACAAGTGGAGTCAGTGTTCAGATTTGATTCTGTTTCTTGTTAGATTTTTGTATTTTCATTCAGAAACCATCATCTTTGTGTGTTTTCTAAGCGTTTGACTGCTGGGAAAAACACAAACTTCCCTCTCTGGAGCGCTGAGATGCTTGTTTTTTTTCTTTGCCTTGCAGACGGAGACGCTGGTGCTGAGGGCGGAGAGGAGGGCTCTGTGCGACTGCATGCCCACCAACTCGCTGCGCTGAGCTCCACCCGCCCCGACACTCTGAAAACAACACTGTTCCAAAACCGATTCTCACCCGAGCTCATCTCCACAACAGGCTCTTTTTTATTTTTCTTTTAGTTTCTGTCGGGTGAAGCTTTGATTTGAACCACGAATCATTCGGGACCACCAACGTTTGTCAGCCACACGCCTCCGTCTCTCATCGGCTCATTTCTTTTGTACTTTTTAGCATTCGTCCGTATAACAGACACGGTAGAAAGCATCCGTAAAGGATTGCGTCGTATGAATTTATCGTTTACACACATCGAATTGTAGCATCACAAGAACTTTATTCGACTGCTCGAACGAACAGTTTTTAAGTTTAGGTTTTAGTCGTTTTAGGTGGAGGAATCTGACTGCAGTTTCACAGCTTCCACAAGCAGTTGGGTTACTCTTTGTGAAGAAATATTTAGGCAGAGAGTACTTGTAGGTCTTGATTTAGCACAGCACTGTAGCATGAATTTACAGCACTTTCTGTTAAATTGTTAATATACATTGTATGTATAGATTGTACATTTGTAATTGGGCACAGACCGTCTTTTCTGCGAGATAAAAGTGACAAAAGTGCTAAAAGTGACGAGGTGGACGCGGCGGGATGTGCTGCAGCACCGGATAAGAAAGAGGACATCAGCAGGGAACGGCGAGCTAACTTAATGTTATTACGTAGGTCTTATTGTTGCTTGTTCATGAACAGCGTGCTTTGTTAATATGTGAGAAATTCACTCTTAATGTAAAACTTGTGATTAAAAAAAACTGAGTAACCTTCTCTGCTTTCATTCTTTTCTCTGACGGGGGGGGGGGTTTGTCCGTTTTTAACGCGTCAACACACACAAACACGTGTTTCTGTTTTACATTCAGCTCATTTGTAGGCGCAGAGCTTCAAATGAATGAAAAAATATTCAATGTTTCCATGATGAATAAAATCAAGGTGCCCGCTGGGAGATTTTTAGCAAAATTAGCCACAGAGAGTCTCAGATGGGCGAGGTCATCCGTCTACGATCTTCCACTTCCAGATACAGCAGGGAAACCCAGACTCTCCTCCCCAGCTGCTCCTGGGGGATCCCGGGGGCGCTCCCAGGCCAGAAGGGATATATCGTCCCCTCAGTGAGGTCTGGGTCAGCCCCGGGGCCTCCTCCCAGCAGGACGGGCCTGGAAAACCTCCGAAGGGAGGCGACCCGGAGGCATCCTAACCAGAGGAACCACCTCTATGTGGAGCAGTGGCTCCTGCCTGTGAGGCTGAGCCCAGCCACGCTCACAAGAAACTCATTTCGGCCGCGTGTAACTGCGTCACTGCCCAGATCTGTGAGCAAAAAGGTGAGGGTTGGAACAAAGATGGAGCGGGAAAGCTTCACCTTCTCACTGCCGAATCTTTCCATCTTTAAAGACTCAGCAGCCGTGGCCTAGTGGTTAGGGAGGTGGACTTAAGATCAGAGGGTTGCAAGTTCAAATCCTGCCATTACCTCTATCCATGACTGAAGTGCCCTTGAGCAAGGCACCTAACCCCACATTGCTCCAGGGGCTGTAACCAATACCCTGTATCTAAATAGCTGTAAGTTGCTTTGGATAAAAAGCGTCAGCTAAGTGTAATGTATTAAAGGGATAGTTCGCCTCTATTGACATGAAGCTGTATGACATCCCATATCAGCAACATCATTTATGAACATCTTCTTACCCCCTGCTGCGTCCTGTGAGCCGAGTTCCAGCCTCGTTTAGGTGTTGATGAAGGTAGTCCGGCTAGTTGGCTGGGGCCACAAAAATAAAGCGTTTTGCTTCTCAAAAGAATATGCGTTCCAAAGAGTAATACATTTGCATCACAAAATCGTTCTCCAGGAAAAAGTCAGACCTCACAATCGCTTGGCGCTATTTTCTCTCCCTTCGTATCACTGCGGGCTGTATAAACTGTGCAGACCGAGCAGCAAATACTGTAACAGGTGCGTCTGTCGGCAGGCGGCAGCAGGCAGTGATACGAAGGAAGAGAAAATAGCGCCAACTGATTGTGAGGTCTGACTTTTTCCTGAATATCTGCTGGCTGGTTACTTGGTGAGTTTACCTTCTGTTTATGGCTTCTCGGAGACAACTCCATGCCAAGCGCATTTCATACCACAGGCAACTCAATGGGCTTTACATGAAGACAAGGCATTTAAAAGAACAGAAAAAAAAGCAATTTAAAGAGAATAAAAAAAATAGAATAAAAATTAAAACACAGTTAAAAGCAATCAAAGAAGAGGGGAAAAAGAAAAATATATATATAAGAAAAGATATAAAAGTGCTTCCAGTTGGGGCTGATTTCAGTTCTGCTGGTAGTTTGTTCCAGTTTGTGTGCAGCATAACAGCTAAAAGCTGCTTCACCGGGTCCAGTTTGAACTCTGGGCTCCACTTTCTGACCTGAGTCAGCAGATCTCAGAGCTCTGCTGGGTTTATACTCTGCTAGCATGTCATTCATGTATTCTGGACCTAAACCATTCTGTGATGTGTAGACGAGTAGCAGAACTTTAAAATCTATTCTGTATCTAACCGGGAGCCGATGTAAAGACCTGAGAAATTCAAACACGTAGGGCTGAATAACCCCAAATGTCGGAAGAGGAGACTGCATAGCATAGCAGAGAGTCATCTGGTGTCGGGTGGTGATGTGGGCGGGGCCAGGATGACAGTGAACGTGGCGGTTAAAGATGCTTTTCTTGCAGTTTTTGAGGAGCACAGGTGAGTTTCTGGTGGGAAAGTAATCATTGGAGAAGGACTATTTCCACCATCTTGGTTATTTCATTCATTTATTTTGGTCAAACACTTCTCACAACCCGCTTTCGTAGTTTCACGCCACCATCTGAGACGTTATTGTGTTACATTTACACAAGAGCCTGGAACATTGACCCAGTAACAGCTGCTGTTTCAGTGTCCGCAGCCCATTAGACCACAGATCTACTTCTTTACTTCTTCTTAAAACACATTTTTATTCCCTGGCTTTTAACCCAGCATGAGACTCTGTTTCTGTTATTGTTTTAATATTGTTATTGTTTATTATTGTTTTTACATTGTTCTTATGTTTCATGCCTTATATTTCGTGTTGTTATTCATGTACAGCACTTTATAAATAAAGTTGAGTTGAGTTTAAAACGGCTTCCATGAATCCCGTTTTCTCAGCTGTGGGCAAAACACAGATTTCTTTTTAAGATGCGACTCTGCTCTGCTGGTTTAGAAGTCCAGAGTTTCATCCAGAGGTCTAATGAAATAGATTTTCTATGCTGTGCTTTAAGGCCTCAGTTTATTCTAAGTGGTCATTATGAGGGGGCATTATTCATATGTGTTACACCGTGACCTACGTCAGAAAAGCCATAAAACACCCATGATACACAAGATAACCCCCCATAAATAAGCTTTATGCTAAATGATAAATAAAAACAAAGTTCAGGCCACGTTGTAACAAAATTAAATGTTTTTTTCTTTTAAAACACGAGTTTTTGCTCCAATTGTCTGCTTTATATAGCAGAAGATCAGCATTTTAGCATTTTAGACTGAACAGGTGAGAAGATTCAGCTCCCAGAAAAAGAATCATCTTCTCTAAATCGAGCGATGAAAGGTTCTGGATTTAATCTCAGGCCGCAGGGCTTTCCTTTTGCCATCATTTGGAGCATCTTTTAGGTTTTTAACGCCGCTTTTACACACCGGATGTCTGGGAGTAACCCTCCGATCTGTGTGTGTGTCTGTCTCTGCTGTGTTATAAGCTCCTGCTGTTTTAGCTGATCTCACCACCTTCCACTTACACACACACACACACAGCTTTTTATTTATTTACAGCAGGGATTACCGCAAGCAGAACATCCTGGACGACCCTCGTCTGAACCAGCAGGAGGAGCCCTGAGTCGAGCCGGTGTCGCAGCACTGCAGCATTCTCCGCTTCCCTCGCGGCTTTAAATGCAGATGAGCTGAAATACTGTAAATAGACACAGAAAAAAGGGGGAAAAGGGATGAGCTTCGCTGGCTAAACAAAGAGGCTGAGGGACTTTAATCTGCTGGAGGCTGTGAAAGGAGTGATGGAGGTTTCAGTGTGAAGGGACGCAGACTTTATGCTGAATCACTCTCGCTGTTAAGCAGCCTCCACCTTCTTTCTCAGCCCGTCTCCCACTCGCTCTGCGGTTTCAGGCCTTGCAACTTTTCTTTCATGTGCTCCTGGAGACGCCGTTCCTTTCGATCCCTTCATCTTACTTCAGCGTCGCTTTGACTCAGAGGTGTCCTCACCTCGCCCAACTGCAGGGCTTCCTGGAGCACATCCGCCAGAATGACTCTGAAACATGAATGAGATCAAACCCAAGCATGAATCTATGAATCTATAATTCAGTCGAGTGATCCTGTGGACCGTGTGGCCTGATATCTGGTGGCTGGTGGGACATTTTTCACATGTTTAACACCTAAAATGGTAGTAAATTGTGGAAGAATGGGTCAGATGCAGACAAAAAACAGGCTTTTTATTGCTGTTTGTGGACTGCAGCACCAGCTGACCTAAAGTCAGGCTCTTTATTTGGTGGTTAACGCCATCACAGCCGGAGTTTTTTCTGAATGTTTTACATTTATTTCATTTGTAGTGGAGCCGAACAGGAAATGGGGGGAAACAGCAACACAAGTTAAGCCCTGACGAGCAAAAACAAGTCTCATAAATGGTAAAAATGAAGAGCTGCTCAGTCTTTTCACATATACAGGACTGTAAAAAGTACGGCGCAGTGATCCAGGCCGTTAGGATGTTTGGAAAGGGCCGCAGGAATTCAGCTGGCTGCAAAATGTCTGCAACCTCTGGACTTTCGTTACCACGGCGCCCTGAGATTCCTCACAAGTTGCAAAGCGCTCACTCACGGCTGCACCTTCTATGGAGTTGAGTGGCCTTCATTGGATTTTGTAAAGCGTTTACAAGTTCTTTACAAAATCCTGCACATTTGTGGATATTGAAACTGATTTAGCTCCGTAGGGACCAGAGCTCATCTCTCATCCCATAAAGTGTGTGAATACATAAACAAGCAGGAACCTGCCGGTGTTGATGTGTCAGACTCCAGCTCTGATATATCCTGCACCATAAAATGACAGCAGCAGTTTTACAGCTGGTGCAGGAAGATTCACTGTCAGAGGCGAACTGGTCAGCGACTGAAATGAGAACAAAATGTCCTGCGTGCACGACTTACGGATCAATAATAAATCCTGCCGCTCCGAAGCTGCTCTGTTGACACCGTCATCGAGATCTTAATTCAAATAAGTCACTGTCTGATTGTTTAACACCTAAATACAGTGAATGCTCAAAGAAGCATTGAGCTTTACAATTCTTCTTTGAAGAACTCCATTTAATCTGACTCAGGTGTGTCGAAGCAGGGAAACATGTAAAAAATCGAACTGGTTTTGAGCGACCAACAGGCTTAAATCCAAATATATTCCATTCATGTCAGTTTAAGGTGTCTACATGCACTTAATAACTCAGTCTCATTGTAATTTAGCCAATTATCTGATCCTTTCAGTGCCATGTGACCCCACTGAATGTCATGTTCATGGAATTTGTTGAAATGCTAAACCTCAGATTCCTTCCTCGTCACCCACATTATTCTCAGTATCTCAGTCATCCATCACAAGTTGTTTAGATGTGAAAAATTACAACGGATTTGAGTTCAAAAGACTAATTATCTCATCTGATTTGGTTCCTACGCATATCTCATGTTCAGAGCTTGTTTTCATACTGTTAGCACAAGGCTAATGCAAAGGTTCCGTTGGTTTACATAAAGTTTCCACCGTGGGACATTTCTGTTATAAGGTCAGAAATTCAGGGTGATTATAACCAGGTTAAGAGGTTGCATCGTGCTTTGCAGTGAGAGGAATATTACTGGTGGTATTGACCACAGTTTACACTGGTTTTGAGCAACCAACAGGCTTCAAATCCAAATATATTCCATTCATGTGCATGTGTGACAAAAGGCAAGCAGCAAATAACCGTCATTAAGAAGTGAAAACAGCCATTTCTGCTTACAATGGTGATGAAAACAATTACAAAGCTAACTGCCGAAGCTCTGAGTTCTACGTGTTTGCTAAGTTATGCTAACCTGAAGTCAGTTTTACCATCATAGAGTCATGGGCAGGGAGGAGAACATCTGACAAAGCATTTAATTGGGTTCATTAAGAGCATCTAAGGGTGTCGAATGAGTCCTCAGAGTGTTTTTATTTATTTCCTGAAAAGAAATCTCTGCAGTGACGTCCAGAATAACTGCGTAGCTGGGCCACATGGAGTGTAGGTCAATGCACGGCACAAGACAAAGAGTTTAAAAGCATTTGAGTGGAAAGTGGACCTTCCAACGGGACAGGAAGCATTCAGCTGAAGTCGCCCAGAGATGAACAGAGAACACAGTTCCATCCAGAATCTGTGGGTGGAACTACAGACCAGAAGCCTTCAAACCTGCAGATCATCCCAGAATGAGGTCCAGTTCTCCAGTGGAGGCATGAAGAAAGCAGTCGTGGGTTCCATAATATACAATTAATATGTTAAAACCGACCTGGATTAAATAACATTTTGAGATCCAGGTATTTTGATCCAAATGTCTCCACCTACTGAGGCCTACTTTTCCACTGTAGGCCTGTTTTGACTCCCCCTGTAAGCATGTAGTGTTTTAACTAGGGCTGGGCAAGTTAACTCGTTAATTATTTAACTCTTTCACACGTTCTTTTTTTTTTAAATTAAGCAAAAATGTTATTAAAAAAATTTGAACCGGGGCCAGCTGCAGCGAGGAGTATAGCCTCATGGGGCGCCTGCTCAACCCACTACGCCACAGACCGCCCCTGTTTTATTATTTATTTTATTATTGTAAAAGTCTGTTACTCACAACCAAAGAAGATCTCCGAACCCGTGGAAGAGGAAACAGAACCAGAAACGGCCTCTGCAGACACACAGGAAGTGGTTCCATTAGACTTGGCTCATCAGGCTGGATCGGACACGGAACTGGTGAGTCAAGTCGAAGTGGAATTAGTCCAACAGTCAAAACATGTCTCGGAGCCAAATCCAAGAAAGACTCGTCATCGTCCTTGAAATGGAACCAGCCTCCCAACATCCAGAGGACTGTGAAACATCAGCAGCCTCACATCCCACAGAAGACACAGCAGGTCCAGAACAACTGGCGGACCAAAGCGAGCCCTCAGAACAAAGAGCAGAGGTGCCTTCAGCGTGGAGGAAGTTAAAGAAATACATGACGCCAAAACACCGCCGCCAGTACAAAGAGAAAACCATCGAGAGAGGAAGACACAGCAGCGTTTAGAAGACTCGTCAACAGCTTGTCAACCTCAAATGAATATAAAACCTTCTCCATACTTCATATTATAACATCAATAAAATATGATTCAAATTCATATAACTTTTGTTCATCTGTATCTTTTCATCCTGAACAACTGCCTGAAAGCATCAGAGCATTGTTCTCCCAGCTGTTAACAGCATTAATGTGTCATTCAGATCAGAACATGAAGATATGTTCCTTCACTAATCATCATTGCATTAATTTATGTGTTTAAATAGAATAAATTCTTAAAAAACAACTAAATTAAACACTTGTTTAACACTTGTTGTTTGGGTTCTGTTATCAAAATAAGAAACGGTTTTACAGGGTCAATTAAAAGGTAATTTTCTTCAAAAGTCATTCTTCCGAGCACAAATCAGGTGTTTTTGATATTGTTGAGGGTTTAATATCACCTCTTACTGAACATATTTATGCTTATTTATGCCTCTGTGGCCAGTGTACATGGCATCTGTCTGCATGTGTGTGTTCAACAGCTGCCAACCTGGATGGGTTAAAAGCGGAGGAGAAATTTCATGTATTTCGTGCATCTACATGACAATAAAGTCTTAATCTCAGTCTTAAAGTATCACACTCTCTGCTCTCCTCATCTGTATTCACACGAATCCCACAAACACAACGGTGTGAAAATAACTGAGCTTCGCTTTGAAAGCGCTCAGAGATGGAGCTGCGAGGAATTTGCATATTTCCTGTCGCCTCACACAGGATGATCCAACACGCATTGAAGCTCATTTCCGCAGCATTTAGATCATTTCAATGCTGCATTCCTCGTTCTGAGTGCAGCTTCGTAAGAAAAGCCACTGAAGTGGAGCTAAATCCAGTTTTATGAAGACGCTCAACACAACAGAGAAATTCTGTCGCTCTGAGGGTCAAACTGAGGGCACAAACACACACCAGCAGATGTGAAAGTTACTTTGGCGCAACTAAGCTTAAAGAGGATCTCCAGAACACGATGAGTCTGACCAGTGGAGGCGTAGTTAGGTAGTTACAGGCTGAATTAGGGCGAGTTTTCAGCCCAACACGTCTAACTGTGGAGGAATATCCACCGGCTGCAGAACTGTGGAAGTTTTTCTGTGCCATCAGAGTTTGAATAGGAATTTCTAATATTGAATTTTTACAGCATCAAAATCAGACTTTGAATTTGAAAAACCAACAGTGTAAAAAAAAAATCTAATTCTAAAAACAAAAATCAGTGTAAAAAAATTCAACATCTAAAAAAAAAATTCTGTGGGAAAAAAATCAACTTCAAAAAATTTAATGGAAAAAAATTCAGTGGAAATTTTTTTACAGATCAGCTCAATGTTATTAAGTAATATCTATTACTCAATTTTACTAACACAAATGGCGTTGGTGGACATGGCTGATCTGTCCAATGGAGCGTAAGTTGATTGGCTGCCGTTGGATGAATTGAGACAGGGATCGATTGCTTCTCCCTGTTTACCCGGATTTTGAGTCTGGTTCTTTTTCCACTGAATTTTTTTCCACTGAACTTTTTGAAGTTGAATTTTTTTCCATTGAACTTTTTGATGTTGAATTTTTTTACACTGATGGTTTTTCAAATCCAAAGTCTGATTTTGATGCTGTAAAAATTCAATATAAGAAATTCGTATTCAAACTCTGATGGCACAGAAAAACTTCCATACAGAACACCAACAAATGAGTGTTGGATCATTCAACATATTCTGACTTTCAGATCCTTTAAAATAACCGACTGGGTCTCTGTGCACTGGTTCTGTTGGTTTTGAAGGAAAAAGATCACACCCAACGTCAAGGTCAAGACACGTTGACAGCAGGCAGTGTTCATCCAACAGCCAAAGGTCAACGGTATCCGTGGCAACGATTCAAAAGCCCCTCTCATCCCCTGCATTGTTCAGAGCTGCACTCTTCAGATTGATGATGCGTCTCAAGAGGCTCCAGGACTAAAAGCACCACAAATGGCCACAAATCTAAGGCCTCAGACGTCTCAGAAACCAGCTCAGATTCAGCGTCTGACCACAAGAGGGAGACAGGCTTCTGGTAAGTCCCAAACACAGAAAAAACAACACATACATGCCTTAAAAAAACCCACGTCTCAGGCTTAAAGAGCTGCGTTCAGCTGCATAAATATAACACAGATGGATTCTGGGTGCTTCCATCACCGTCACAGCCCTTCTTTTCCTGGTTTCTACACTCGAGAAGCCTCTCTGTAGCCGCTTTGTCTGGTTCCTTCAGTTGTTTCCCATTAGCATCCGCTGGCCTTTATTTAACTTTTGCTAAGCCTACAAATTCAAGTTTCCCCAAAAACAGATGGTGCACACCAGTAGGGATTAAGAATAAAAAAATAAATCTATCTGAAATCAAACCGTAAAAAAGATTTCTGCAAGAAAACCAGCGCAGTCGAGGTTAATTTATTCATTTCCTGCGACTGTTCCTCTAAATTTGAGGGCCTGAAAGTCTTGGCCGTGCATGCAGATGCAGAGCGCTGTTAGAACTCACCTGATGAAAGCAGAGCTCTGTGGGAAACAACTTTAAACTTCAAAGCAGAGCTCTGCTGAGCTGCGAGGAGGCGGCGGCGGGGACAGAAGCAGCCGGGCTTTTATACGGACGGACGGACGGAGGGGGGGGGGGGTTTCCTCAGCTGCGAGTTAGAGTCAAAGGTCACGTGCAAGACTATTGGAACAATATGTGGAGCTCTGTGTGGGGATTTTGAACTTTTCTGCGAGTGAAAAGCAGGAAAAACGCACGTTTGGTCGAGGTTAAGATCACAGAGTTTGGACACTTTTCAGGCTGAATGGTAAATGTGTTGTTGGCCCGTGAATGCAACAGCGTCTGAATAATTTAAAGTGCCCCTCGGAAAATAATCCATCAACACTCACTTCTGGCAGCTGAAGAGCAGGAAATTCGAACTTACATCTCAGCACAAGGAGATAATCTGATAAGTGATGCTTGAACCCAAATAACTTACAATCCATTAAACGCTTTTAAATCGCTGAAACACGATTAGAGGATTTACAACCTTTGAAAACAGAGTACATCTCTGTGTAGTATATGACCTAAATGGGTAATAATTACAAATTATATCGTCTCTTAGTAATTGTTCATATTTCCACGCTGACGAGAAGAGAATTTAATCAAGTAAAAGATTAAAAAAATGAATAATTCAGATCAAGGACACACAAGTTAAAAAAAATGGTTTCCAGTTACCATGAGAACGGTTATAAAATACCTCACAAATACCAGAACTGCCTCAGTTCTGGAGCTCTGGGCTGAGTATATGTGCAACGAGGCTCTTCACGCTAAAGAATCCACAAAAAGAACAGAAAAGTTCTACATATGAGATCTAAAAACGACGGAAAAGGAAACAAAACTATCAGAGGACAAATGAAAAAATGTGTAGAAATACAACTGAAGCAGTCGGGAGATAAGAATTAACCATAAAACGCTCAAAAACTGAACCGTAGCGGGGTTTGTTTGTAAATATTTACATCAATTAGATTTGATAAATAAACATAGGCTATTGCTTGTTAAAACAATTACATTCAATTGTGAATGTTGTTTTCTGTGAAACAAGCTAGAATAAATTACTAAAAATACACATAAACCCAACAATTCATTTGAAATACCTCAGCTTTACCGTTCATATCGCATAATTATCACATTAGCTGTATTCGTATGTTTTATGGTTTATGTTTATTTGTTTTGGAATTAAAGGGCATAAAACCTACAAATCGAGCCTAAATATCTGCGTTATATTGGCTGGATGAGTCGCCTCAGCGCCACATCAGTGTGTGCTTACACACAGCACTCTTTATATGATTCTGCAGGTGGCGAGTTATTTATAGTATCCGTTGGTGACCTTGTGTTTTTGCTTTAATGACGTGTGGACACCAGACTGCCAAACAGCACAAGAATTTATCCGCATTTTCACATTTTTGAGTTTAAAAACTTCCAATTTGAAGGTGAAAACCTCCTCAAATCAAACAGCTTTTATGTCCTCTGACTGCAGAAGGTCCCACTGTGTCAGACTCTCATGCACGTGAACATAATCAATATGTGTATTCAATCGAACTGCGGCTGGTTTCCATGTTTCTTAATTCCTGAAGCATAGGTGTTTTTGTGGAAGCCAAATATTTCTGTGTTCTCATCTTTCAAAATCAGGACACAAGAGCAGCAGCTGCAGTAAAGCGCTAAAACTGCAGCAATAAAATGACATTTACATCCATAAACACATCTGTTTATCGCCTTTTATTGGATCATTTGGATGTTATAACAAGGGTTTTTGTGCCATTTGCTCAAAAATATTGATGCTTTCTGCAACTTTTGCCATAGATGCTCACTCATCACACGACATTACCGACAGCCAATGAGCCGGCTCAAAGGATGCGCATGCGCAGAGCATCCTCCTAAGTGGATAACGGCGCACTTCGCTGTGCAGGGTGTGCTGGTGCGCATAAAATGCTCTTTCGACCGCATTTTTTTTTCCATGGAGTAAATGTTCGGGCTGAGCAGAGTATGCGAGGACACGGACACGATGCAGAGCATCTGCCCGCACTCCTCCTCCTCCTCCTCCGCCGCTCCCTGGTCAGGAGGAGGGGAAAGCTTATACCTTCAGGAGGAGGGAATGGGGGTGGATGCAGCCTTTTATCTATCGCAAGTTGCCTCTGATGATCCAGTTCAAACTAGTTCTGCTTTATGCGACTGTGGCTCGCAGAGCTGCAAAAAAAACCAAAACACTCCTGGAGCCGAATCAAGGCGCTAATTCCAGCATGTTTTAGATAATAACTGGATGGACAACTTGACAAACTCGTCTTTATTCAGGGATAGACTTTATTGGCGTATTTTCCGCAAACGCAGTTCTCATATTTGAGGGGAGGTGGGGGTGTTATGATTGACTGTAAACGTGATTTTTTTTCACGCTGTGGAAAAATAACCCCGCACATATATATAAAAAAACAGAGCATTTGATCAGGAGAGCAGGAGTCACGGTCAGATGCAGGGTGTGTGTGATGGGGGAAGACAAAGCATCGCTCAGCAGCCCCTATTGTGCGCCACAAGCCGCCGATAGATCACAGACGGGGTTTGAGATGCGCAGTAAGGAGAGACGTAATCTCCATGTTGGGAGTGATGTATGTGGAGCGGGGCGAAGGGAAGCCATGCGGGGATCACTGCAGTGCAGCAGAGCTGTCAGTCACCCGGCAAACAGCCCGCCGCCAGTCTGCTCAATGTCACTTTAATGTCTGAATACAGATTGAAATGGAAAACACCAGGATATTTTCTTATTAAACGCACCATTGGCCTATTTGTGCGTAAAAATGAGCCCGTTTCTGCAGAATTTCACCTCGGATTTAATGATAAGACGTTAATACAGGCTCACGCGATTTAAAGGGTCTGAAACACTGTAAAAAAAAAAAAAAAAAGCCTTTTAAAAAGATCTGCAGTCGGTGCGACCTGTTGGAGAAACGCCCCCGCTTTACCTCGCGCCTCCCCGCTGCGTGTTGCATCCCAACAACCCGGGGATCCTCCTCACTGAAGGCGAACCTGCACAGAAACATACGCACTCTCGCCATCACACCCTCCTCACGGGCCCACTTTCTCAAAATACACACTTCTCCGGCACACATAAGCCTCTCCAGATCTCTCCCCCCCACCTCCCTCCTCCCTCCCTCCACCGCCAGCATCCAATCTGCGCGGCGGGAGGACCTCCCCAACCCCTGAACCCGAATCTACCCGCCCTGCGCGCTTATAAATACAGCTTGAATCACGCCGGCAAGCCTTGGTCGTCAGAAACTCTCAGGGTTGCAGCAGAACATCCCCCTTCGTCTTATCCCCCCCTTCATCATCGTTTCGCTGTTTTTTAAGAAAATCTTCCGCATCGTCCATTTCCATTCATTCTTCCTCTCTTTTATTTTTCTCCCCCCGCCTCTTTCCGAGCTGTAGTTGTGTCCTTCGCGGCCAGTTGCATGCATTTTTCGTCTCCCAAAATGGTTTGCGAGACTAAAATTGTTGCGGATGAACACGATGCTATACCTGGGACGAAAAAAGAGTCGATGATGTGGAGCTCTCCCGCCTCCAGCGCGGCTCTGAACCCCGCCGAAGCCATGGATGTGAGGAAAGATGCGGTTTTTATCCGCGAGTTCGAGCGCGGGGACCAGGAGGAAGTGCGGCGCATCTTTTATGAGGGTATTATGGAGCGAGTACCCAACACGGCGTTTAGGGGGATCAGGCAGCAGCCCAGGACCCAGTTTTTATACGCTCTCCTGACAGGTAAGCGCCGCTATTACGCACCATGTAGCCAAATAATAATAATGAGACCCACTTTTCTGAAGCTTCATTGTGCTCTGACATTAATTATGTATAAAGCCTCGTTTATTCTCTCCAAGCCTGCATTAGAAGACATGTCCCCGCTGCGCTTTGTTTTGGTGTCCGCATCCGGACGTGATTTATGACTTGTCCCCAAATCCCACACAAATCTTTTGTCTCTTGCACTTTCTGGCCCCAACAGGAGAGGTATACAGTTGGGCAGAAATCTGTTGCGGCTCCGCGCTTCGCCGCCGCGGCTCCCCCTCACCGGCATGTTGCCCCCACACAACAAAAGGCATGGGCAGGCGCCGGTGCCGTGAATGAATGAGTGAATGAATTTGAGGATTTGGCCCACAGGGTGCGCGCACGTACTAAAAAACGAAAAAAAGGAGAAGATAAAGGCTCCCCAGCACACACATGAAAAATCCCCTGTGGTGCGCACACGCATTGTGCTGACTCCCCCCCCCCCCATCCTCCTCCTCTTCCTCCTCTTCCTCCTCCATCGCCTCCGCACAGCAGCCAATGCGCCAGCCGCGCACTCATTTCGTTTTGGCTTTTGTTGACGTTGCCGGCGTCGATTAAAAGCCTCGTGCATCCTGACCGGTGACTTTCTGGAGATTTTTGCTTACAACCCCCCCCCCCCAAATCATTATTGTTATCCCAGCGGGTCTAAATGCGTCTTTTTTATTTAAAAAAGAACTCGGTCTAATTAAGCAGAAAGTCTCTTTGCTCTACATTTCAAAGCTTGCACGTCAGCTCAACATGCGATGCGCAGCATCCATTCTGCTTGTTTCTGTTTTCCTTTACCCCCCCCCCCCCCCCCCTTCCCAGACCAATAACTCCAATTTGAGCAGGTTTAATGAAAATAAAACTAACATTTTCCTCTGTTAAAAAGAGAAGTTTTCACTTTCAGCTAAAGCCACGTGGAGAATGTGGGTTTGTTTGACAAATAATCCGGATTTTTCCTTTGTGTGAGAATTTTGTGCAGCTGTGATGTTTGTTGTCCGTGTGCTGGTTTCTTCTGTGTCTTTGTGGGGTAAATTTCTGCCAAAAATCAAACATGTGATTCTCTCTTCTGACAGGTTTCGTTTACTTTTCTTCCATTTCTCCATAGTAATGTGCTTTTTCGTGACCAAATCTGTCACGCTGACCTGCTGTGCACCCCTCATTCTCATGGGTGCACGCTACTACTACAGCAGGAAAGTTATCCACAATTATCTGGACTGTGCTCTGCACACGGACATGGCTGACATAGAGGCTTATTACATGAAACCCACAGGTAAGAACCAGGAGAAAGCTCACTGTCCTCACACACATGTGCGGGTTTTTATCAGAAGACAATGCTCCAACCAGGGTTTAAAAAAAAAAAGAAATCAGAATGATTGTTAAAGGCCACGTTCAATGGCTGCTTTGCAAAGTTAGCAGCAGAGTAGATGAAACAATAATCCAGGTGACAACATGAAGGCCAGTGGGGCTGATATGCGTTTAAAGCTGGACAGAGCTGGCTGTCTCTCTGCTTTCTTTCCCCTTCGTCTCCACCCCTCCTCCCTCTTCGTCTCTCCACTCCTTCCCCCACTCGCTTCCTCGCCAAACTCCTCTCTGGCCACCCTCTCTGGGTGGGGGTGGAGGGCATCGCAGGGCTATTGATTGCTCAGAGGAGACTGCTGATTCACTTTCTGCGGTACACTCGGTGTCGGGCAAGGCTCATTTCCTCCACTAACGTTTCTAATTGGAAAAATCAATCCGGCCCCTGGTGTCATCTCCAACTATTAAATCTCCTCTTTTGGGGGCGGCTGCCATCCGTAAACGTTTTCACACATTCTCCTGCCGTGTAACTTATGGGAGACTTTGGCTGTGTTCCAAACCGCATACTACATACTTCCATACTGCATACTACATATTTCCATATTACATACTTCCATACTTGCATACTACATACTACATACTGCATACTGCATACTGCATACTACATACTTCCATACTGCATACTACATACTTCCATACTGCATACTACATACTGCATACTGATCGATCAGACAGTATGCAGAGCGTTTACCCACAATGCATTTCACTCCTGCCCGAGCCGAAATCAGCCGGTCTGAAGCTGATTTCACTTAAGCTCTAAACTCTGTAAACTTTAGCAACATTTGAAACATTTTCAGGCGAGAAAGTAGTCGTTTAGATCCCCAACGTGTTGAAAACCTGACAAAATACCGGCTATTTACAATTTTGTTCCCAAGAATTCGGCGCTACTAAAGCTAGCCGCAGTGGGCAACGCACTTCCGGTTATTTTCACAAAATAAAATACCCGTTGCCTTTTATCATAGGGACTGTGTTCGAAACCGGATACTTCTCCTACTACTCATACTAACTTTTTGAGTTAGTATGCGAGTTTGAGTAAGCGAGAAGTTCCCGGATGCATACTAGATTCTCTGAAATGTTGGGTATGCATCATGAGGTTACTACTCATACTCAAACTACCCAAGATGCAACGTAACGTGACGTCGCCGATCGTCACTTCTTGTCAAAACAGCAGTTTCAAGCTAGCTACAACGAGGGTAGGTTCACTTCCTGTTTTCAAAACAAAAGCACCAATTGTATTGTAATGGCTTTCCCTGGCTGTGTTCGAAACCGCATACTACATACTTCCATTCTGCATACTGATCGATTAGACAGTATGCAGAGCGTTTACCCACAATGCATTTCGCTCCTGCCCAAAGCTGATTTCTCTTAAGCTCTAAACTCTGTAAACTTTAGCAACATTTGAAACATTTTCAGCCGAGTAAGTAGTCGTTTAGATCCCCAACGTGTTGAAAACCTGACAAAATACCGGCTATTTACAATTTTGTTTCCACGAATTCGGCGCTACTAAAGCTAGCCGCAGTGAGCAACGCACTTCTGGTTATTTTCACAAAATAAAATACCCGTTGCCTTTTATCATAGGGAAAGCCATTACGATACAATTGGTGCTTTTGTTTTGAAAACAGGAAGTGAACCTACCCTCGTTGTAGCTAGCTTGAAACTGCCGTTTTGACAGGAAATGATGATCAGCGACGTCACGTTACGTTGCATCTTGGGTAGTTTGAGTATGAGTAGTAACCTCATGATGCATACTCAACATTTCAGAGAATCTAGTATGCATCCGGGAACTTCTGCTTACTCAAACTCACATACTAACTTAAAAAGTTAGTATGAGTAGTGGGAGTAGTATGCGGTTTCGAACACAGCCTTTGTCCTCCGTTAACCCGACGCACGCAGCCGACATGAAAAGCAGGTTGTGGGTTAAGCCGGTGAGTCCCCCCCCCCCCATCGCCTTTTGTCCGTTTCTCTCTGACATTGTGCCCCGAGGCTTGATAATCCACAGCAATCACAACTGCAATTTAGCATTCCCATTATTGCTGCCAGGCCATGATGGTTTAGAAGGGGTCAGGCACCACTGCTCCTGGACAATGCTAATGACCCTGCAAACTGAATGGGCCCGTATGGATGACCACCTGGGTCCAGTTCTGATGGAAAGGCGCAGCTGGCGTGTGCTACAGCACGTCGGTCGGGTGGCACAAAACGTAGGAGCGTGTCGTCAAACACGGAGCGAACACTGGAAAAAATCTAAATCTTACCAAGTATATTTGTCTCATTGAGTATCTCATTACACTTAATATAAGACACAACTGCCTAACAAGTACCATTTCAGCCAGATATAGGGACTTGTTTTAATACAATACATCTTGAATATCTTGTTGAGTGAAAAAGTCTGGAAAAGAAATTGTTTTTGAGTCATATTTCACATGAAACAAGCTTTTTTTTTCATTTGAAGAGGTTTTTAAGCTAATTTCAAGATCACTTTTATCTCAAAAGTCCTAAATATCACATTTTATTTAAAAAAATCTTGACAAGCCGATTTTCACTAGTTCCATCGGCATATTTATTTTGCTTATTTCAAGCAAAAACGTCTTGTATTTGTTGTTTTTTTACTTATTTTTGGAGGGGCATTTTTTTCCAGTGAAACATTTGGCCAACAGCGGGGGGAACTTAAAGGCACAGGACGCAGATTTTCTCAGTCAAACATGAGAGATACTCGCGTGTTCGACGCTTTTCTGACCGGGAAAAAAGTCTCATTAGCCAACATACATTTAAAAGAGTAACCGCTGCTTCTTTGTTTGCTCATCGACCGACGAGCTCAACCAAAGCAGACCAAAAAGTATCTCTTAAATCAATCAGGAAGTCACGCTGCCACCTTCTGCCCTGCTAACAGTGGAAAACAGCATCCAAAGAAGGCCTGCACAGCATGCAGATATAGACTCACGCCTTTAAAGACACGGAATACAAAGAGCATGAATGCATATATGAGAACATATTTGTGGTTTAAGAGAAGCTCTAATGAAAGTTCTGAAAGCTGAAATATTATTTTAATCAATATTCATATTCAGATTTCAGTAATTAATCAACTTAACGGAGAAACGTCACTTTAAAGAGGACATTTGGTGCCTTTTTGGGGTCTCCCTTTTCTTCAGTGTGTTATAAAGCTGTTGCACATACAAGATGTGCAGCAATTAAGGGAGTTATTCTCTGCCTGAAATGCCTCGTTTGCTGGTACCTCACGATGAGCCACAGCATTGCCTGCTGGGAGTCTGAACAGAGCAGCTCAGGCAGAAGGTGACAAGAGATGCTTCTGCACTCAGCAGAAGGAGAGTTAACCTACTCTACCAGACTTTAAATATAATTATGAGCCTTTAAAGAAGCATAATGTGGGCTCTAAATGTTAAAAAACAAAGGGATGATCCATTCTTTACGTTTTATGACACTTAAGTGAACCAAGTAAGCTCTAATAAGCAGACACGGACTACATTATAAAAGAAATCAGACTGAATGATCCCTCTCCACATGTCACAGCTACAACAATCGATGATACTCTTCACCGCTGCGTCTGTTGCGATCACTCACAGCTGTCGCCTCTTTCATCTGAGCTGTAATAAAGCGTGGCTGTAGGCAGAGAGGCTGGAAAGCAAACTGAAGTAATCCTGGTTCAGATAATAAATCTGGAGAGGTTGTTTAAAAGTAACTAAATGCCTGTTTCTGTGACTAAAACCGGTCCGCTCCACACTGAATTTAATTTTCAAATCACCCTTTGAAGTGAAGCCGAAACACTTGAAAGTTAATGAGTCTGTGCAGTCAGTTTGGGTTACTCTTGGTTTATAATACTTTATTACTCAAATTCAACAGGAAATCAACTGCATCAGAGTGCAGCAGTCTTGTAGTCTTACTCAGAGGGGATAAATCAACGATGAGTCCATCGATAAATCTCCAACACTGGTTCATAAACGACTGCAGAGAAACTCCAAAACTCCAAATCCCCCCAAAAACCACAGCAGAATACAACAAGATTTACCCAAAAGTCGCTCTGCTGCTCGTGCTACGTTCATATAATCGTCCCGTTCCAATGTAGTGGAGTTAATTCATCAGATTTATCAATAAATGTGTGTTATCAGACAAAAGGATTGATTGGCAGCCGGTGTAACAAGGTGGAAATAGATATATTTGATATCTGTATATGATCCATAAAAGGCAACACAAAGACAGTGTTTTGAATGGCTGGTGGTACCATTAATGTGGGTGTTTGTTTCCCCTTTAAGAGCTTTGAGCCCAATCCCAGTTCCCACCCCTGACCCTACTGATAAGGCTGTTCTTTAAGGGATCAAAGAGTAGCGGCCATCCAGCTCTTCAGCTGGGGAGTTAGGGCCCATAACCAATACTTCCTCCATCCTCAGAAGAAACAGGGTTGGATGCGACTATCCCTGCAAAGCAGGGGTTAAGGACAAGGGAAGGAACTGGGACTGAGACTAGGTTCAACTCCTCAAACACGCTTCAGCTTTGAGAACGTGATTACAAGCAGCATCTCTGTGCAAAGTGGACTGTGTTCGAAACCGCATACTACTCCTACTACTCCTACTACTCCCACTACTCCTACTAACGTTTTGAGTTAGTATGCGAGTTTGAGTACTCGAGAAGTTCCCGGATGCATACTAGATTCTCAGAAATGTTGGGTATGCATCATGAGGTTACTACTCATACTCAAACTACCCAAGATGCAACGTAACGTGACGTCGCCCATCGTCATTTCCTGTCAAAACGGCAGTTTCAAGCTAGCTACAACGAGGGTAGGTTCACTTCCTGATTTCAAAACAAAAGCACCAATTGTATCGTAATGGCTTTCCCTATGATAAAAGGCAACGGGTATTTTATTTTGTGAAAATAACCGGAAGTGCGTTGCTCACTGCGGCTAGCTTTAGTAGCGCCGAATTCGTGGGAACAAAATTGTAAATAGCCGGTATTTAGTCAGGTTTTCAACACGTTGGGGATCTAAACGACTACTTTCTCGCCTGAAAATGTTTCAAATATTGCTAAAGTTTACAGAGTTTAGAGCTTAAGCGAAATCAGCTTCAGGCCGGCTGATTTCGGCTCAGGCAGGAGCGAAATGCATTGTGGGTAAACGCTCTGCATAATGTCTGATCAATGAGTATGCAGTACGGAAGTATGCAGTATGGAAGTATGCAGTATGTAGTATGTAGTATGTAGTATGCGGTATGCAGTATGTGGTATGTAGTATGTAGTATGTAGTATGTAGTATGCGGTATGCAGTATGCGGTATGTAGTATGTAGTATGCGGTATGTAGTACGCGGTATGTAGTATGCGGTATGCAGTATGCGGTATGTAGTACGCGGTATGCAGTATGCGGTATGTAGTATGCAGTATGCAGTACGCGGTATGCGGTATGCGGTACGCGGTACGCGGTATGCAGTATGCGGTATGTGGTACGCGGTATGCGGTACGCGGTATGCAGTATGCGGTACGCGGTATGCAGTACGCGGTATGCAGTATGCGGTATGCGGTACGCGGTATGCAGTACGCGGTATGCAGTACGCGGTATGCAGTATGCGGTATGCAGTACGCGGTATGCAGTATGCGGTATGTAGTATGCGGTATGTAGTATGCAGTATGCAGTATGTAGTATGCGGTTTCGAACACAGCCTTAGTCAAACCCTGCCTGAGCAGAAATGATGCCCACTCACTGGTATCGGCTGTTTAATGAGGCATCTTTGCCTCTGCAGGGTCCCATCCCAACAGGAAACGTTACAATACCTTCCGAACCGTCTCCGTGTGTGTAGCTGAGCGTATATATTTACACCGTATGTGTGCTGGTGTGGGAGAGCGAGGGCTCGCTCTGCTGCTACCTGCGGAGCTTATTTTAGCTCCGAACGACACAAGCCGAGATAGACGGTGAAAATGTGGAGGGAAGGGAGGAGGTGAGTAAAAAAAATGGGAGCATGTGAGGGAGGGGTGCTCCACAATGTAACATATTTTCTGTGTGCAAAGACAGAAAGAAATCAAGAGCTTGCCGGTTAGCAGGGAGACAAAGGGGTCTCCTGGGGATATTTCTGACTCGTAAGCTGCAGCATCTCAGATTAATCAGGCATGCTCTCTTCTTCTATCACTTCTTCTTGTTGCAACTCGATCCACCGCATTTTCTCCCACCTGTACGGCTCCTCCTCCTCCTCCTCCTCTCTACATTTAATCTGCGCCGAAGGAGCAAACGAGGCGCCGCAGTGGCCCAACATCCCGGCACAGAGGAAGCGATGGTTCCTTCCAGCTCGCGAAGCTTTTCTTCCTCAAAAGCTGAAATTAGTCACAAAATGCATACTTTTAAACAAAAAAAAGCAGGTATTGTTAGCTAAATTAGCTCATCTTTAGCTGACAAAAAGTGATCACTGATAGAGAAAAAAAACATCGACCTTCAGACTGTAATTATGGTTCCTAAATAACTGTTTAAATGAAAAGTAATCAATAATAAATAAGTTATTATCTCAGATAATCTTGCTGCTTTCCTTGATGACATCGACTCGAGTTTTAGCAAACTTTGGTGGACATTTGTCACTAAATTTGGACAATTAAAAAAAAAAAAAATCACAGAATAATAGCTCTTCACATATAATGCTAATGTTAATGTCTCATGATCTGATAGTTGATCTATATCATCAGAGTTTCACACAGCTGCTACAAACTGCAGGTGCCCGTCACCTTAGCTGCTCACTGCAGGTATGTTTGCTTTGTCTACTCACTGTTGGAGTCCATTCATTTTTAATGCACTGTAGTCTCACTGCCCTCAGCCGGTGTTTTACATCCCACTTAAATCAATAGGCGCCATTAACGTCACACGGAGCTTTTTCTCAGTATTTGGTGACTAATAATATGTCCTAGTCCCAGAGGCTCCAGAGCATCTTCAGAGTGTCCATGTTTTCATTATGATTTTTCATTGTTTCAAACATTGACATTTAAACATGAATATTATATCCCCTTCTGGCAATAATAATAATAATAAAAAAAATAATAAATAAAATAGAATAAAAATAAATAAACAGATAAACATAGAATAAAACAAACAAAATGATACTAATGTAGATAAATAATAATTAATAAAACAAAATGACATTCCAATAGGGTCACAGCAGTGCACAAATTGCAGAACTTGTACAGTTAATCACAATTCAAGGTTGTGAGTTTCCAGAAATAATAATAATATATAAGTTTTATATAGCAAGTCTATAGAAGGTCTCCATAAGTGAGAAAATTCTTTTTTACAATATATGTTAGTCTCTCCAAAGCCAGACAGGACATCAGTTCTTTTGTCCACATTCCAATAGAAGGTGCGTCCATACTTTTCCACAATAATGCAATTATCCTCCTGGCTTGTAAGAGTCATGACATTTTAATTCTACAGCGGAGGAGACTTGATGCTCTCTGTAGTTAGCTTGAGGAATAACATGCACATGGAGCTGCAGTTGTCACCGCCAAGGCTGCACACAAAGAAACAAAGAAACAGGTGCAGATGTTGCAGCAAAGCCGTGAAAGGAACAGCAAAGCTCAGCTAACTGAGAGGTAAAACAGCTGGATGAGTGCTTCAGCCTCAGCGGTGCGACTGCATCAGTGCAGCCGTTTCTTTCCGTGTCCTTTTTTCTGCTTGAAGGCCAGGCTTCTGGCGTCAATCTTCACTTAAAAACGAATGAATTATTCATTTTCTGCGCGCGCACATGTGGACGGCGTGTCTTGACCGTCGCCTCCACCCGCTCTCATTTGCCCCGTGGTGGAGGAGGAGGAGGAAACTGCTGATGTGTGTGTTCTGTGTGACAGGCTAATCCATTCCTGCAGCATGCACTCTGACCCGCAGAGCAGGGCGTGTCTTGGGGAGTCCATTAAGGAGGCTGTGTCTGCTTTAGAGGACACTTCAGAGAGCGTCTTATCGTTCTTTTGTTAGGAGGGGAAAGGTTGTACTACTCGACAAAAATCATACACTGGAAAAAAATGCCAAAATAAGTTAAAAAAACAAAACAAATAAAAGACGTTTTTGTTTGATATAAGCTTTTTTGCTTATATCAAACAAAAACTGCCAATCTGCCAATGGAACTAGTGAAAATCGGCTTGTCAAGATTTCTTGAAATAAAATGTGATATTTGGGACTTTTGAGATAAAAGTGATCTTGATATTAGCTTAAAAACCTCTTCAAATGTAAAAAAAAGCTTGTTTCATATGATATTTGACTCAAAACAATTTGTTTTCAAGACTTTTTCATTCAACAAGATATTCCAGATGCATTGTCTTCAAACAAGTCCCTATATCTGGCTGAAATGGTACTTGTTAGGCAGTTGTGTCTTATATGAAGTATAATGAGATATTTTGACTAGAAATGAGACAAATATACTTTGATTTGGATTTTTTTTCCAGTGTACAAAGATACTTTCAGCGCTCAGTTGTCCAGCGGAATGAAGAAAAATGTGTTTAAACTGTGGTGAGAGCTGGAAATAATGCGTCATCACAGTCTGATGAAAACACAACAAGAAGCGCAACATTTAGCACCAGCGGATGTGCCGCCTCACGGATTAATCACGTTTTAGATTCAGAGCACAAACCGGCTGACTTCAGGTTCCCTGCAACAATGACACACATTCTGCAGAGAGATGGAAACATCTGAACTGGAAACGATTAGAAAAGAACACACAGAGTCGATCTTTAAACAGCCTCCGTGTCTAGACTGAATGCTTATCAACTGAATTAGCCTCTGGGTTTCATCTGAGGGAAACTAGAATAATCTCGTTAGACTATAAAAACCCTTCCCATGCATGCAGCTCCTGTGTGTGAAAGTGTGTGCGTGTTTCACCTAAATGAAATAAGTGTTTAACACTCCCACACAGATGCAGAAAAGCATACTAATATCCCTGTAAAGCAGTCCTGAGAGCGATATCTGCTGCTGCTCTGAGAGGACAGTAATCAGATTTCTGCTCGTGTGAGAATCACTGTGAGTGATTTTCAGAGCTCTCCTTCTCTTTCTCTGCTTTATTTCTTCTCCTGAGATCATCTGTATTCTTTAGGTCCCCCTCCCCCCTCCGGACTCTCCATCCTTCCTCCCTCCCCCACTTTGTATTTGTACGGCCTCGCAGCAGCAATGGCTCCTTTCAGGCTCATCACTATTACTGTTAACACACAGGCCTCGCCCTCCTCTTCTTCTTCTTACTCCTTCTTTCAGGGGTGGGGGGGGGGGGGGGGGGGGGGCACAGATAAATGACTTCTTTTTTTTGTCCCTCTTTCTCCAAGTCTTTTTTCTGAGTGAGTAAGCTCATTCATGCAGCGTGCACACACACACCACGACACTGGTGGTGCACTTTATTAATGCTGTGTTGAGCTTAAGCAGCTGCAGAGCTGGAGCAACAGGGAGTTTAATGCCTTACTCGCTCGCTTCTCCCTTCCGTACGTCTACAGTATTAAGCAGGAAGGTGCAGCAGATAGAGGTAAATATATAAATAAAACCTAATATCACAATACTGACAGCTTCAATTAAAGACATCTTGTTCCCAAGAACATCTTTTTAGCTTCGCTATCATCAAATTACTTGGCGACTCTTCTATTTAACCAATCGCCTCAATATATATATTAAAGGGATAGTTCGCCTCTTTTGACATGAAGCTGTATGACATCCCATACTAGCAATATAATTTATGAACATTTTCTTACCCCCTGCTGCGTCCTGTGAGCAGAGTTCCAGCCGAGTTTTGGCATTGATGAAGGTAGTCCGGCTAGTTGGCTGG
Source organism: Odontesthes bonariensis (assembly GCF_027942865.1). Lineage (NCBI taxonomy): Eukaryota > Metazoa > Chordata > Actinopteri > Atheriniformes > Atherinopsidae > Odontesthes > Odontesthes bonariensis. The sequence goes on from NC_134524.1 coordinate 7,620,444, forward strand.
GGTTTAAAAAATAAAGCGTCTTGCTTCTCAAAACAATATGTGTTCAAAAGAGTAATACATTTGCATCACAGAATCGTTCTCCAGGAAAAAGTCATTAAAAAAACAATCAAGGTAACTATTTACGCGCATAAGACTTTAAGATGTAGTGTAGCTCAGAGAGTATTTAAAGCCTGAAATACAGAAAAAACTTTGTTCATTTTGAGCTGTCAGCTGGTTCGAATGGTCAAATCACAGAGAAAGAAGGTAAATTCATGCCCAACAAAGTGGTTTAAGGACACCGGACTTCCTTTTGTGCTCATTTTAAAAACCTTTAATTGCTCGTCCGTGTAGCTGCAACATTTAAGCATTTAGGTTTCCTTAAAAAAGGTTTTTTTCTTTTAAATTTATTTTCTCTCCCTTTGTATCATTGTGCGCTGTGTAAACTGTGCAGACCGAGCAGCAAACACCGTAACAGGCTGTCGGCAGGCGGCAGCAGGCAGTGATACGAAGGAAGAGAAAATAGCGCCAACTGATTGTGAGGTCTGACTTTTTTTCCTGGAAAACGATTTTGTGATGCAAATGTATTACTCTTTTGAACGTGTATTGTTTTGAGAAGCAAGACGCTTTATTTTTTAAACCCCAGCCAACTAGCCGGACTACCTTCTGAACACCAAAACGAGGCTGGAACTCGGCTCACAGGACGCAGCAGGGGGTAAGAAGATGTTCATAAATGATGTTGCTAATATGGGATGTCATACAGCTTCATGTCAAAAGAGGTGAACTATCCCTTTAATGTATGGAGGCGATTGGTTAAATAGAAGAGTCGCCAAGTAATTTGTTGATAGCTGAGCTAAAAAGATGTTCTTGGGAACAAAATATCTCTAATTGAAACTGTAAGTATTGTGATATAAGTTTTGCTAATATGGGATGTCATACAGGTTCATGTCAAAAGAGGCGAACTATCCCTTTAATACATTTCATAGCATCGACCTGCATGTAAGAAGAGAGGAACAGCACAAGCGGGATATTGTATTGATTGTCGCAGCAATCGCCTGTCTTCTGTAACCGAACTCCTGGCATCCATCCAATCAGAGGTCTGCAGTGTCTTCACTGTGCGATCCCGTTTAGAATCCATTCAGCTCGTCTGGACGAAACAAGAAGCAGTAATCTGTGCTATGAGACCTTTGTATCGCTCTTTTTCTAACAAAGTGCTTCACCCTGGAGGATTAAGTGAGTTAGAGTTGGATGAAGGCTTGAGAGATTTAAAGGTAGTTACAGATTTGGTGTGATTGAGTTCAGCGGGCAAAGAGTTTTACAAGATGGAGGCTCTGACGGAGAAGGCCGGGTTTCCCTCCGTCACAGACGGTGATTTGGGAATAGTTCACTGGTTACTAACTGTGGCTCTCAATGGTCGGGAGAGAATATATCAGGTCAATAAGTCTAAGATGTATTTTGGGGCCATTTAAGGCTTTGAAATTGAGCAGTAAGGTTTTAAAATCAATATGAAATCCAACCGGGAGTGAGTGCAGAGGAAGCAAGACAGGGGAGATGTGTTCCTGCCTTTTTGTCCCAGAAGTGAGTCGAGCTGTAGGGTTCTAATGAACTGGAGACAGCAGAGGCATCCCTGCCTCATACCGACTGTGAAATGCAGTAGTCAAAGCATTCAGATTTTAATCTGGAATAAACAAGACTGAACGACCTAAACGTCAGATTAGTAAAGCTCCTGGGGTACAGCCGACTGTCATAAGAGTGAAAATGATAGCGTACAACAACCGAGCCCTGTGGTACGCCACAATTCAGGTGAGCTGTTCAGGAGGTCCAGGAAGTTATTCAGAGCGATAGAAAAAGTTATTTTAGAAAGAAATGAGTGGAATAACCGAAGAACCGAATATTCTATTGCAACCAGGACTCTAAATAACGATATTTTATCAACAGTATCATTTAAAGCTGACTTTTCTATCTGCACTCACCAGTAAGAAGAGCCGCCTCTGAACTCTGAAATAATCTAAAACAAGACTGGGAGCAGTTAAAAACCACGTTATCAATCATGAATTATATCAATCGTTCAGATGACCTAAAGGGGTCCAAATTAGGATTCTGTAGCAGATGTTGGTTTTAAACGGCTCGTCTGGTGAAAACATGAGAAGAGGAGGTCATACAGTAGATCACACAGTAGGTCATACAGTAGATCACACAGGAGATCATACAGTAGATCACACAGGAGGTCATACAGTAGATCACACAGTAGATCACACAGGAGGTCATACAGTAGGTCATACAGGAGGTCATACAGTAGGTCATACAGTAGGTCACACAGTAGATCACACAGTAGATCACACAGGAGGTCATACAGTAGGTCATACAGGAGGTCATACAGTAGATGACACAGGAGGTCATACAGTAGATCACACAGGAGGTCATACAGTAGATCACACAGGAGGTCATACAGTAGATGACACAGGAGGTCATACAGTAGGTCATACAGTAGATCACACAGTAAGTCACAGCAATCATACAGTAGATCACACAATAGATCACACAATAGATCACACAGCAGATCACACAGCAGATCACACAGTAGATCACAGCAATCACACAGCAGATCACACAGTAGATTACACAGTTGATCACACAGCAGATCACAGTAATCACACAGTAGATCACACAGCAGATCATACAGTAGATCACACAGTAGGTCACACAGTAGATCACACAGTAGATCACACAGTAGATCACACAGCAGATCACACAGCAGATCACACAGCAGATCACACAGTAGATCACACAGTAGATCACAGCAATCACACAGCAGATCACACAGTAGATCACAGCAATCACACAGCAGATCACACAGTAGATCACAGCAATCACACAGTTGATCATACAGTAGATCACACAGCAGATCACAGTAATCACACAGTTGATGACAGCAGATCACAGTAATCACACAGTAGATCACACAGCTGATCACACAGTAGATCACACAGTAGGTCATACAGTAGATCACACAGTAGGTCACAAAGTAGGTCATACAGCAGATCACACAGTAGATCACAAAGTAGGTCATACAGCAGATCACACAGTAGATCACAAAGTAGATCACACAGCTGATCACAGAGTACATCACACAGCTGATCACACAGTAGATCACACAGTAGATCACACAGTAGATCACACAGTAAATCATACAGTAGATCACACAGCTGATCAAACAGTAGGTCACACAGTAGATCACACAGTAGGTCACACAGTAGATCACACAGTAGGTCATACAGCAGATCACACAGTAGGTCATACAGCAGATCACACAGTAGATCACACAGTAGGTCATACAGCAGATCACACAGTAGGTCATACAGCAGATCACACAGTAGATCACACAGTAGGTCATACAGCAGATCACACAGTAGATCACACAGTAGGTCATACAGCAGATCACACAGTAGATCACATAGTAGATCACACAGCTGATCACACAGCCGATCACACAGCTGATCACACAGTAGATCACACAATAGATCACACAGCTGATCACACAGTAGATCACACAGTAGATCACACAGCAGATCACACAGTAGATCACATAGTAGATCACACAGCTGATCACACAGCCGATCACACAGCTGATCACACAGTAGATCACACAGTAGATCACACAGCAGATCACACAGTAGATCACACAGCTGATCACACAGTAGATCACACAGCAGATCACACAGTAGATCACACAGCATATCACACAGCCGATCACACAGTAGATCACACAGCAGATCACACAGCAGATCACACAGTAGATCACACAGCAGATCACACAGTAGATCACACAGCAGATCACACAGTAGGTCACACAGTAGGTCACACAGTAGATCACACAGTAGATCACATAGTAGATCACATAGTAGATCACACAGCTGATCACACAGCCGATCACACAGCTGATCACACAGTAGATCACACAGCAGATCACACAGCAGATCACACAGTAGATCACACAGTAGATCACACAGCAGATCACACAGCAGATCACACAGTAGATCACACAGCAGATCACACAGCAGATCACACAGCCGATCACACAGCAGATCACACAGTAGGTCACACAGTAGATCACACAGTAGATCACATAGTAGATCACACAGCTGATCACACAGCCGATCACACAGCTGATCACACAGTAGATCACACAGCAGATCACACAGTAGATCACACAGTAGATCACACAGTAGATCACAGTAGATCACACAACATGTTCAGATGATGAAGGCTGTCCAGGGAAGCTGATGTCATTGTTTCTTACCCGTTTGTCTTTGCTATTTATGTTTTTTGGCGCTTCCTCTTTTTTAAAAATGAATCATCATTATTTTTGTTTTAATGAAATCGGTTGTTGTTGTTGCTCCATCCAAACTCTCGTCACTTCGAGCAAACATTCAACCAGTCGGCATTCGGTTAACTTGTGGCGTCATCTCCGGAGCCCGTCCGTTGTCAGCTTCTTGGAGGATCTCCATGAGGGTATAAAACAGCTGTTAGCATGCTAACATTCGCTAAGAAGCACTGAACACAGGCGCAGCTCGGACCACTTTATAGGGAAAAAGTGAAGCTTTCAACTGGCCAAGCTGCCAATTGAAAACTTAAGGATTCATAAAAGTCATTATAATTCACCTTTAGGGGGAAATGAGTGTGTACTTATGAGCATAGATGGGAATATATTGGCTCCTCTACTGAATAAATGATGAAAATCCAGTAAATGAGCCCCGAAAAAGCTAAATGTCACATATTTAGACACGTGAGTAATCTACGAAACACTAAAATAACTCATGGGTTGTTTATTGGGTGACACAGCAAGCGATTTAGTACATTCTAGTAATTTCTGCACCTTTTAACAAACTCAACGGCATCTTTTCAGCTGGTGTTGAGACATTTTCGCTGGGGTTCACCCAGTGAAAGCCATCGATCTTATAAAGAGGAAATGAGAAGGCATTGCGGGACTAGATGACGCAGATGTGGTTGAATACGACGCTGCTGTTGTTGGTATATCGGTCGAGTTATTCATTTAAAGAAAGAAAAGAACTGGAGATCTCCTGCTGTGTTCTCAGCTGCCATAACTGTTCACACGACTTTGTGCAGAAACTGTATCCCAAACGGCGTTGCACGGCGTGGAAATGTTTGATCTCACTCATCCTTTGCCCTGATTTGGATCAACAGGGTTTATTTTCTATTTGTTGTCTCTTCAACTTGATCCTCAGCTGGTCCATCTGGGCCCATCTTTGACTCCCTACTGGCCACTGATCTGTGTTTGTTTGGCCTTTCTGCTCAACCTTTGGTCCCAACACGGCATCCATGACCCAGAATGCAATGCGCCGTGATGCTTAGTTGTAGTTCAAAGTGTGTATTAGCAACGATGGTTTCCAGCATGGCTAAAACTTAGGGCGAGTTAACTCGTTATTATCGCGTTAACTTGTTAATTATTTAACTCCGATAAATATTTTATCGCGCATTAACGCAGGTTTTATTTTTGTAAAAGTCAGTTGCTCACAGGCTTTTATTATTGTAAAAGTCTGTTGCTCACAGGCTTTTATTTTGTAAAAGTCTGTTGCTCACAGGCTTTTATTTTGTAAAAGTCTGCTGCTGTCTGCTGCGGAACAGGAAAAGAAAGTAATCTGCGGATCCACCAAACATGGAGAAGGGTACGGAACTTTTACTCGGCCATTTTCATGTGAAAGTTCTTCCAGACGGCGGAGTCGACAGAACCAAAGTCATCTGTAAACACTGCCAAGTTGAATTGTCTTCTCAGCGTAGTAGTTCCAGTCTAAAATATCACTTAAAGGCAAAACACACAACTGATAGCAGCAAGTCATTCAAGGAAACAGACAGTGGAGCGAGGCTTCTACATAAAAACTACAGAAAGATGCTGATGTTAAAAGTGTGTTTGCACAACAAATGTTATGGCACTTTCATTCATATGGCAGCACATTTAAAATAAAAGTAAATGCTAAAAGCTATACACTACTTTTGGATTTTTGGATTTTGCGTACAAATGCGATTAATCGCGATTAATCAGGGAAATCATGTGATTAATTAGATTAAACATTTTATTCGTTGCCCAGCCCTAGTCAGAATACATTTCTCTTAGCTTTCATTAGAAAGCCAGAGGGTGACGGGATGAGATGTAAACAGAGTTTTACTTTCACAGCGTGGCTCATTGTTGTCTTTTCGAGACACGGCGTTAAGTAATGCCCACAGTCTGATGAAACGGGGGCAGAGCGGGGCTCGCTGTGCATGCCTTCCTGAGCTGCCCTCATTCCTGGCACAGGCTCCGTTCACACAGATGGTCGGGACGGCTTCATGGACGCTTGAAGCTTGGCTGATCAGCCGCTTCATGTGTGCAAAGTTTCCACGGCTCAGCCGGCTTCTGGAACATCTCGACTCGGGGCAACAGGGTGATCTTAACTGCCCCTTTTCAGAAATTAAGAAGGTTTTTTTTTTTTTTTTTTTTTTAAATCAGACATAGCAACAAATATTACAAATCCCTAAAATCAATGTTGTTGCTGATCATTGACATATCCCAGACCATAATTATCCCCGCTCAACAATTCCACTTTGCATTCTATATATTGAAAATACTATATAGCAATTTTAGCAAGTTTTTTTTTTTTTTTTTTTTTTTACAGAAATCGGCGTTTACATCATATAAACCAGTATTTAAAGGGTTTAATTTTTGAAAATAATTGAAAACTTGGTAGTTATGATCAGAACTGAAGTGGAATAAAAGATCTACGAAAAAAAAAGCGGAAAAAAATATTAACATATTATGTTGTTAGGTCGTTTTAAAAGGGGACAAAAATGTCCCTTTTCAGAAATTCTGTTTTAAATCAGGTACGAGGGTTAAAAAAAAGGTATTTAGGGTGTAGAATTTCCACATATAAGCAGATTAACTAAGTGCTGAGGACAGGAAGGACATAGGATGTGCCTGCTGCCGCCGTCACCTACGTACATGCAACTAAAGTGGCGGGATCAGCTTCACAATCTGCCCAAATCTTCGCTAACACGCGGGACTCAAGTAGAAACACGATGTCATTAGTTTATGTAGAAAAACATGAAAGGGAGGTCAGCTTCTGCCAGTCACGGAAGAGTCAAGATTTACCTTTATCATCTTTAACAAACAGATGGCATTTTGGTACAAAACCACGTAGCTGCTGCCAAAATATGACGTTAGTGGAGCTTATTTGAACAGAGTTATGCAACAAAAGCAAGAGGAGCAGAGGATCTTTTTTCCTTTGGAAGATTAAGATTGCTAAAGGAGGTTGTAGCCAGGGCCTGTAACACCGCATTATGACGGTTTTAGGAGCGAGATTCAGAGAGAAGACGTCTCATCTCCACTAATGTTTAAAGCTCATCCTTTAGCTGAAACCGAGAGTGTTCAGTAGCTCTTATTCCCTTTAATCTGCATCCAAAAGGAAAACAACAGCCAGCCGTAATCACTCTGTATGTCCAAGTGAGCGGCTAACAAACTGCAGCTGGAAATAAGATCGATATTAAACGGGGTTATCTCTGGTAGAGGTGCATTGTCTGCTGATATTCTCACCAACACTGTGTAAGCATTTGTTTTTAATCTGTCACCAGTGTCTGATTAACTCGGATGTAACTCCTGATGTAGCACAAGCTGCTGTAAAAATACCCAAAAAACTTCATAAAATGCTTCCTCTTAATGTCCTTTCTGACATGTGTCTCAGTTGCTTTGTTCCACTTAACCGTGAGTCCAAAGTGACCGCGATGCCCTTACTGAGCAGCTAATGTCAGACACTGGTCTCTGTCCAGCTCATTCATCAGCTCCCTGCATCCCTTCCTCCATTCTGCATATTTCTGTCTCTACACTCAGGACATTTAAGCCATAACAATGTGATCATGCTTACGTTACTAACTTGCTGTTCGTGCAATCATTGCTTTGATAAACAATATGTTCTCTTGAGGCCAATTATGCTGCTTATTACGTTGAAATGTCCCTTTTTAGACGTGCATTTGTCTCCTTTAGCCAAAGTTAAACTGTAGGAAACGCTGACATGTGATCCTGCATCACCAGTAAAGTTTTCATCTACAGATTTAACAGTGTAAATAAGTCAGTGGGTTCAGTTTGGCTCCTTTCTGGTCTTCATGCTAAGCTAAGCTAAGCTAAGCCAATGGGCTGGTGGGTCAGTGTTGACATTAAAGGGATAGTTCGCCTCTTTTGACATGAAGCTGTATGACATCCCATATTAGCAACATCATTTATGAACATGTTCTTACCCCCTGCTGCATCCTGTGAGCCGAGTTCCAGCTGAGTTTTGGCGTTGATGAAAGTAGTCCGGCTAGTTGGCTGGGGTCGCAAAAATAAAGCGTTTTGCTTCTCAAAACAATATGCGTTCAAAAGAGTAATACATTTGCATCACAAAATCGTTCTCCAGGAAAAAGTCAGACCTCACAATCGCTTGGCACTATTTTCTCTCCCTTCGTATCACTGCGTGCTGTGTAGACCGAAGTGCAGTGATACGAAGGGAGAGAAAATAGGGCCAACTAGCCGGACTACCTTCATCAACACCAAAACGAGGCTGGAACTCGGCTCACAGGACGCAGCAGGGGGTAAGAAAATGTTCATAAATGATATTGCTAATATGGAATGTCATACAGCTTCATGTCAAAAGAGGCGAACTATCCCTTTAAGTCTACTTTTATCAATCTTTTCATTTGTCTGTAACATCTGAGTGCTTGGCAGTAACTCCAGCCTGTTCAGTGGATCTAAAACCACCAAACTTCTCCTGTTTTCTCCCGCCAGGCTCTTGTTTCTGGGTGGCGCTGCTTGACGGACGGGTGGTGGGCATCGTGGCAGCGCAGGGCCACGAGGACGACAACACCGTGGAGCTGCGGCGCATGTCGGTGGACTCTCGCTACAGAGGTAAAGGCATCGCGAAGGCGCTGGGTCGCCGCGTTCTGGAGTTCGCCGTGCGCAACAACTACGCCGCCGTGGTCCTCGGCACAACGGCCGTCAAGCTGGCCGCCCACAAGCTGTACGAGTCACTGGGCTTCCGTAGATCGGGCCAGAGCGAGGACTACAGGCTACCCGGGATGAGCCGCTCGGCCCTGGAGAGGCTCTTCTTCCAGATCCGCCACAGCAGCTACCGCCTGCAGCTCCGTGAGGAGTGAGAGGTGACGGGAAGAAAGGGAGATGGAGGAAGAGAGGGACAGAGAGAGCAATAACCCTCCTTCTTCACCTGAGAAGCCCGGCTGCGTCCTCTCCTCCGACGGCGTTTATTTATTTCGTGTCACTAGAGATATGTTTCAGTAACACTTCTGTTTCATCTTAAAGTCACTAACATTTTTATTACGATTACGCCTTTGTTGCCGTTGTTTTTGTATTATACTTTTACATTTTAAATGAGAGTTTGTTCATTTTCCTCTATTTTATTAAGCTATTTTTTTGTATCTTAACCCTTCCCCTTTCCACTGGATGAGAAAACCCCCCCCAAACCCCGAAGGCCTCGAGATCACGTGACTCAGATCAACACTTCCCCTTTATCACTACTCCACAAACTCCCCTTCTTACCCCTCCCCCAACTCCTCAGACCCTCCCTTCCCTCCCAGATTTCTCCCTAAATTGTCCCACGGCAGAATTCGGCGGGCGGGTTTTGACGCAGGAGAGCGCCATGCGGCGCTTGCACCCTGCTGAGAGCCGGAAGGGTCAGTGGATATGTGGGGGGGGGGCTGGGTGTGCTTTTGATACACACTCTCAGACTTTTATAAACAGTCTTGTACTGTTACACAGTGTGTGTCGCACACGCGAGCCATTTGGCTGTTCGCCGTTCTCTCAAGACACCATATTGAAGCACAGCGAGGGCGCGTTGCTGACGCCCCCCCCCCCCCCCGCGCGGCGGGGAGGGAGGATGAGCAGGATGGGCATCTATCCTGCGCCCTGAGTGGACACGAATCAGCACTGTGCATCTTCCTCACACACTCGACTGAGTGATTGTTCAATCTCCTCCTCTTTTCCCCCCACTTTATTTCATTTCTCTGTTTTTTGTCCTCACGGGAGCTGTGGAGAGGGTCTCTGATTGGCTGAGATGACAGGGGGGTGCTATAGCTGCATGTCGGAGCTTGTGTGTGTGTGTGTGACAGGTGAGAGTACGTAGCCGTGTGTGTGTGTTTATGTTTGTGCATTCGATGAGGCTAAACCAAGCCTCTAAAGTTTATGAACCTTTCTCTCCGAGAGTCGAGTATTATCGAACTTAACCACGACTACTTTCTACAAACTGTTTACTGATTGAATCGAGATCAATTCTGGACGTTTTTCATTATGTTCACAGTTCAACTGATAATTTGTAATTTTTTGTAACTTTAAAGAAAAAAAAAAGGCCACATTTAAATATGCAAATTCTACCGTCAAAAACCCACGACAACGACTTACGTAGCTGCAGTCTCCCCTTCACACACCTGATCCGGGTTATTGGGGAACAACCTGGGAAAGACATGACTACTAGCAATACTTGCAGACCTGCAGTACACGACTGAGCACAAACAGCAAATAACTATTTGAGGCCCTCTATTGGCGCGAGTATTCCTGCTCCCCCATGTGTTTATAGTGTGCATACAGCTGAAAACTCATGTAGCGAATGTCCAAGTTTCTCCCTCCATCTCCGTGCTCCCACCGAACAACCAGCAGTAGATTCAGCCATACTCTGAGCCTAAGTTGTGTCATTAAACATTTATAAATAAAAATAAAAAAGACTAAAAAAAAGCACATAAAGTTTAAAAAAAGGAAAAAATAAATAAAGAAGACAAATGTAATTGTCACAGAGCTAGCACTGACCATCCATGCCTTGGTTTCCTTTCCCCCTTTAAACTCTCCTTCCCATCCACGAATCTGTCTGCAACCCTGGGCTAGACCACACACCCTGCACCCCCCCCTCCACCGACCTCTCCCGTCTGAGCTCCCATTCACCCCCCCCCCCCATCCCTGCATGTGCCCCGGAGCCTTGCTGCACTGCTTTAATTACTCCATTTGAAGCTCGTTGGACCAGTCCTAGACCCCGCCCCCCTATTCTGATGTCATCTAGGCAGGGGTGGGGCTGGTGACAGGCTGCAAATGATGCACGGTCATGTGTGCAAGGGTGGGATGCAGGAGGCTTGGACTTTGGAAGAGAAACTGTGTGTATGAGTGCATGTGTGTGTGCGTGCGATGAGAGTTGGTTCGGATGCAGAATGAACTCACCAACTGCAGCGCTGCCTGGATGACATTACGCCTGCCAGCCAACCAACTGTAGAATGCAAAAAGCAATGCAAGTGTGGCATGCCTCTGTACCCAGTCTGTGTACGGTGCCTGCCCTGGAAAAGCATAGAAAAAAACATTAATGACATATATGTACTATATATACTATCTATATATGAAGAAAAATAAGCTTCTTTTTATGATTAACATATAAAAGACGTGTGTGTTTCTTTGGGGGGAAAAAAAAAGAACAAAAAGAAGAAATCTATGTACCATTTTGCATGAAATGTGTCTTCGAAGGCAAATATAACTCAAAGGGGAGAAAGTCGGCGCGGAAAAAGAGCTGGAAATAACAAAAAATGTGTAGGTTTTTATCATAGTTTTTACGTGATTCTTTTTTTTTAAATTATGTTAATGCTCTGATCGAGACAAGCGTGTGAAATACAATAAAACAAAACAACCACAAACGTGCTGAAAAAAATCTAAAAAATCTGCTCGAGGCAGCCAAACGTTATCTGGGCTCGATTCTGGAAATCTAAAAGCAGCTTTATCCATCACTGGAAACACTGGAATCATGAAATATTCTTCAGTTAGACCAGCTCGTCAGAAGGACTCGAAGGCACAAAAGGACGTATTCTAAGCTCATAACAAGTAAAAGTATACGATGCATACCCGCCTGCCTTTGCAGCTAATGTTATATGACACTTGCCCCACGATTATCAACCTCGGGATGTACTTATCTAATACCCACAGAGTGATACGGCCTCTTAATGCTGTTTTTCATGGCATGTAAAACGAAACACTCCCAACTGAACTGCTTTTAATCTTTTAAAATGACTTCTGAATGAAATTCTACATTTAACACAAGTTAAAGGTGTCAAACAGTAGCGAGTTCAGATGTTTTCTTCGTTGGGGCCAACGTGTGGAGGGCGGCTCAGGTCAGCCGTGCTCTGAGGCGTCCTGAGGCGGCCTGTCACAGTCAGAGTCAGGCCGTAAGGTCACCGTCGCCCCTCATCTTACATCAGCCATCTCTGCTCGTGTGCTCAGGCCCTTCAGACTGCTCTTTGTCGGGCTCGTCGGAGGATAAAGTTGTTTTTTTTTTATTATCTTTATCTCGCTTTTAGCCAAATTACCATCCATAGTGGTACATATTACGAATCAGAATGCCTTTGCCGAGGCTTCATGCACTAAAGTATCAAATGTCTTGAGGACTGCATGGCTTTGAGCTAGAGTTTAAGGACGGTTTTGTGCACTGAGCAATGTCTGTTTAACTGCTTCATGTGAATGCCATGCCCTGTGAAGACTCACCTCTGTTTAAGGCCGACTGGTCTCGCACACTTAATGTCAGAATGTAGTAAACTGTATGCATCTACCAGAGTGTACATTTACTTTCACACCATTCCCCTCAAATGATGTGCAGACGAACAACACGGAAGCTTTTTGTTTGGTTTTTTTTCGGTGTTTTTTGAACGGGAAGTGTGTCTCTCTAACGGCTGAGGCTTATGCTATGAAACCACTAAAACAATCTTCACCAGAGGCACAAGCTGAGGGTACGGGAGCGAACACTTCAAATTTAGAGGCAACGTTAAGCTCTGCCTGTTGTACACTGGAAAAAATCTAAATCTTACCAAGTATATTTGTCTCATTGAGTATCTCATTACACTTAATATAAGACACAATTGCCTAAGAAGTATCATTTCAGCAAGGCATAGGGACTTGTTTTAATACAATACATCTGGAATATCTTGTTAAGTGAAAAAGTCTTGAAAACAAATTGTTTTGAGTCATATTTCACATGAAACAAGCTTTTTTTTCCCATTTGAAGAGGTTTTTAAGCTAATTTCAAGATCACTTTTAACTCAAAAGTCCTAAATATCACATTTTATTTCAAGAAATCTTGACAAGCAGATTTTCACTAGTTCCATTGGCAGATTTTTTTTTGCTTATTTCAAGCAAAAACGTCTTTTATTTGTTTTTCTTACTTATTTTTGGAGGGGCATTTTTTCCAGTGTAAAAAAAAATCAAATAGCAGAAATATCAGCACGAATCCTGATTAATTATCCTTCAGTTTATCAACAAGGTAAAGGAGCCTGTTGTTCAAATTGCACAAATGTACAGACCCTGTGGGTTTGCTGTGTTGCTCTGACGGCGGTTGGGGTCGAAACCCTCACAGGCATGAATGTAAAACTGCCAACATTTGGTTTTAAACCTTCCCTGGTTGCTTTTTGCTTTCACGAAGGAGAAGAACAGTGAAAAAAAAAAAAAAAAAAGGTTAAGAGCAGCTACCGGTTCTTTCATTCAGTGACTAAACCACTCCATTAGATGTTGGGACATTTTTTTGTGTAAATAGCCTGCGTCTGTGATGTTTTATTTTTACCGCAGCCCGTCAGTTTTTGCTGGTCTGAACCCATTTTTTTTTGCCCCAGAAAACTGTTTTGTCGCCTGGAACGTCCCACCTAACGAGGAGGGCGAGGGAGGAATGTGCCACATTGGCAGTTAAAGAGGGGGTGAGTGGGGTGGAGGAGGCCTGCAGCGACAGAGCTCCCCAGCACGGACTCCCCCTCTCTGTCTACCTCTGGTGAGGATTTTTTGCTCCGTCGTGGCAAATGCCGAAAGGACTCACTCTGGACTGAGGCCACAGGTGCCAAGAACACATGAAGCACTTGTAGCACAACTGCGTCTTGTTTTGCTATTACTGTACAGTACTGGTAGTTTTATTTTCATTTGTACATTTCTTACGAAGATGATGGGTGATGTCATTCTTTCTTTCTTTCTTTCTTCTGTGTGTATCATCAGCATATATACAGGCTACTTTTAGAGGTGGGAACATTTTTGCCAAAGGTGACAGTAACTTGCTGCATTTTTAATCCCAGTCTGAGCTGAACACAATCCCAGAATCGCTCGTTATTGTTTGGAAGAATCCTGCTCATGTGCCATCTAATCAAGCAATAACACAATACCTATAAGGATTTTATTAAAAAAAACATGAGATGCTGCATTGATATTATATCCCTTATACTGCACCAATTAGTGGCTGCGATGCCGTAGGAGCATCTGCATTGTAACACGAAGCCTGGAGGAGGAGGGGGGGGGGAGTCTGTAAAATGTTTCTGTTTTCTTTTTCTACTTTTCTTTAAACGGAGGTGTCAAAGATGTTTTTTTTTTTTTGAGTCAAAGTATATTTGTACGGGAAATGGCGCTAAAGGTTGAGCGGTTCGAGCGGGCAGGAGAAGACGACGCTCTGAAAATGCTCTCTGCTGCAGCGGTTTAAGGCCACATTTACACATAGCCGGGTATTTAGAGAAACGAATATCCCCCAACCCCCCCCCGTTTTCAATAATAACATCGTGCACACAACATCGTTTTCAAAAAACTTGTCATTTACATCAACCCGCATAAATACGCCGTCAAGCGCCATAATAACTATGCCAAACCTATTGGCGGCAGTGTAGGGAAAGGAATCAAAATCCTCAGAATCAACACCAACAAAAAACACATTTCGGACCCAAGTGGACAGTAATCGCTCTAGAAACCTTTCTGATTATTATTGAAACAGCCGATCTAGACAGACCGAATGCATTTGCCGTTTTATGAAGTCTACCCTCCTCAGCCAAATAGTACAGGGTGAGGGCAACTTTTTTCGTAAAAATTAGTAGAACTTTAACATCAAAAATGATAATCCTGATCAGTAGCCAAACAAATTGTAAACATAAGGCGCTCGCATGACGTTAAGCATTTTCTGGCGCATAATGTGCCTAAAACGCCGTTTGTCCCAGTTGACACGGCAACACATAACCGGCGTTATCAGAAATCTCCACTTTGGCCGGAGGTTTTAGAAATAATCGTTTTCTGTGATAAAAACGGGGTTTTGGTAGCCTGGCTGACGCGTCCACATCTCGATGAGATGGTGGTCTGGGAACTAGGTGTGCATTTTCTCGTATTTGAGGCGTGGTTTACGAATGCCTAGAGCCGTTTATTGGGCGCTACGAATGTCTATCAAATGACGTCAGGTTCTTCCCATGCTGCTTTGCGCGCGATTCATAGCCAATTGTATCACTTATACCAGATGACGACAGAAATTCGACGAGGAAGAAGAAAAAAAAAAGTTAAATAAAAGTAAACTTATTTTAAAACTTACTTAAAACACTTTCTAAGGCTGCATCGAACGGTAACGTTGTGTCCGCTGCCATGTTGGATTAACGCTCTACAAGCTTCGGTGTAGCGCATAGACGTCGTCATCAATATCTGCGTCTTCCTATCGTGTAAACGGGGCCTAAATCTCTAAACCGAGGTTTTAATTCGAGGACTTCTAGTTAGCTCGCTCAGACGCGCACTCAAATTCCAACTCCACAACTTCTTGTCAGTACGACCGAGAGTGATCAATCAACAGAGATTCTCCGAATCTTCGAGCCAGTGATTGTAAAAGTTGTAAAGTATATTTTACTGTAAATAGCACCATTGGGGGGGTCCTTTTTACTCCTTTTGTAACTACAACTGTGGATTTACAAGATATGAAAATATATTTTTAATTGATTTAAAAAAAACAAAAAAGAGATTCTCCAGCAGTCCAACACTGAGCGACAGCAGACACTTTCAGACGCAGTCCTTCTCGTCCCTTCCTGCTCGCTCGAACGCTCGATAAGACGGTCGTGGCACCGCGGCAGCGGCGGCTCTGTTAGCTTGCAGCACACACCAGCCTCGGCCGTGAACATCTGCGGCTGAGGACTGAGCTATCGAGCAACAGCTAAAGCCGCTGCGGTGCAACGGCGCTCTTTGCCCCCGAAGCCCTGTCATGGCTGTTGTCCGTTGCCAGGAAACCAAGCCGCACAAAGCACAGCGGGGGGACTGATACACAGCCACACTGTGGGGAGGCAGGCTGGTCGGCCAGTAGGCCGCGATAGAGGAGTGGAAAGAGGAATTGATGGATAGACGCTGGACTTTAGGGGGATGGGATTAAAACTGCTACTTCTATCTTAGAGGTTACAGGAAATTCATAGAAGAGACCCTGATCATGGGATGTAGAGCAGTGAAGTAAATAGTGCCTGGGGTCCACTATGTCAGAGAGGTTATCAAAGATCAAATGAAAGTGTAGAGAGCAGGTTTGAATGTGGCAGACGGGAGCTCTGAGGTGTATCATCCACATGTAGAGCGATGATAACACAGCTGGTGCAACCAGTCTGCCCCCCCCCATCCACAGTGAGACCGCAGTGAAAAGCCGTTTTATTTCCTGGGGTCAATTAGCTTTCAGTTCCCTTTCAGCTGTATAATCACACCAGGATTACTATTATTATTATTATTATTATTATTATTATTGTGGCTTATTAACCCTTTTTTTTTTTTTTACTGACAACTGGAACCCTGTACAGATGTAAAGATGGGATTTCTTGCATTGAGATGACTGAAAACAAGGATGTATATATATATTGTATCAATTAAAAAGACGATGCATTAAGCTTTTACATGCTGCGGCTCTGAGTGCGTTTCTATTTTCAGATGGGAGAGAAAATTAACGGGAATAACCCGAGGCAAATGTTAGATTTGAAGAGATAGATAGATAGATAGATAGATAGATAGATAGATAGATAGATAGATAGATAGATAGATAGATAGATAGATAGATAGATAGATAGATAGATAGATAGATAGATAGATAGATAGATAGATAGATAGATAGTTTATTGATCCTGAAAGAAATTCAAGGAACAAAAGTCAGGAATCGCAGGGTCTACTTACACATCCCAAGGCAGCGATGAGTTGCTCATGCGGTTGCCCTTGACAACCGAGTCTTCAGAGGTACTTTCAGACCACGGCTCCTGCTGGACACTAAATTGAATACATCGCAGTATGAAAAAACACACTTGTGACCTTGCATGTCTCATCTAAAAGATATTTACCTGCATAAAATGTTTTTTTCTGCATTAAAATCAGCAGAATTTGAGACATGAACTGTTTCTCCTGTGATTTCGCTGCTGAAGTTAAACGATGTTCAAGCCGAGCATGAAGCAGCCAATCATCCAATCATTTAAGAACAGTTTTATACGTTTTACCTCCAGCCAGTCCACGAGTGCCCACTTCAATTCCCCTCCCACCTTGCAGAGGAGGAGAGGCCTTGCACTCTTCAACCACCAAACAATGAAAGAATTAAGGGGCAGATTTCCATAATACTGTCCGTCTGGCTCTGGCTCCGAGCCGCTCTGGTGAGAAAAGCTCCTCTGAAATCGACAAACGGAGAGTGGAAAAGCTCGAGGCCCATTCAGCTGAGACTGAAAGGGAACTACAGGAATGCAACGACAAATAAAAGAGGGAAGTTTTTGCTCGTTAATCCGCATGCTGCTTTAACAAGCGACGGCTCAAACAATTAGCAGCCGACACGAAATGACGCTTCGGATTCATAACTGGGGTTTGTTTAAAAATGCCTCGAGGCAGATGCAGATTCTGCCTTCATCAAATTAAAATCAGTTTGATCCATAAAGCACATTTAAAACAGTTGACCAAAGGGCCGCGCAGGACGCAACTCAAATGAGAAAACTGGATTAAAAAGCAAAAAAAGACGACACAAAGTAACGTCTAACGCGAAAAAACTTCCTCTCAAAGTAAGAATTAAACAATAAAAACGCTTAAAAGTGTTCAAAATACTCAAATTGGTAAATGCAGTTTAAGGCAAAGAAGAACTAAAATGTCTTTGGTTGTGTTTTAAAGCTGCTGTCGCCACAGAGGGAACATTTAAAGGTACGATCTACCTTATCAGAGCAGTTTCTAAGAGGACCTAAGAGTTCTGGAGTCAGAGTAAAGACAAGAGTTCTGAAGTATATTCACGTGTAAGGCGTTAAAAAAAAAAACATACGGAAGATTTAGCTTTGTGGGTTTAAGGCGTTTTAATGACAGGGCAACATAAAAGGGGCAAAGGGAGCCTTGCTGAGGCCGCCAATCAGGAGGAAGCTCGGTCAGCGTGCCTGAAAGTCGGTGAATGTGTGTTTCTGAAGGCTGCGTACGAGCATCTGTGGAATGTGTGTGTGAGACACACTAACAATATAAAAGGGTGAGCGAGCACATAAAGGATGAACCGGATGAGATCACCTGCTTTGAGTCAATGAAAGGTGAAGTTTATTAGGAAAAGAAAGCACCGAGGCTTCACCGCGGCGCCTGTAAACGCCGATGTCTCTCATCGTTAATCAACCATTAAGAGTCTCTGGGATTACTCTGCCGTCTCGTTTGCGCGCCTCTCGTTAAGTCATCGGCTCCGCCGATGCTAAAACGCAGCATGCTAATTAGCTCGAGAAGGCCAGGTGTGCTTAAGTGGAAACAGGTGAGAAAGGTCAGCAGATGCAGGAGCTTTATTCAGCATTAAGGAGGCATAAAAACAACAGAAACGTGGATGTTGTTGGTACTAAACTTAGTATGCGAACATAGCAACAGAAAATCGTGTAAACCAATGAATAGCCAGCCCTCTAAAACACGGAACTTCACCTCAGCAACAAAGCAGAGAAAACGCTTCTTTTCTCCTAACGAGGGAGTGAAAACAGACGAGGAGGAGGACGAGGAATCTCTTTTTTTTTTTTACAGGATGGAGAGATGGGAAAAAAAAAAAAAAAGAACTGGTACAATCCAGTCTCTGGCTCCTGCCGTTGCCCGAGGATACGGATGGAGCGAGGAGCTGCAGCTGCCTGGTTTCCATAGTGATGTGGATGCAGGACAAAGTGGAGAGAGGAAGGGGGGAGGGAGCAGAGACTATCTGAAATTAAACGAGAGCTCAGAAGGTTTAGAGCACACCGAGAGGAAGAGGAAAAATGATGACGGTGGCACAAAAAAAAAAAGGTGGGTTTGATTTGATGGAAAGGCGTGGGGGTGGAGGTGCCGGCGGAGGAGGACGAATCTCAAGAAGGAGGAGACAAAAGGGGGGTGTTGAGCTCAGACATGGATCCCCAGGACTTGCCACTGGAGACTGCCACCTTCAGGGGGACCTGGGAAACACGCAGAAGAAGAAAAAAGAAGGCGTCTTTGTGGACGTGTGACGCACAGAAACCACCGCTCACTCTTTTCTGCGCGAACCCGTGAAGAAATGTTCTTATGTTCAACAAACGAGAACAATCAAAGCGCTTCACTCACTTTAAGATGAACTCCAAGATGGTCGATGTGCTGGAGGGACTCCATGGTGCTTCTCACCAGAGCTGCACGCAGACACATGCAAACACATGCAGACACATGCAAACACATGCAGACACATGGAGACAGGAACATGTTAAACTCAGAATATAATTAAGATATATAAAAGACACATAAAGCTCTTAATGACCGAGCTCCATCATATCTTAAAGATCTCACAGTTAGATATTTTCCCAACAGAGCACTTTGCTCTCAGACTGCAGGTTTACTTGAGGTTCCCAGAGTTTCTAAAAGCAGAATGAGAGGCAGAGACTTCAGTTATCAGGCCCCTCTCTGTGGGACCAGCTGCCAGTTTGGGAGGCGGAGCCTTCAGTTATCAGGCCCCGCTGTGGAACCAGCTGCCAGTTTGGGAGGCGGAGCCTTCAGTTATCAGGCCCCTCTCTGTGGAACCAGCTGCCAGTTTGGGAGGCAGAGCCTTCAGTTATCAGGCCCCTCTCTGTGGAACCAGCTGCCAGTTTGGGAGGCGGAGCCTTCAGTTATCAGGCCCCTCACTGTGGAAGCAGCTGCCAGTTTGGGAGGCAGAGCCTTCAGTTATCAGGCCTCTCTCTGTGGAACCAGCTGCCAGTTTGGGAGGCGGAGCCTTCAGTTATCAGGCCCCGTTGTGGAACCAGCTGCCAGTTTGGGAGGCGGAGCCTTCAGTTATCAGGCCCCTCTCTGTGGAACCAGCTGCCAGTTTGGGAGGCGGAGCCTTCAGTTATCAGGCCCCTCTCTGTGGAACCAGCTGCCAGTTTGGGAGGCGGAGCCTTCAGTTATCAGGCCCCGCTGTGGAACCAGCTGCCAGTTTGGGAGGCGGAGCCTTCAGTTATCAGGCCCCTCTCTGTGGAACCAGCTGCCAGTTTGGGAGGCAGAGCCTTTAGTTATCAGGCCTCTCTCTGTGGAACCAGCTGCCAGTTTGGGAGGCAGAGCCTTCAGTTATCAGGCCTCTCTCTGTGGAACCAGCTGCCAGTTTGGGAGGCAGAGCCTTCAGTTATCAGGCCTCTCTCTGTGGAACCAGCTGCCAGTTTGGGAGGCAGAGCCTTCAGTTATCAGGCCCCTCTCTGTGGAACCAGCTGCCAGTTTGGGAGGCAGGGCCTTCAGTTATCAGGCCCCTCTCTGTGGAACCAGCTGCCAGTTTGGGAGGCAGAGACTTCAGTTATCAGGCCCCTCTCTGTGGAACCAGATGCCAGTTTGGGAGGCAGAGCCTTCAGTTATCAGGCCCCTCTCCTGTGGAACCAGCTGCCAGTTTGGGAGGCAGAGCCTTCAGTTATCAGGCCCCTCTCCTGTGGAACCAGCTGCCAGTTTGGGAGGCAGAGCCTTCAGTTATCAGGCACCACTCTGTGGAACCAGCTGCCAGATTGGGAGGCAGAGCCTTCAGTTATCAGGCCCCTCTCCTGTGGAACCAGCTGCCAGTTTGGGAGGCAGAGCCTTCAGTTATCAGGCCCCTCTCTGTGGAACCAGCTGCCCAGTTTGGGAGGCAGAGCCTTCAGTTATCAGGCCCCTCTCTGTGGAACCAGCTGCCAGTTTGGGAGGCAGAGCCTTCAGTTATCAGGCCCCTCTCTGTGGAACCAGCTGCCAGTTTGGGAGGCAGAGCCTTCAGTTATCAGGCCCCTCTCTGTGGAACCAGCTGCCAGTTTGGGAGGCAGAGACTTCAGTTATCAGGCCCCTCTCCTGTGGAACCAGCTGCCAGTTTGGGAGGCGGAGCCTTCAGTTATCAGGCCCCTCTCCTGTGGAACCAGCTGCCAGTTTGGGAGGCGGAGCCTTCAGTTATCAGGCCCCTCTCCTGTGGAACCAGCTGCCAGTTTGGGAGGCAGAGTCTTCAGTTATCAGGCCTCTCTCTGTGGAACCAGCTGCCAGTTTGGGAGGCAGAGCCTTCAGTTATCAGGCCCCTCTGTGGAACCAGCTGCCAGTTTGGGAGGCAGAGCCTTCAGTTATCAGGCCCCACTCTTGTGGAACCAGCTGCCAGTAAATGTCCGGGAAGCAGACACCCTTTCCACCTTTAAGACCAGGCTTAAAACTTTCCTTTCTGATAAAGCTTATAGTTAGGGATGGCTCAGGTGATCCTGAAACATCCCATAGTTAAGCTGCTATAGGCCCAGCCTGCTGGGGGGTCTCATCTGTCACACCTTTCCTCACTTTACTCTCTTTTTCCCCCGTTTAATTTCTCAAATGATATTATGTATATGTGACATTATTGTGGTCATTAACTGGTGTTTCCCTGTTCCAACAGATATCCTTTGAATGGTGTTACAGTGGGTTTTTCCCTCTTTTCTGTCTTCTCAAACCCCAGCTGGTGGAGGCGGATGGCCACCCTTCCTGAGTCTGGTTCTGCCAGAGGTTTCTTCCTGTTCAAAGGGAGTCGTTCCTCTCCACAGTCGCCTCAGGCACGCTCAGGACGGGAGATTGGACTGAAGACAAGTTTCGGTGCAATCTGTTGGTTTCCTTAGCGAGGAAAATGTTTTTGAATTGGCTCTATATGAATGAATTGGATTACTTTGAAAATAATTATGATTACAATGAATTGAGTTTGAATTGGACTTTATTATTTAAGTGCCTTGGGATGACATTTGTTGTATTTGGCGCTATATAAATAAAACTGAATTGAATTGAACATACCTCAGTGGTAAACTGTATGCTGCAGCCTTTGTAAAGCATCCATAATTTAACCAAAACAGGTGAGCTCGTGCAATCTGAAAGTATTACATCACAGTGGCTTAAGCCATCGCACATTTCTTTATATTTTGCCAAAAAAAAACACCTGGTAAACATGTGCAGGATTCATTGAAACATGTGCAAACATGAATATAAAAACACAATAAAAGGCAGAAACAGAGTTAGTTCAGTTCTGAGCAGCTTTAAAGTGAATATTCGGTCTGAGCTCCTTTATCCTCCAGCACAGCCTGAACCCTCTCAGACGAGCTTTCTGTCCTGTCTTTAAGGAGTCTTCAGGAATAGTTCTCCAGGCTTCTTGAAGGACATCCCAAAGCTCTTCTTTGGATGTGGGCTGCCTTTTGTTCCGTTCTCTGCCAACATGACCCCACACTGCTTCAGTAATGTTGAGCTCCGGGCTCTGGGGAGGATTCATCCCTCCATCAGACCTGCTGCCACTGATTTTCAGCCCACTTCTTGTGTCCTTTGGCACAGCTCAGCCTTTTCTCCCTGTTTCCCTTCCTTAAGAACGGCTTCTTGACAGCCACCCTTCCATGGAGCCCATTTCTGATGAGGCTTGGGCCAACAGCAGATGGATCAGCTGAAGGTTCAGATGCATCTCTCAGCTCCTGTGTCAGGTCTTTGCTGGATGTTTTCCTCTTTCTTAAGGACATCACTTTCAGATCCTGTTCATCTGCTGCAGATAGTTCTTTTAGGCCTCAAATTTCCACCGTTGCCAAGTTTTCAACTAATAGCTGTTTGGAGATCAGCTTGTTGCTGCAAAAAAATACTATTTTATGTCTCTCAAACTGTTATCTTTGACACTTTTTGGGATTTTTTTTAATCTTTGTGACAGACTGCCGGTGAAAACGATACCATTTAAATTGTTTCTTTATGGTGTGTAGACACAAAACTGGTTAATTCCTCGAGTTAGGAGCCTTTTTTTTTTTTAATGTTTGAATGATTCAGAGTTAACACTTTTTTCCTCTGAAAATGGACTGTAACTAGAAAAGACCTTGAGAAGCCTGGTGAAATACCGCTGAACTTTAAAAGATTACAAGAAAGCCTGGCAGCTTCAAAGCAAAAATAACAGCATGTGCAATGTGTTTGTGTGCCTTTGTTCATTTACCTGCAAACTGTTCAACCTGCGAGTCCTCCACCTCATAAAGAAGCTCATCATGAAGCTGGGCGAGGAGCCTGCGGCGACACAGACACTCAGGTTCACACCGAAGCTTCCCACTGCTGTTAGAAGCCACCGATTGTTTCAGCTCCATCATCGAGCCACGGCGAACGCTTCAGCTCAGTCGTGTTTACTTTGCACGCTGCTCTCCTCACATATGCGTCTAATTCTTGCATGTTCTGGCTCGTGCTTCGAAGTGTGTTTACTCGAGCTGAATGTTTGGCAGCAGAAATCATCGGGGGTCCAAATCATCACAACAAATCGAGTTGGCTGTCAAACCAACGAGCGCCGCTTATGTGTTCTGACTCAAATCAGCTCGTCTGCATAAATAAAGCGAGGCCGCATCTCGTCTGGGTAGATTTAGAGTGTAAAAAGTGAATGTAAGGTTTGTAACATAGGCTCCTTAATGGCAAAATAACATTAGAGTCAAGCTGTCTACATGATACCTGCAGTTTGGGACTGTTGTGTCATGTTTGATGTTTGTACCTGGCAGACAGAGAGCTGGAGGAAGAGACCAGGCTGAAGATTCTGATCATGGCCATCTTACAGAGATCAGCGGCAGAACCTGCACTTACAGATAAAAAACACGCTTCTTTTAGACGATAAAATCGAGTGGGAGAGCATTAAAACCCTGCAGGTAAAAAAAAACTGGGTCAATGAATGGATGATCGTGAAAACTGTAACGTGGAAAAGAACAAAAACTAAAATGTTTTCGCTAAAAAGTTATCATGAAAAAAGAAAATTGCGGGGTGGGTCGGTGGCGTAGTGGGTTGAGCAGGCGCCCCATGTAGAGGCTACAGTCCTCACTGCAGCTGGCCCCTGTTCGAGTCCCGCACCGGACAGCCCTTTGCTGCATGTCATTCCCCCTCTCTCTACCCCCTGCTTCCTGTCTTTCTTCAACTATCCTGTCCATTAAAGGCATAAAAGCCCCAAAAAAAATCATAAAAAAAAGAAAATCATGGAGACTCTGCTCATTCATAATGACACAAGCTGAACACTGCAGCCCGAGTCAGACCTGCTGACACTCCTGAAATGCATATGTGCTCATGTGATCTGAGCCAACCTCTTAAGGATGGATTAACTGGATAATTATGGTAAATGATCCGCACCTTTTCAGCTTACAAAGAGCTTCTTTAAAGCGTTTCTCAGTTATCTAGTCTCACAGAGCCTCTGATTATATACATTTTTACCTCCAATCACACACCCTGTGAGCACCTCCAGGACCCTGTGGAGGTTTGGGGTCTTTCCCAACAACACCTTTAACAAATGAAGGGACTCTTTATGCAACAAGCCATCACCAAAGCTATTAAAAACCCTGTTTTAACTATTCTTTCACAGTGAAAAGTCTGAGAGGGTTGGTGAGGGCTGTGAGAGTAAAAACACTAAAGATCATTTCTAAAGAGCTTCACAATGTTCTCGGCTGGTGGTAACAAAGGCTGCACACTGAGGACACTGCTCCTGATATAAAAAGGTACAAAAATGCTCATATTCTAGCCACAGTCTGTCTGAAGGACTATTCTGTGTACAAAGAGAGCCAAAGCAGAGCTTTTTAGGAATGCAGAGCGTCTGTTCATCCCACCAACTGTGAAACACGGTGGAGGTTATATCATGCTGTGCTCGAGCCAGAGATCGCCAAGTCATTTTAGAACAAAACGTGTTATCAACTGAGAAAGTGGACCTTTCCAAACAGACCAGCAACAAGTTTTGGCCTAAACTCCATGAAGAAACATCTGGAGATTAGCAGACCCGCTAACTTTAAAGGGGTTGAGCATACAGCAGTGAAAGAGTTGCAAATATTACCGGAACACAAGAAATGTTTCAAAGCTTTCAGATCACAGTCCCGAGTATATTTCCTGAATTTTTATTCATTCTGTTCATAATAACTTAATTAAAAACTGTTGAAGTTTGATATTTTGTTTGCAGAAATGGTTCATTTGTGTTTACGCCTGAACATATTCATAAGAAACCTACCCTGGACAACAAAGTTGACGGCCTGCCTCTCAGCCTGCATGCGGACGCTCCAGTCTGGGGAGTCGATGTTGGGGATGTTCCTCCGACGGCCCATGATAGATAACACATAACCTACACAAAAACAACTACTCTTAGCACAATATCTGCATGCACTGTACGATAAACAGCATGTCGATCTAACTTAAAGGAATAGTTCGGTAAAAGAGTGATGGTCGGGCGCATGTGGCGTTCGCTGAACCGCCATTTGAGGTTCGAGTTGGTTTAGATGGCGAGAAGTTGCTACTGTTTTGTCCCTGCTCTCAGTAGCTGTTAGCTCGGCTCCTCCAACAGCTGATACCAACTACTCATAAACCGTCACAGGGTCCAGGGGGAGTGGTTCAGAGGCAACCCAAATGTGGAAGGAAGCAGCAGCGCAGAAGTGCTTGTTGAAACGCACTAAACAATAAGTAAACTCCAGAAATAAGATGCTAAATAAAGGAAACATGAGAACAGAAAAGCCTGAGCAAAGGAGTGGGGAGAATAAAGAGTCCAGGTGATGATAGTAAGACAAGGACTGAGATAAA
This sequence comes from Odontesthes bonariensis, assembly GCF_027942865.1. NCBI lineage: Eukaryota > Metazoa > Chordata > Actinopteri > Atheriniformes > Atherinopsidae > Odontesthes > Odontesthes bonariensis. Next base: position 7,646,158 of record NC_134524.1, read on the forward strand.
CCGAGAGGAAAATGTCCTGAGGAAGTGGATGTGTGGAAAACCAGACCTGAAACCACGGATAATGTAAGCAAAGCAAGAACATAGAACCAAAAAGACTGAACGATTAAACCACAAAAAGATTAGAAACTCAAAGGACGGAAAAGCAGAACACACACACACACACAAAAAAAACACATAAATATGTCACGATCCCAGCTTAAAGGGGAACTCTGGGGCATTTGAAGCGCAATCCCATTGCTAGAGGTTGTCAAATACTGACAGTAGGACACAGACTGGTGCAAATCGGCGCTCCCTGTGCGGAGATTGCACTGTTTGCGCAGCCTGTCATGCTAGCCAAATACGTGGTGGCGAAGGGGCAAATAATAAACCTTCCACGTAAAACAACAACTTGCACACTGCAGAAACGTCACACCACTTTATAAACCATCCGACAATAAAGTCACAAGCCTTACCATCAAAACCATATGCATGGTTCTCACATTACTGGCATGGGGACGTTACAAAACAACTTTATAAACAGCATGTAACTCACCGGCTGGTTGTAGGCTCGCGCATGTGAAAGCCCAAAAGAGTCAATGGATGATAATCCCATATGCAAAACAATTATCTTCTCTAGAAAAAAACTGCGTTCAAGTATTTAAAACATTACAACAATATTACTGGGCATGTATTACTGGGCATGTATTGTTGTAATGTTTTAAATACTTGAACGCAGTTTTTCTAGAGAAGATAATTGCTTTATGGGAGTATCGTCCATCGACTCTTTTGGGCTTTCACATGCGCGAACATACCGACAACCGGTAAGTGACAGGCTGCGCAAACAGCGCAATCGCCGCACAGGGAGCGTCGATTTGTCAGTATTTGACAACCTCTAGCAATGGGATTGCGCTTCAAATATACCGGAGTTCCCCTTTAAAAAACCCAAACTATCCCTTTAAGCTGGTATCTTATCAGGACACGCTCACAGGGCTCTGTTTCCTCTGAAGCATCAGACAAATAACCTGAATGGGATCAAATAAAGAGAGAAAATAGGGCCAAGTGATTGTGAGGTCTGACTTTTTTCTGGAGAACGACTTTGTGATGCAAATGTATTACTCTTTTGAACACATATTGTTTTGAGAAGCAAAACGCTTTATTTTTTAAGCCCCAGCCAACTAGCCGGACTACTTTCATCAACACCAAAACGAGGCTGGAACTCGGCTCACAGGACGCAGCAGGGGGTAAGAAAATGTTCATAAATTTTATTGCTAATATGGGATGTCATACAGCTTCATGTCAAAAGAGGCAAACTATCCCTTTAAAACATGTACTTGATGTGTAAATAAAGAGAATTCTGGTCCAAAACAAAGAGAAACTCTCAGTCACAAAACCCTAAAGACTTAAAAGGACTTTAGGATCGTTTGGTGTTTTATTCAACTGTGGACGCGAGTGCTTCCCAGCCTTATGGGGGACTATCATCCACACACGTGTGCGATGAATACAACAACATCCATCAACCCCGGTGTCCAAAGAGCTCACATGGAAAAGCAAAGAGAGATACACTCGTGGAATCCCAAAAACACACAAAGGATGACAACACAAGAATGCCTACTTCATGATACACGTATGCCAGTACATTCCACCATCTGCACAATAGAGCGGGCTTTACAGCTAAATCCCTCCAGTAGCCCTTACTATGAGCTAAGCCAGCCGGGGCACGAAACCCGAATGACCCTCCATCACGCACACAACGCATAAGAAACGAGAGCAACCAACACAAACCCTCCAGTCTTTGTGAGCTGACCTGTGACCCACGCATGTGACCTTTTCACCAGGAATGTGATCTTTGTTTAGGGGCCCGATGACAGCGACGTGCCATGTGCATTGTGTCAGTGACGCATCACACCGGCAGCGTTTCAGTGTATAAACAGGTACGGCCTCCGGTCTAATGGAAACGGAGGGTTTTTCCCACATCTGATGCAGCGACACGAAGCTGCGAAGGTCGAGATCTTTGGATTTCAGGCTGTTTTCGATATAAAAAAACAATGGGCCTCATGCAAGAACCGTTCGTACGCACAGATTTGTTCTTAAATCGTCCGTATCAGTGATTTAAGAGAATTTGCGCATTCACCAATCTTTTCGTATTTTACGTCTTCTTTCAGGTACAAACAGAATTTACAGAGTGATCCAGACCTATCGTAGGAGTTTCGTAAAATAGTCCGCTGCTAATCGAATCAAGTTAGCTTGACTAACGGATTGTATATTTGATTACTTTGAAGCAATCATAAGTAAATATATACATTGTACCTCATAATTATGCTGACATTATTCTGTTTAACTTAAATTATGCACTAATTGAAGGTTAATTTAACTCTGTATATAACAAAGTTAATGGGAAGCGTAACCAGCGGCTGACTTGCTACTTTTGGATGCCTTAGAGCGTCAGGCTCTTGGAAGAGAGCGTGTGTTCCGAGACCGTGTAGCTATCCTGCGGAGACAGATGAATGGCTGACATCGCGATTTAGGCGTCGTGGGCCCAACTAGACAAAACACTGATGAAAGAAGGTTCCCACCTGATGACCCCAATGATATGTTGGTCAGCACTGCTCACTGGTCTATATAGGGAGTATAGGGAATTATTCACTGAGTCTGGTCCACTTTTTTTCCCTTTAGCACAAGTTTCTTGTGTTTACCTTGAATGCCAAGGACTGTGCTGCTGCAAATATGCAGCTTTCTCGAGCCACAACTCCAGAGAGAAACACGACATTCAAACCCAATTCCACCCAGCAACACACACATATACGCATCAAAGCACCCGTGCTGTTGTGGAGCGCACTGAGCTGAAGGCCAGGTGGGTGTGTCTCGATACAGCGGGGGGGGGGGGGCAAACTTTTCTATAGCCCAGGAAAATCTGGCATGCTGCGTTTTGCACAATATTGCCATGAACGAGGGTCTCCTACTACCTGAACCAGCCCAGGCAGACCAGAAGGTGTGGTGCCAGAAGACCCCCCCCATAGACCACCCCATCAAAGTGCCATCATGATGAGGCAACAACTGATCGCACGGCTTTAGTTGCAGTCATCGAGCGCCTTTTTAAGCCATTTTCATATCAAACCATTTCTTCTTTATTTCGGTGACATTACGAACAGGTGACACTGAATTAACAGCACTCCTAATTGCTTGACAGATTTTCCTTTTTGGATCTCTGAAAGCAGAACTTTAATCTCAGAGCCCGTAAAGTGGTTCTTTTTTGCGCCTTGATGCCGTTTTCATGACTCAACACTTCCTGGCACAGGAGAGAGGAAGCACAGCTCCTAATATGGTATAATTTAGGGCGTGGAGTATGCAAATCTACTATCCTCGTGCACGCACGGGTGGCATTCATCATTTACGCAGGTCGTTTACACACTTTTTCTGAAGTTAAGCGCGTTTGTTGAATCTGACGTGGCGTGTTCGTACGAAAAAAGAAAGAGAAATTTAGAATAAAAATACGAAAATGTTCTTGCATGAGGTCCATTGTTCTGAAGGGGGGGAGTAAAAGCAGCTGTCGCCTCACAGCTCGCCATTTTGTGCCAAAATCTGTCTGAGATTCGTGGAAATATGGAGCAGAATATTGCGAAAAGAAAGTGATTCACCGCATCCACTTCACCAACTCTAAACTAGCCAAGATATATCCCAATATTAGAGATACATGTAATAGATGCAATTTATCTCCAGCTAACATGACACACATGTTTTGGTCTTGTCCTTGTCTCCATGATTATTGGACTAATGTTTTCCACCATATGTCCAAATTTCTCAATTTTACATTGCCACCAAGTGCAGAAATTGCTGTCTTTGGGATAAAATCATGAGAAGTTCACAAAATGGGCAAAGAACATTATTGCTTTTACATCCCTACTTGCGAGGAGAAGAATCCTAATGGGCTGGAAATCACCACGTGCCCCTACAACATCCACATGGCTTAAAGACCTCATGATGTTTCTTAGTCTCGAAAAAATTAAATACAATATAAGAGGGGATCCTGAGAAATTTGAGTTAACCGGGAACTCGGCACTAGAATACATACATAACTTAAAAACACTTGAAGATCCTTAAGCATTGATAGAGCATAATCTGACCCTACTATTTCTACTGTTTTTGTTTTTGTTTTTATTTTTGGTGCTGCTGTCTCATATGTGCCCAGTTAGAGGATGTCTATATGTTTGTTTTTTTCCCCCTCTTGATTGTATGTTGATTGGTAGTGTAAAGGAAATGTGTATATGCATCTCTGAATGTAGCTTATTTAACCAAATTGTTACATACACGTTTTATTGTATGTAGTGAGGAGGGCAGGGCAGGTTGGGGGGATTGAAAGGGTTCGTTTAAAAGAAAAAAAAGAAAATTGAAGCTTTCAATGTTAATTGTAATTTTTATATGTGAAATCAATAAACATATCTTTAAAAAAAAAAAGAATATTGTGAAAAGGTTCAGGGCGTCTGGGGAAATCTCGGTGTGTCCATCCGCTGCTGGATGACCTTCAAGCCCTTAAAGTGCACTGCATGAGAAACCGTCACGCCACCACGATCGATGCAGCCACACGGGCTCAGGAGGAGCTCAGAGAACCATTTTAACTCCACACGGTCCACCTCTGCACCCAGATATGTAACCTGAGGCTGCATCAGACGAGGAGGGAGCCAGATATCAGCTCTGAGCAGGAACACGGCCCAGTTCTCCGGACACCGGCTCACCTCAGATGGACAGAAAGACAGTGGACACGAGTCCACGTTTCAGCTGCTTCTGGGAAACACTGACGAGAAAGAGCATCCAGGCTGTTATCAGAGAAAGGTTCAAAGCCGGCGTCTGTGATGGTTGTGGGGGGGTTTTACCCAGAATGGTGGTTTTATCTCATTTTAAAATATGTAAACCCTTCAAAATATTCCAGTTTTTGTCCCTCTTTTCGCCCCGTTTCAGATACCAACTATCAGGGGCTCAGCACTGCAACACTTTCCCAGCGAGCTCAGATTACAGAAGAGCGTTTTATCCATCGGCTTTATTTCTGTTGTGCGATTTGTTCCTCAAAGAGCTTCTTCCGTCCGGCCCTCAGAGTTAGGAGACCTCTGTAACTGAAATTCAGGAAATTTCACATAAAAAAGGAGATAAAAACAGAGGAGCATCAAAATTCTATGAATTCAACAGAAGTACACAAGTGCCAAAACTGGATGGTTTAAAACTATGTTGGGCTAGGCACCTGGCTCAGGAGATTCCAGAAAATGATTGGTAAAAATCTATGTGCATCACGGTACTGTTACTCACGTGAAACACAATCACAGATATTAAATAGATCCTACTGGACTCCTAGCCTGATTAACATCGACTTTCAAATCTCTTCGAGATTCTGGTCTGACCAAGACAATAACGAATACGATTCGAAATGGCCTGGTCAACCCGCCTCCCTCGGGTTGCTACTGGTTGTGGCCAGAAAAGGCTGTGCCTAAGCTTAAGCCAATCACACCACTCTTTCCTCTGAAGTATGATTTAGCTACCAGCGGGGCTAACTGGTAGATTAAACTCTTACCAAAGCCAGTAGGGAGCAAGGCGAAAACGTCTTTCCTGTCAAGAAACGATTCAAGGGCTGTTCTTTGCTCGATTTTTAACGAGACTCTCCCGTCGAACACTTTCATTACAGCATCTACAGCAGTGTCAAAAGCTTGACGCTGCTCCATGTTGATATTGAATGAAGCGCTTCCGTGTACAATCCATGGGTTGAGTGGCAGTTCAACCACGTCACTACCTTGAACACGCCTCTACCCTGGGCCGTTGGCGCTGCTCAAAGTTGATTGCTTCCCGACAAAGTGGGTGGAGTTCCCCTGCCAGGGGGAACTCGAATCAACCTGAACAAGCAATTTGCCTGAGGTAGTGTAGCAGAGCCGAAGGTGTTGCGTCACTGCGAGGGCGGAGCCTGGGTACTGGACTCCCTCCAAATTGGCAAGACTGAAACTTAGAAATAGTGATATATGTTGGAGATGTAATAGAAAGGTGGGAACTCTGGTGCACATGTCATATGAGTGTGACAAAACTAGTGACATGTGGAATGCAATAATTTTCTTCTTGAATGAGATGTTTGGTACGCACTTGACCAAAAACCCTTCGTTGTGGCTTTTGGGACGGCTTCCAAATAATATTCAAATGTCAAAACGCCGAAAATCACGGTGTCGTTTAGCTATGATACCAGGGTGCAGGATAACTTTACGCCACTGGAAATCTCCCATCTTGTCCACTTTTAAGGAGTGGATAGAGGTTCTAAGCTCAATGGCAAGCTATGAGCGTGTCACCTATAGAGTGGCTGGGAGGGAAGATCTATTTAATGAAGTATGGGGCCCATTCCAGACCAACTGCTGGATATGGAAGGATGACACTACCTACCTCTGCATATATATATATATATATATATATATATATATTATTTATTTATTTTTTCAGGTACAGGGTATGTATGCTATGTAGGCTTCCTAGGGTGTTGTGTTTTTGTGTTTTTGTTTTGTTGATCTAGGTTTTGTGTTGTAAGTCTGGCTTCATGTGTATGTTGTTGCTGGACTGTAGTTTTGTTTTTTTGTTTTATTTATCTGTTTTTATTCTGTTTTAATCTGCATCTCGGCTGGATTACAGCAACGCTCTTTATCTTGGAGTCAGCCAGTCCTCCCTCGCACGTCTCCAGTTGGTCCAAAATGCTGCCGCTCGCCTCCTAACTGGAACACATTACTCCCATTTTAGCCTCCCTCCAATGGCTGCCTGTGCATTTTAGAGTCCATTTTAAGATTCTTTTATTTGTTTTTAAATCTTTAAACGGACTCTTACCTCTCTGAGCTGCTCCATCCTTATGCTCCTGCCCGGTGCCTCAGGTCAGCTGATCAGCTGCTCCTGGAGGTACCGAGGGCTAAACGGAGGCTCAGAGGAGATGGAGATGAAACTCTGTTTCTGTTATTGTTTATTATTGTTTTTAGATTGTTCTTATATTTTATGCCTTATATTTCGTGTTCTTACTCATGTACAGCACTTTGTTTCAGCCACGGCCGTTTTAAAGGGCTTTATAAATAAAGTTGAGTTGAGTTGTTTGTTTGTAAAGAAAAAAAAAGACTGGTCAGATACTGAAAAAGAATACATTGTTTTCTATTCTTACCATGTAACTGTAATAATGTAACAGTTTTTTGCATCTCTCTGAAAAAAACATCAATAAAAAAAAATTTTAAAAAAGGAGACCTCTGTGATCTGCTCGCAGCATTTTATGACAACGCTTCGAGTAGGAAGCCGCCTCCGGAGGAAGGAGACGAGTGAAAAACATCCACTGCTCTGACATAACGACGTCTGCAACAAAACAAGGTCGTTTGTCCGACACTTGATGAGACTAATGCTGGTTTTCCAGGCCTCAGAAAGCGTGCCGAGCGAACACCGTGACGCATCTGCTGCTGATTCATTTCAATGCGTTGTCATTGGCGACACAAAGCTGAAATACGAGTTCAGATTGACGGCTATCGACTGAGATCTGAAGTCAAACGGTGTGTTTTGGTGCATTCTGACGTGATCCCGCTGCCCGGCTCGTGTGCAACGTGGGTTAAAGTGCAGACCGGACACTCTTCTGTGTGAGCGTGGCCAAGTCTCAGGTGTGCTGCGTTGGCACTTCAGTCCGGATATAAATAAAGGGTCCCGTCTGAGCCATCAGACCCTTCACGTCCTGCACGTCCTGCCTCCCCCCCCAACCCCCACAAGTATTGACCCGTGGTAGTTTGTCTTATTTCTGCCAGTGCAGGCACATCTTCTTCATCTTCAGCCGAACGCAGATTCACAGAGACGTGGGCGTTAGTGTGGAAGAAACTCAAAGTTTGCAGGAAAAGCCAAAAGAGCAGATCTGGAACCAGACTCACACTTTGCTTTGTTATACTTGTAATTAACTGCTGTTTTTCTCAATTTAACTTTTTCTCTGACCTTAAAGGGGAAGTTCCTTTTTTTTTTTAAACCTGGACCTAATTTCTGGCATAAAATACGTTCATCTACTCACCGATAACAGTTTGGTGAAAGTCGGCGTCCTTATTTAGATCACTGGAGATCCGCGTATATCCATAATATTAATATTAATACCCAGTAGTATGATGACACTTTTATCTTATTCGATTTTGTTGTATTTTATTGCTTTCACTGTTATTTTATTGTTTATACTTATTCTTCTCTTTATTTATTACCTGCTGTAAAGCACTTTGGTACATCGTAAGGATTGTCTGTAAAGGGCTGAATAAATAAAGTGCATTTACATATAACGGGAGAGAACACAGCAGAGACAATACAGCCTCTAAATAAGGCTTTATCTGTCTTTATTTCACCAATACTTTAAGACCAATGAATGAATGTTAGCTCAGAGCTGCCGTGTTGCTGTTATCGGGGGGCTTAAGGAAGCTTTCGACACACGCGTCTACTTGGATGACGTCATCGCCGCTGCAGCACAGCTCATTCACTCGGCTAACTTCACACGGAGTTTGCTGCTGCTAGTTTTGTGCAACAATGCAGGATATTTATCAGATTTTGACGACGTGGACGACGACTTTGAGTACGATCATTCGTCTTAAAGTCTGGCCCAGTATGAACCTTCCAGACCCCTCAGCTCATCTGAATCCGGTCTTCTATCAGTTCCCAGAGTCAGAACCAGACATGGAGGAGCTGCATTCAGCTTCTATGCTCCACATGTCTGGAACAAACTCCCAGAAAGCCTCAGATCAGCTGAAACACTCAGTGTGTTTAAGTCCAGGCTGAAGACACACCTATTTCCAGCTGAATAAAGCTCCAAATCTGAAGCTTGAGTTTCCAAACTTAATCACATTTTAACTCCTGATTTTATCTATTGTTCTTATTTATTTCTTTTTTGTTTAAAATTTAAATCATGCTTTTTATTTTCTTTCTTTTATTTAATGTCTCTGTAAAGCACTTTGAATGGTCTTGTAATCTAAAATAAAATCCGAAGCTGTTAAAAGCTCGTTAACCTTCTGGGAAACCCAACGGGAACCTGAGTGTGAGTGGACCTTGTTTGTGGCTCTGCTGGATGGTTCTCTGGACGAAGGCCTGGACGTCTCTGTAAGTCTGGAGGAAGCTGCTCTGGAACCGGCTGGCCTGTTCAGCGCTCACCCCCAAGATCCCCGACAGCCGCTCACGACCTGCAGGGAGTAACATTTCATGGGAAGGAGGAAAACATTAAGACGCCGTACAGATAGAATTTAGGGATTTTTAAAAGTTGTGCAGTTTAGATTACAGCTTCCCAGTGATTTCAATGTTAAACATGCATGATGCAAACATCCTGGGAAGTTTTGGTTGTTTTTTTGCTCTTTTTCACAATCTTAAGCTTTTGTTTTGCCACTTGTCTTTGTGGATGTATATAATCCCTTATGTTCACCTCCGACAGCCCAGATTTGTATTTTTTGTTAGTTCTATTGTGGCTTTGACTTCAGGGCTACCTCTGGACTTTCACATTGAATGAATCCAGGACAGTTCTTTCACATTATATCCATTAATTATTGCACAAGCTTGCTTTCAGTTGTATTTTATTGTTTTTTTTGCTCTTGTTCACAATCTTAAGCTTTTGTTTTGCCACTTCTTGTCTTTGTGGATGTATATAATCCCTTATGTTCACCTTCGACAGCCCAGATTTGTATTTTTTATTAGTTCTATTGTGGCTTTGACTTCAGGGCTACCTCTGGATGTTCTGGATGTACAGATTAAAACAATAAAACTGCTATTATTGAATATTGTTACCTACGTATGAGACAAATATACCTGCAGCATGCATCGAGCTTACAAATGACCCCCAGAGAATAAAAATGCAGCAAAGCCACCTTTATAGAGACAGAAGAGGCCAGACGAGGAGAGTTTAAAGGGGGTTGAATGAGCAGGACAGACGGCACCAGAGGGTCAAAGAGATGAAGAGGGAAAACAAACAGTGAGAGATTGAAGAGGACAAGATAAAAGGAACAAGGGCTCGGATCAAGGCGAGACCACGAGGGTTCGGATTTGTTTGTGTAAACACAAGATGAAGCTGAGAGCACAGAGACTTAATGTGCTCTCACAGGAGGAGGAAGCGCCCGTGGCAGGATGAGTCGTGGTTTGAATTTGTAAATGACTTGATAAATAAATGATTATTTCAATAAGTTAAGGCAAAGCTACTTAAACGTTATTCAGATTTGTGTTAATACCCCCTAATTTTAGTCTTTCAGAGTGTTTTATGGGCTCAGTTTCTCACCTGATGGCTGATTTATTAGGAAATTATGACATTTTTAACTTGTACAAAGAGAATAAAACTCATATATAAATAGATTTAAGGGATATAAACAGAGGTAAAATGGAAAGATAATTAACCAGCTAAATTCAGACATAAATACATGAACTATCCTTGATTAAATTAATATAAGAAATAGAAAATTAAATGGAAAAGTCAGTAAATAAGTGTATTAATACAAAGTTAAATGAATCCAGGTCAGTTCTTTCACATTATATCCATTAATTATTGCACAAGCTTGCTTTCAGTTGCATTACTTGTCGTATAAACCTATTCATCGAAGTATATCCTTGTATATATTTTGGATTGTGGCAGTTTCGGTCCTCCGTATGATGAATCACTAACATGATTTAACTAAAACACTCCCCTTGGACTCTAAAACTGAGAGAACAGGGAACAGACGGAAGCCAAATACCATCAAGCATAAGACGATATATGCAGACATGGGCAGTAAACGGGTGATATATTTCAAGGAAAATGCAATTTGAGGCATTAAGCCTGTTTATCCATCTTAAAACATGCCTGGAGTTTAAGTTTAATGGATAGTTGTTGGATGGATAATGGCTGATAATTAAATTAAGAAAATATATTGATTAAATCACTGTAACTCTGGCCAGTTCAGTGAATTAGATCATTTAAAGGGGCCATGACTTTGATTTCTATTTTAAAGGTCTGTTTTTATGTTGTAAAGAGGACAATAAAGTCTCATAATTACTAAAATGTCCAACTATAGCAGGCTTTGTTATCCGAAAGTAAGCTGAAGAATGAAAGAGGCCTTCATATAGTGACTTTATGTTCAGTTAAAAGCCTTAAAAGAGATAAGCAAACATGAGAGAATAATCTGGTTTCTGTGGATGGAACGGAGCACCATCTCTGGATGTGTTGCACGTTTGCGTGTGCGAAGCCCGACATTCCTGCTGAATGAGGTCAGCACATGAAGTGAACTTTGACCTTCCTTAACAACGCTCCCTGTGCGGCTCCTTTCGTTCTGCCGTCAGTCTTTGCTCCTTTCAGTTGGCCCTGTCTCATCTTTCCACTGCTGCAAACCAACTCTCCTCCTTTCTTTGCCGCTTTTCTTGGCTCTATATACATATATAGATATATGTAGATCTGCAGCTGATTTAAATCTCTTATATTTAATAGGCTGCCAATCAGCTCTTTTGTCACATTTTTTCCTGCATCGTTGTTTGTCCCTCTTACTTGTTGACCTATTTGTTTGCGTATGGGTCCACAGGCCCGTTGTGCCCCTCCTCCCCGGCTTGATTGTCTCTCAGAGAAAGCTTCCCTCAGTGTTCGGTAACCTCAGCAACGCATCTTTCCATTTAGAGCGTAGACGGGCCGCGCTGTTCGGGACCACCTCACATTCATTGCCTCATTTCTCTCGCAGCCCAACCTCCTCTTTACTCCTCCCCCTGTTCCCCTACATCACTATATGTGTGTGTGAGCGTAACTGCTGTGCTGAAACCTTCATCATCACTTTGAAAGCGTCAAATTTAGTTAAACTCCTGGAGGCAAACTCAGTCCAAAGGGAGCCCAGTTCCCAGGAAGCAGATTTGGACTAGGGATGTAAACGGTTAATCGACTATCGATTAATTGTCGATAAGAATTTACTCGACTAAATTAAATTAATTGTCGACTAATTGAACATTGTAATCCAACTTGGAAGCACGCTACGAAAATAAGAAGGCTAAGCTAAAAACATGTTTGTCCGCGGCTAATGTGGCTCTGACGGGGTCAGCTCTATGTTCCCACGGCCCATTGGTCCCACATTGCTAAGAATTTTAACATTATTTTTTAGGCCCATTGGTCTAAAATTTTTAATTTTAATGAAAGTTTTCACTAATCTTTATTGTCACTTAGCACAGTGAGGGAGGCCCATACAGAATTTTTATGTGGGGTCTGCATATATCCAATAAATAAATTTTATTTTATGGCAGCTTACCACCGGGTCATGAATGACACTGGTCAAGTGCGCCAGTGGCAGTAGTATTAGTAGTACCAGTGCAGTTGTAGGTGTTTTTCTACTTTTGGAAATGAAGCTAAAAAAACAGCTGAGGAAAAAAATAAATAAATAAATAAATTTTAAAAAAAGGTTAGCATGTGCAGGCCAAATGTCTTTACACCTTTTTCGCTATAAGTTTACTAAAAAATGTGAGAACATGGAGTTGTGGGACCATTGGGCTGTGGGAACATAGACACGCTCCCACTCTGACAACGGATTGTTGGACAGCACTGACAACAGAAAGTTACATCACGATTACTCGCCACTGTATTGAAAACGACTGGCAGGTAAAGTCAGCAGTCCTTCTTACGGAGAGCATCATTTATTTTGTTAAACTACATAAATGCCATTATCTGCACAGTATCCTAACTGGTACAATAAAACATCAATTGTGCAATATAACATGCATTTTTATTCAGTAAATAAGTAATATTTAGCTTTTTATGTGAGAGACACTATTGATCCCGTGAGAAATTTACATTCTCAGGAAAAAAGCCGCTTATCAGTTAATCGATCGATAATGTCAATCAACTTCTGATTTATGAATTAATCGATAATTTGCATCCCTAATTTGGACGTAAATGACATTCATCAGGGTGACTGCCTGCTGTTACAGCTGCTTAAATCAAACGTAGAGTTTCCTATTTTTCTCTTTCCTATGGCTCAGCGCTCCTCTTACTGTTTTCATATTCTCGATCATGCCTCGGTTAGGTTGGCAGATGACGCATCATTTTCACTGTTCACTCAAACCTGAACAAATGATCCTGAAATAAGTCCCAACCAGGACTCTTTATATGGCTGTTCACCCCCAAAGCAACACTTATACTTGGTGTTTGAGCCACGGATCGAGTGTTGGAACACCAAACAAAAGCAGTTCAGTGTAGATCCATCAGTTTTGCTCACCAGCTGTGATCTCATTGGGGGACTCAAGTCGACTCGAGTCGCTGTTTTGATGACTTGTGACTTGACTTGACAAAAAAAGAAAAGACTTGAGACTCGACTCGGACTTGGAAGTTAAAGGGGCACTTTACACGGAAACGAAAACGGGTTAAAAACGCAAAACCTTTTAGCGGATGCACTATATCGTTTAGATGGTAACGGCGTTTTGGGGGCATGAAAACGCAAAAAAGTGAAACCGCCCTCCAGAGTGGAATTCTTGAAAACGCTCCACTGTCGCGCCACCGTGTAAAGGATGAAAAACGCAAAACTGCGTTTCTCGTCACATAGAAATGACGTGACAAGCATAATAAAGCGCCATAAAACCGTGGGAGACACATCAGTAGGCCATCAACATGTCCGTCCCTGCGGACTTTCAACTCGCCTTAGGCGCGGTAACTGACGTTCAAGAGTCATTTCATCAGATACAGTAACAGCCCTCCCAGTCCACGTTTTCTTGAGCTTTGGTAGTTTTATAATGTAATGTAACATTTAGCAAAAGCTCAACTTCTTCGTCAGTCCACACAAAATTGTCTGATTTCTTCTTCGCCATTTTGTTTACTGTAGGCCTACTTCGCGCGCTTGGAGTGAACAGGTAGAAGAGAAGTAGAAAGACTTGGTCTTGGTAGTGTTGCCACCTAGCCATCTGGCGTGTTTACTGCATCGATAAATATGAAACGTCACACACTTTTGCGTTTCCGTATGCACGCAGATTTTCACCCTAAAACGTTCGTCTAAATGCAGATTTAAAAGTGAAAACGAAACGCCACTTTTGCGTTTTTGGTTTCAGATCGTTTCCGTGTAAAGGTAGCCAGCGACTCTGGACTTGACTTGAGACACGATGACTTGAATGACTTGAGTGTTATTCAGTTCATGTTTTCAGTTTGAATATAAAATGAATAAATTAATTAAAAAAATAATATGGATTACCCGGTAGGAGCGCAGGCTGAGAATGGCGTCATGCTTGGATCCCTACCCTGTCAATCAGCCATGCCCTCTCTACACACCTTAAGTGTTTATTGGAGAGAATAAACTCATATCAGATATGCATCAACATGTCAGCGGGACCGAGAGTCGTTGTCTTCGGCTTTCGTAATCACCATTTTGACACCAAAAGACGAACAGCACAGTGAAAGACATGCGGCATCAACATCTCAGACAGCCAGACGACAACTTCCAACTTTGTTCGTCATTTGAAGATCCATTCTGACCAATAAGTGCTCGTCAAATTAGCTAATATTATCCTGTTAGCCTAGTCGGTAGTTAGCTAATGTTAGCTTGATATGATATGGGTTGGGGGTCAGTTACTTATCTTGACTTGACTTGCCCAAGAAAAAATTACTTGGGACTTGCACATGTTTGACTTGGTCCCATCTCTGGCTATTTTCCTCTTTTCCGTGCTCTTAAATATGGTTAAAGCAGGTCCACAAAAGCGTTAACAAGTATGTTAAGAAGAAGAGCGGCCCTCTCGCTCTTCTTCTGCCGCCACTTCCTGGTTCCTGTTCGCACAGTGGAATCGGCAGTGAGATCCTCAACCGCTGGGGATGTTTCCCATGAAGAAGAGATACATTTTGGCTTTTTTTGTTTGTCTGAAAGGGAAAAACCCTCCTTATATCAGAACAGAGAAAAGGGAGCTTCATACAGGTAAAGAAAACATTTCAGTCCCCGTAAACAAACACTTTTGCTGTAATTAACTCGGTTTTTCTTACACTTTTAATGTTTTTATGGGTGGATGTGTGCATGGACGAGCTACAAACTGAATCCATCTTCCCAATATTTTCTTTAGGTGTTGGCTTTGGACAGTTCAATACTGTCATTTTTTGCATTAACTCAGTTTATTGAACGAATTCTGAACATTGTTTCTCGTTCTGTACGTAATTTGAGCTGCTGGGAGCTCAATCAAGTCCCTAAATACGAGTGTTTTTGATTCTATAAAAAGGGAATTGGATTCTTCTGTTAAAGCGGTTTGGTTTATGATTCTTATTGCTCTTTATTGCAGTTTGTATGTTTGTTCTGTAGGTGTTTCCCAACAGTTCCAGACAGTCTGTCCTGTATGGAAGCATAAAGGTGATTTCTCTCTGGAGCGACAGCCACTTTCTTTGGCATTTGAAGCAACAACTCGTCGTCATGACTGTGAGTCAGCTTTTAAAACCAGTTTTCCAGGAGGAGACGTGTGTTCGTGCTCACCTGCTCCGTAAACCACGGAGTACACGATGCGTTTGGCATGTTCCCTGTCCTCCGGAGTCACCTCGCCCACACTCATCCCTTTCCTGAGTGACAGAAGGAGAAACACCGATGCTTATTTTACTGAAAGATGCCGACCTTTACGTGCCTCGTTTCCTCCGTCCTCACAGCCAAACAAAGCGATGATTCAAAGTGAGGCCTGGACGAGCCACTCTGCAGCAAACAGTGACGGCACAGCCAGATAAGATGGAGTTTTATATGGACAATAACACAATAAACACATTATCATCATAGTACAATATAATGTAAATTCCCCATATACCCTATATTTCTTATTGGTTCAGTCTGCTCAGTTAAATTTATTTATTTATTTTTACCTTTATTGTTAAATGTACAAATCTGTTTTTATTTATTTAGTTTACAGATGTTTATTATTATTACTATTATTATTATTTACCCTACTCTTCATACTGTAGATTTGTATATAGCTAATGTTTATTTCTCTGATGTTTATTCTATACTGTAGATTTGTTTATAGCTGATTTTTACTCTCCATTTTTATTCTATTCTATTTGCTTGTTTTTCTGTCAACTAGCCAACTAGCCGGACTACCTTCGTCAACGCCAAAACGAGGCTGGAACTCAGCTCACAGGACGCAGCAGGGGGTAAGAAGATGTTCATAAATGATGTTGCTAATATGGGATGTCATACAGCTTGATGTCAAAAGAGGCGAACTATCCCTTTAATATCTGAACACGTCTTCACGCACAGAAACACAAACTAATTATCTCAAAGTTGCAAACTCCCCTTAAATTGTAACTTGCTTCCTTTGCAGAAAACATTCTTTGGATATTTGCCGGTAATTTGATCGGTAATTAAGATGTATAAACAGTGAATTGGTATGATCCCAGAAACCTGCATTGCAGATTAACCTCTCTGCTTTGTTTTAAGTGTACTGCACTTCTGTAGCTGTGGCTCTCACTGCTGCACAATAACTGAAATACAGTAAAACAGGAGAGCATTAGACACAACTTTCCTTAAAACTGCAACGCTTCTGGACGTTTTATCATAAACATATTCAAGTCCATCATCTATTATCACCCCCAGAAATCTTTTTAAAAGTGAATCTGCAACTAAAGTCGATGGTTGAAACTGTTTGGATGTTTCCATTTTACATCTTTGACATGGAGCAAAAGTAAAAACTGCCTTTATGATTTTGGGGAATGATTTCTGACACTAAATGGAGACAAAAGTTTGCACAGTTTAAATATAACTGCGACTGAATGGATGCCTGAGGAGGAGGAGAAGTCTGTAAAGAAACGCCGGGCTCATACATACAGGAAGAAAACGTGTAAAACGTGCAGGAAGCAGTAGACGAGCAAAGAAAACTGCATTCGAGAAATTAGGAAGTAAAAATATGACAAGAAGAAAAGTGGAAGAGGAGACAGAAGCATGGCCAGACAGACGGAGACAGTTTATGTAATGTGACTTGCAGACAGCCATAGAACGGGGATCAGACAGGGTGAGGTGACACGTCTGCAAAGTGGCATTTCTGCAGGGGCTTATGGGAAGCTGCCACCGCCGATCACTGCTGACGGAGAACGCCAAACACACACAAACACACACAAACACACACAAACACACACAAACACACACAAACACACACAAACACGCACACTCAAAATTACAAGAGTAAAATGATGTCTCACTGTGCCTGAACTCAATCTGCATCCCACACAGACACATGCACGTCTCTCTGTGTTCAGCTTTGTGTTACAATAAGCAATAAGCAAAGCTCCACAGGTGAAAAATCCATACTGGGTTTTCATTGCCCCCTGCTGGGCAATAATCCACCGAGGGGATGGGCTGCTATTTGACAGCTAAAACGCGTTTTTTGTCGACTTTGCCTTGAGTTTTCCTGAAATACATTTGAGAATAATACCAGCTTAAAACAAGCTGGAGGACAGAAAAGCTAAACAACAATGAATAATTCTTCTTCTGCAAGAGTATGATAAGAGCTGCTCAACTAGAGGTCAAAGGGGCCACAGATGGGAACATTTTGGATACACTGGAAAAAAATGCCCCTCCAAAAATAAGTAAAAAAAAAACAACAAATATAAGACGTTTTTGCTTGAAATAAGCAAAAAAATCTGCCAATGGAACTAGTGAAAATCGGCTCGTCAAGATTTCTTGAAATAAAATGTGATATTTAGGACTTTTGAGTTAAAAGTGATCTTGAAATTAGCTTAAAAACCTCTTCAAATGAAAAAAAAAGGCTTGTTTCATGTGAAATATGACTCAAAACAAGATGTTTTCAAGACTTTTTCACTTAACAAGATATTCCAGATGTATTGTATTAAAACAAGTCCCTATATCTGGCTGAAATGGTACTTGTTAGGCAGTTGTGTCTTATATCAAGTGTAATGAGATACTCAATGAGACAAATATACTTGGTAAGATTTTGATTTTTTCCAGTGTAAATGTGGGAGATTTGTGCAAAGATACAGGGCGCAACCATGTGAAAGTGTTCAGAGGGAGACTTGGTTAACACGGTAATCTGCTTAACTGCTGCTAACCTGACCGATGTGAACGGCAGGAGTGTGGGAGTGACACACAACCGACATGCCGGGTCAAAAAGATGGCGCCTGCTAACGATAAAATATACTTCAAAAAGGGAGAAAATGCAATTACCAGGGTGACCGCTTCAGAGGTTTCTTGGCCAAAGAGTTGGCGTGGTTGTCATAGCAACAAGATCAATGGCGTTTGAAGCGATGGAGTCGGCGGGCTTGAGAAAAAGGAGACGAGGCGAGGGAGGGAGGAGACTCACCACTGAGAGGCCAGCATGGCGAAGACGTCGGCCTGCGGGTCGGTGAAAATCCGGAGGAGCTCGGGGTCGGAGGAAAGGTGAGCCAGCAGACGCAGCTCCACCTGGCAAAAGTCTGACACAAGCACACAAATACTTCCATTAACCACCAAAAACCCACCCTAAGATTGTGAAAACTATACAACACACACTGGGACAACAGATTCCTCTGCCATTCACAACTCTTTATCTTGGTGATTTACCCAACGGGATGGCAGAAAGTGATAGATACCTCTTAAAAATAATGTCTGCAGCAGCAAAAAAAAAAAGCAATCACTCATAAATCACTCTCCCATTACTTCAAACTGGTTGGACGTCATTAAAGAAATTCACCAGATCAAGAGACTGACCTTCCTGCTCAGACTTAAAAGGGACTTGTACTATGCAAGATGGAAAAAATGGATGATTTTCTTAACAAACGTGGAGGGTCCATGACAAAAAAACTTTTACGTGTTGATTACCCTGAAGTGAACCAGTTGCCTGGCTGTACTGTTGCTTTTTAGAATGTACTGTGATGCTGTCACATTTGATTATTTCTGTCATGGGAAAAACAATAAAATTATAAGTATTAAAAACCCACCCTGAACATAAACTTTGGTTTTTATGGTCTCAAGTACAGAGCGACAGCTTCTGTTTGCAGATAAATAAGAGTCTCTGGCTGTGTTCGAAACCGTCTACTTCTCCTACTACTCCCACTACTCATACTAACTTTAACTTTTTTTAAGTTCCCAGATGCATACTAGATTCTCCGAAATGTTGGGTATGCATCATGAGGTTACTACTCATACTCAAACTACCCAAGATGCAACGTAACGTGACGTCGCCGATCGTTATTTCCTGTCAAAACGGCAGTTTCAAGCTAGCTACAACGAGGGTAGGTTCACTTCCTGTTTTCAAAACAAAAGCACCAATTGTATCGTAATGGCTTTCCCTATGATAAAAGGCAACGGGTATTTTATTTTGTGAAAATAACCGGAAGTGCGTTGCTCACTGCGGCTAGCTTTAGTAGCGCCGAATTCATGGGAACAAAATTGTAAACAGCCGGTATTTAGTCAGATTTTCAACACGTTGGGGATCTAAACGACTACTTTCTCACCTGAAAATGTTTCAAATGTTGCTAAAGTTTACAGAGTTTAGAGCTTCAGCGAAATCAGCTTCAGGCCGGAGCGAAATGCATTGTGGGTAAACGCTCTGCATACTGTCTGATCGATGAGTATGCAGTATGGAAGTATGTAGTATGTAGTATGGAAGTATGTAGTATGTAGTATGCAGTATGCAGTATGTAGTATGCAGTATGCAGTATGTAGTATGCAGTATGCAGTATGTAGTAGGTGGTTTCGAACACAGCCTCTGTCTCCAAAAGGTTCCTCCTGACTGCTGATGGCGGAGTTAAGTGACGCGCCTGGAAAGAAACCGTCTTCTTTTCTCACATTCTGACGCCAAAACAGCATGAAGGCAGCATTTATAGCAACACAAATACAGCAGCTGCCACACAAATAAACAAATAAACCGCTCCGTCCTGTTTATAATAAACTTTCTAATCAAACTCCACCATCAATGCATCATTCTGCACCGACACCGTCTGAACAGAGACAGACAGGACATCACCTGAGAGACACAAGGTCCCCACACTAACCGCACCCGACAGTCCAGCTGGAACTGGATTAAGGCAACTATGAGTTTCGTATTACCCAGACTTGATTTAACTAGAAAACGAAGGGTCTTAAACGGGTCAGAAAGTGCAGTTTTCCTCCCTGTATTCGGTCCAGCATGCTGCCATTCTTTAACATTAACTCTGAGCTTCTTTTAGCCTGTTCCCAGCTACCTCTTATGTGACAGAAATGACTATCTAAGAGCAACTCATGACCACATGCGTGTATTTTTAGACCCAAGACTAAACCGAAGGTTACCGTGCTCCAGCGTCAAACGGCTCACAACAGATGGGGACCTTTTATTCCTCCAACCAGACGACCAATTCATGCACATTTCCGCTGTAACGTCATGTTTTGTCCACTGAATAAATCCCGCACCGACGTCCTCTGTGAGGACAGATCCCTTGGAACAACATAAATGCTGCTTTCTGACTGTTTTCAGTTCATCCAATGAGAACTACATTCCAATCTGCCGGCTAACCACTGCTGACAGATGCATTTCTCCCTACAATCGAGTGCAATGTGGTCATTTCTAATGTCCCAAGATGTTCGTCAGTGGTGCCGTTTGGACTCCAACTCCCCGCCACTCTTGTTTTGTGTGTATCATCGTGTAAGGCTGAGCACTACTGGATCTAAGATGCTGTCTTTCTTGGCCAGCGCACTCTTTAAAGTTTTGCCTCCCTGTTAGTCTGGTAGAGCTGAGCAGCAAAGTAGAGACGGCCTTGAAGTGAACGACACCAGCCACCAAAGTGACTGTTCAATACTGTTGTGACTGTTCAATACTCTTAGAGAATCACATCCCTTTGCCAGGAAGAGACGTAAAATGTGCACTGAGGGCATTAAAAGGGCGGATTGGGGTCCCGATGGTCTCAAAAGGAAGCAAAAGTCTCTGAAGCACCCACTCGGTTTCATTAGGCTTTATGTATTATTGCTTATTTCAATCTTGTAACGCTCGTCAGTCGTCTCTGTCAGCTGGGAACTCCTTAATAAACTGCTTAATGAATACAAAATGCTCAGATTTATACCATTTCTGCAACTGGATTATGTCAAAACACTTCTCTGGGAAACAAAAAAAAGGCTTTTTATATGAAATAAAACTATGGCTTAAAGTTAAAGGTACAGTACAGCGCTTTGGTCAACGGGCGGCAACTTAATACAGACAAACATAATGAAAAGGCAACACGGTATGTGTTTAAACAGCTTATTTTTACAGTATTTTTGTGGAGAATGGCGTGATGAGGACCCAAAGGTGGACTGGGGTAAAGACAGGAGGGTGAAGGAGTAAGAAAAGAACAAAAAAAGTGCAGCAAAGCCGTAACACCAAAGACCTAAACCGGACAAAACAAAGACTTAAGTACAGAAAAAAAAAACTGACTTTGACAAAGGACACAAACTTGAAAAGACAGCGAGAGCATGAGAAGTTAACGGGAAGGATCTGACAAAGAGTGAGATAAACCAGGGAGAATAAAAGCTGAGGGGAGAGTGATCAGAGAGTGAGAGAAAACTATGGGAGAGGAGGTGGAGCAAAAAGCAGAACAGAACTAAGACGAGACCCAAAGTCTGACCCCAACAAAGACAAACAGAATAAATCCTAATTATGTCTAATGACTAAATGACAGACAAACAGACAGAAAACCAAAGAGCTGGAAAACAACCAAAGTCCCAAAAAAACCACAAACCCAACAATTATTTTATCATAAAACGCTTAAAGGAGAAGTTTTTTTTTTTTTTTTTTTTTAAACCTGGACCTTATTTCTGGCATGAAATACTTTAATCTCCTCACCAATAACAGTTTGGTGAGTAGGCCAGTTCAAATCCAGACTGAAAACACATCTCTTTTCCCTGGCCTTCCACTAATAAGGTCCAGGTTTAAAAAAAAAAAAAAAAGAATTTCTCCTTTAAATAAGGTAGGATTTGATAGGGGAGGATGGCTAATAACTGCAGGATGGAAAGTGTCAGGACAGTTGGGTCAAGAACTAAAAACACTTCAACATAAAAGGGAGACCGAATGGTTTCAGAGATTTGCCCAAAGGCCCAACATAAGCTGAGAGATAACCAGAAGCTTGAAGTGAGATGCAGTGAAAGAACAAACATGCAGTTAAGGTGGTTAAGGTAGGTAACTGCACACCCTGCATTTACAAACAGAAGTAGAGCAGAAGCACACACTTATCTCTCCGGGTCCGGTGACAGCACGTCAGAAAGCTCATTAACGATACGTCGACGCCAAAGTCACTCACACAAGTAAACACATATTTCTAGTCCACACAGATGCATCTTCTCCTCCTCTGCCGGCTTGCTCCAAAATCAAATTACACTCCACCTAATGTGCGTAAAATTGAGAGATTTTCACTCAGGGGGAAGCAACCAGCTGCGATAGGTTTTCTGTTCGGATGTGGGGAGAAGAAGAACGATGAGAAGGGGATGTAAGAGATGTGAGGGCCTGGATTTCACGCACTGGTGCAATGAAAGTGTTCACCACTGCATTCATCATTCGAGGTAAATCTGAAAGTAATTTAAAACATTAAAGACTTTCCACCTCAGGACGCCGCTCGTGGCCTTTAGCTCAGGCCGGAGAGAGCTGCGAAGATACCGAACAAAGGAAGCAAATAACACAAAAGTAGGACGGATGAAGACAGGCTGGCAGTGCGGAGGGGTGATGGGGAGGTGAACGACGGAGGAAAAGAGACGGCTTGTGCTGAGACGAGCGAGGGAGTTTCTAAAGATATCATTTCATTAATATTTCATGAGCTCCATCACGCTTCCTCCGAGCATGGCTGGCAGCCTCGGAAACATATTGCTGACCAGGATGTGCTGGTATGAGACAGAAGAGGACAGGGAGAACTCTGGGGCTGATGCAGTAGCAAAATACATTTGTGGAATATGGAAATGATGCACTGAATGTTTAGACCTGTGATCTGGAAGGACTGCATTCAGGAATCTGTGGATCAATCCATTCAGGAACAGAAAGCTTCTCTATAGCTGATCCTTAAATCCACTCCATAGATTAAAACTTAGGCCTGGGCGAGTTAACTCGTTAATTATTTAACGCCGACAAATATTTTATCGCGCATTAACACAGGTTTTATTATTTATTTTATTATTGTAAAAGTCTGTCGCTCACAGGCTTTTATTTTGTAAAAGTCTGTTGCTGTCTGCTGCGGAACCGGAAAAGAAAGTAATCGGCGGATCCACCAAACATGGAGAAGGGTACGGAACTTTTACTCGGCCATTTTCATTTTAAAGTTCTTCCAGACGGCGGAGTCGACAGAACCAAAGTCATCTGTAAACACTGCCAAGTTGAATTGTCTTCTCAGCGTAGTAGTTCCAGTCTAAAATATCACTTAAAGGCAAAACACACAACTGATAGCAGCAAGTTATTCAAGGAAACAGACAGTGGAGCGAGGCTTCTACATAAAAACTACAGAAAAATGCTGATGTTAAAAGTGTGTTTGCACAACAAATGTTATGGCACTTTCATTCATATGGCAGCACATTTAAAATAAAGCTAAATGCTAAAAGCTATACGCTACTTTTTAATTCATTTTTGGATTTTGCGTACAAATACGATTAATCGTGATTAATCAGGGAAATCATGTGATTAAGTTTGTTAGATTAGGTTTGTTATGCAAAGGCAACCAATAGAAAAACACCCACTCATTTCAGACTTTTTGTACTCTCCCCACAACGATTAGTTAGTTCAGGAAAATGCTCATCATTGGATCGAGGTGCAGAACTTTCCAACCTAAAGGTTCTAAAGTGTTCATTTACAGTTGGACAAAGCAGAGATTAAAAACAAAGAATAACTCAGCATACAAAGATTTAAAGGGACTGAGCCATGACTCTGTCTTCTTTAACACCATTACCCACATTACCCTGGTTGATGCAGTCCACTATAACATGAAGGTTATAAATAAAAGCTTAAGAGCTCAACTACCGCACGCACACTGACAATTTAAAATGTCCCTTGTGGGTTGTGGTTGGTGCAAAGAGGCTTCCAGGAGGAGTTTATGGACTCGCCTACAGGCCAAAGACATCTATGGATACGGGTTGAAGTGGATTATGAACATTAAACTCCTTATCCTGCATGCATCTGTCATTTATACTAAAATCCCACAAGAAATAGAGGAAGAACAGCACCAGAGTTCGAAATTCAGTCAGAATATATTCAACAATGTTCCTTAACGCCTTTTTTTGTACATGAGCATCATGACCCCCAATTACTCAAATACATAAGCAGTAAAAATGCGAACTTTTCAAACTCTAAACATGGAAGTTAAGCATCTAACCCCAACTTTGTGCTCTGAACCCCAACCGTCAGCAGGTGACAACTTAGAAGAAAAGTAAGGAATCGTGAGAAGGAGGGGAAGTGGAAAAGTGAAAAGCTGTAAGTGAAACATGGAAAGCGTGGTGGATATAATCCCTCCGACCTTCAGAGCTGACCGTCATCCTGGGAGTCAGCGTCAACAAGACGAGTTGACACATGATCACTTGGTGCAAAGAGTGCGTTGAGTGGGGAAAGGAGCAAAGAAAACATAGCAAACAAACCATTTTGAACTTAAACCGCAACATGTTGTGGTCTGAAACAATACACAACAGGTATTACCCCTTTGTTGATATAAATGTATATTAGGGCTCTTAATCGATTAAAATATTTAATCGTGATTAATCCATAGACGGCCTACAGTTAACTCGTGATTATTCACAGCATATATGTTTTAATATGTTCTAAATGCACCTTAAATATATATATTTTAATACTCTTACCAACATGGTAGCAGACTAATATGCATTCTTTATGTAAATATAAAATGTATTTTATATTTACATTAACGACCCAAAACTAACTGTCATGATAAAAAATGTGCAGAACATTCTCCATCCAACAAGCAGCAACAGATGGACATATTGACCTGAATGTAACATTCACACTTATAATTACCAACGTTTTAACCGTGTCTAACCTGCTGTAGGTGGAGGTGTTCAGGTGTCTCTGTTGAAAATTGCTAAGCAAGATCTGACCTTTGGTGAGAGGGAGTGGAGCATCAGCCGTGCGTTTAGCTAGCAGGTGATATTTAAGACTCGATGTACTCCGGTGATAACTCAATTCGACAGTAACAGCAGATAACTTTGGTCCTGTCGAGAGAACCACTGGCAGAGTTTTGAAGATGAACCATTCAAAAGACCCTTTTTCTTTATAACTCAGCTTCCCATCCACAGGATGAGGCTAACTCCCTTCATGATTTGTCAAACTACGGAACAACAATCACATTTATAGAACATGCCCACGTTAATCTTGCTTTAAAAAAAAATGAGTGACTTTAAAGAGGAATTTCTATTAACTTGTTATTAATGCGTTCATTTTAATCTAATTAATCACATGATTTCCCTGATTGATCACGATTAATCACATTTGTACGCAAAATCCATAAATGAATTCAAAAGTAGCGTATAGCTTTTAGCATTTAGCTTTATTTTAAATGTGCTGCCATATGAATGAAAGTGCCATAACATTTGTTGTGCAAACACACTTTTAACATCAGCATCTTTCTGTAGTTTTTATGTAGAAGCCTCGCTCCACTGTCTGTTTCCTTGAATAACTTGCTGCTATCAGTTGTGTGTTTTGCCTTTAAGTGATATTTTAGACTGGAACTACTACGCTGAGAAGACAATTCAACTTGGCAGTGTTTACAGATGACTTTGGTTCTGTCGACTCCGCCGTCTGGAAGAACTTTAAAATGAAAATGGCCGAGTAAAAGTTCCGTACCCTTCTCCATGTTTGGTGGATCCGCCGATTACTTTCTTTTCCGGTTCCGCAGCAGACAGCAACAGACTTTTACAAAATAAAAGCCTGTGGGCAACAGACTTTTACAAAATAAAATATTTAATAAAACAGGGGTGGTCTGTGACGTAGTGGGTTGAGCAGGCGCCCCATGTACAAGAGGTTATAGTCCTCGCTGCAGCTGGCCCCGGTTCAATGCGCGATAAAATATTTAGCGGCGTTAAATAATTAATACGTTAACGCAATAATAACGAGTTAACTCGCCCAGCCCTAATATATATATATATGTATGTATATATACACATATAAAATGGTGCTGTCCTAGAAGCCAGCAGCCTCCCGCAGCAGCTCTCTGTCTTTCTTGGCATCTTCTTGAGCTTTTTTCTGTGAAAACACAGATTTCTGAAACATCTGTGCCAGTTTTGGATGCTGGCATGATTTCTGCTGGCAACTCTGGCAATCTTTTACATTAATTGTGATGCGTAACCATGGCAACAGGAAAGTTAATAACCCGTCGGAGCAGCTAACTGAGCTTTCCGAAGCCCAAGTGATGCCTGGAATAAGACCCTCAAATCAAGAAGGAGTTGAAGAGGAGACGTCTTGGATGCAGAGTGAGAACGCAGCGGAGAGAAAGCTGAAAGAGGGTTAAACCGTTTCTTCCTTTGATCATCATGGGAAATGTAAGCTCGCCGGCAGATAAAATGGACCCCTGGTGAGGAGGCAGTGATAATACCAGGAAGGATATAATTTTTTATTCGTGACATAGCTGCAGGAGCCCCTTTGGTGCCTCTCCCCTCGGCTTTAGAGTGTGTTTGTTAGCATAGGCTTAACATAGATTTTAGAGGTGCTTTTCAAACCGCTATTCATCAGTTAAACTGGAGTTTGAGATGGACCACAGCTGTGTAATAGTTACAAATGTTATCTTCGTAACATCCGGCCAAACGGAGCCATACGACAAAAACTGAAATTTTGATAGCAACTTATTTTTTAGACTGAAAAATATGTAAAAAGAAAAAATATTTTCAATTGTAAAATGATCCCACTGCTGTTAGCATCTTAATTAACCCCAAACTCGATCTCAAATCAACTTGTTTTGAGAGAGATAACGATTTTATTGCAGTAAAATGTATTAAAACCCTGCTGAATAATAACCTCACATAGGGACACGACACACATGCTGGGCAGCAGCACTGCATGAGTTCCTACTCGTCTATTTTATGGACTCTGGTTTTTTCTCTCTCTGCGTAGCTCCCACACAACAGCGCTGATAATTAGGAGGATAAACAAAACACACAGCAGGCTGCGGGAGGACGGGGACGATGTTCAGAACGTGCCACGAAGAGCAACTTGTTTAGTTTTTGCTAAAAAAAACACGATTTGACAGCTCAGATTGAGATTTATCCGATTCTGAGATCAAGAATCATTCTCTGAACAGCATCCGAAAAATAACACACAGAGACGTGACACTGTGTGACACACACACACACAAGTTGATCGTGAAGGACACGGGAGGACATGCAGGGGGCAACTCTACAAGGGATCCCTGGGAGGGGTCGTTTCCATGACAACTTGGTCTCATTTAGGTCCATGTGTGTGTTTGTGTGTGTTTCTATATTCATAAGTTCCAAAAAACAAGAAGCCCACTACACTTATGGGGTCCAACATGTTGTGTGGCTTCGGTTAGAATAAGTTTTTTTGTTAGTCAGATGGTGGAGCCCAGAGTTCAAACTGGACCCGTTGAAGCAGCTTTTAGCTGTTATGCTGCACACAAACTGGAACAAACTACCAGCAGAACTGAAATCAGCCCCAACTGTAAGCACTTTTAAATCCGGGTTAAAAACATTTCTCTTTCGGTGTGCTTATGGTTGAGTTTATATTTTTCTTTTTCCCCTCTTCTATGATTGCTTTTAATTTTTATTCTATTTTTTTTCTCTTTAAATTGCTTGTTTTTATGCTGTTCTTTTAAATGCCTTGTCTTTATGTAAAGCACATTGAGTTGCCTGTGGTATGAAATGCGCGATATAAATAAAGATGCCTTGCCTTGCCTAGTTTTCCGGTGAGAGTTTGGGGCTAGAAAGTGTGCAACCCTAAAGGTGAATCCTCACAGAGATAGAAGAACACGTTTGTGTGCGTTCGTGGCTGCTGGTGCCAGAAACGTGACTAACTGGCAGCTCTTTTGTGTGGCATCCTCGCCCTTATCCTGCTGCTGTCCTCATGCTAACCCCCGCTTTAGCTGTCTGGTTATGTAAGTGTGCGACTGTCAGGCCCAGCAGACACCCTCCATCCCCGACAAAGCCTTTACAGACTGACAGCGTCCCGCCTCTGCGCGGCACAGACAAGCGGCACATCCTGAAGTGACCCTTTGATGCCAGCTGAGGCCATGTCAGCACGACCGGGTTGTTTCAAGTGAACAGTCGCAAACTTTAGCAGAATAATACGGCTTAGGCTATAAAACACTGGCGCTTCGATGCATGCGCTGCTTAAGAAGTCTAAGATTTGATTCACACATACAAATTTAATCTGGACAGCTGTTAGAACAGATGTTTGCACACCTTTTTCCACAAGGCTGAACCAGGAAAGCAGAACATGGAGCAAGCTGCTGGGTAAGTAAATGCTGTGACATAGCAGAGGCTTTAATTACTGCAGATTAAACTGAAACTAAATAAATGTGTCTGAACAAGGTAAACGCTTGTGTTTTAACAACAATAGTTATCTTTGTTTGCAAACAGTATTTCATAACTTTCTGAATCATGTAATATTACAATAACACATGGAATCAGTGTGCAGGATCCACTAAAATAAAGATCCTTCATGCTTTAGGAATTCTGGCTGTGTTTGAAATTGCATACTTCTCCTACTTCTCCTACTACTCATACTAACTTTTTGAGTTAGTAAGCGAGTTTGAGTAAGCGAGATGTTCCCGGATGCATACTAGATTCGCCCAAATGTTGGGTATGCATCATGAGGTTACTACTCATACTCAAACTACCCAAGATGCAACGTAACGTGACGTCGCCGATCGTCATTTCCTGTCAAAACGGCAGTTTCAAGCTAGCTACAACGAGGGTAGGTTCACTTCCTGTTTTCAAAACAAAAGCACCAATTGTATCGTAATGGCTTTCCCTATGATAAAAGGCAACGGGTATTTTATTTTGTGAAAATAACCGGAAGTGCGTTGCTCACTGCGGCTAGCTTTAGTAGCGCCGAATTCGATGCCGGTATTTTGTCAGGTTTTCAACACGTTGGGGATCTAAACGACTACTTTCTCACCTGAAAATGTTTCAAATGTTGCTAAAGTTTACAGAGTTTAGAGCTTAAGAGAAATCAGCTTCAGGCCGGCTGATTTCGGCTCGGGCAGGAGCGAAATGCATTGTGGGTAAACACTCTGCATACTGTCTGATCGATCAGTATGTAGTATGCAGTATGCAGTATGTAGTATGTAGTATGCGGTTTCGAACCCAGCCATTGTCTTTTTGCTCTAAATCAAATAGGGAGTCAGGCATTAAGTGCCATCAAACATTGTGCTTTGATATCACACGTTGTCCTACCAGCAGAGAGAAAAGTCCAACCCTCCTGTGGAATGAACGATGCTCGAGGATGAACAGTCACCACCTCCTCCTCCTCCTTTCCTGTGAGGACCAAGCACAGATCGTTACCTCAGCCTGTCAAACTACTACAAATGAACAGTTTTAAACATAAAAAAGCTAAAGAAGCTAAATATATCTGATCACCACGGTCACTGCAGGCCACAAAAGGGGCAGAAAGCTCAAAAATAGCATTCACAACCAGATTCCACACAAGAAGAAGCGTATTTAAACCCCCTTTTTTTTTCCCCCAGTAAAAGAATTATTCTTTGAAAGGAAGACAGTAACTTCCTTTACTTTTTTAAATTATGTAGGGCTGTAGATAATTTGGGAGCAGACCAAGAATAGATTTATAAATGAGAATATGCCAGCGTTTAAAATCCAGATGTGGATAAAGCAGACCATCCATCCCGAGCATGTAAAGTGCACCGATGTGGAAGGTTTTTTAAGGTTTGTGATGAACCTTAGTCACCTTAGTGCTCCACGGTGGACAAAGGTGCTCTGTTGGACTGAGATCTGGTGACTGTGGAGGCCATTGGAGTGCAGGGAACTCATTGTGATGTTCAAGAAACCAGTTTTGAGATGATTTGAGCTTTGTGGTGCATTATCCTGCTGGAAGCAGCCACCAGAAGATGGGTCATAAAGGGATGAACATATCTCTCTCTCTTTATTTATATTTATATATATATATATATATATATATATATATATATATATATATATATACACACATATACACATACAAATACATAGGCTGTCAAAATGAACGCGTTAAATTTGACATATTTATAGAACGTGCACACGTTAATCATGTGTAAAAAGCTCATTTTGCGTAAAAAGGGTCAATTTCAGTTAGTTTGTTTTAATTTAGAGACCCCCCAGTGGTCCCAGCATTGAGCCCTGAGATATTCCTCTACTAATGTCCCTAAATAACTTTTAACATTGTAGGATTCACTGTGTCACAAGCTTCATGTAAACCTAGAAAAAGGGCTGCAAAGTGTTGCTTGTTGTCCAAGGATTCTATTAATGTATTATTAGGCCAGAAATATACCTGCTTTTTGATCATGGATACACGTGTTTATGCCGGCTGCCTCTTTGTTTGGAGCATCCCTTGTGCACATCCTCAACAATTAGCGCTACGCGCTTACAAAGCTCATTTTGCGTAAAAATGGTAAAAAAGGGTGTAAATATCAGTTATTTTGTTTCATTGAGAGCCCCCACTCTCCGTTCCGCCACTAAATCGACTGCGACTGAAATAGAGACTCGTCAGACCAGGCAGCGTTTTTCCAATCTTCAATTGTCCATTTATTGTCATAAGCTGAGCAGTGGTGAAAAAGAAAATTTTTTGAAGACAAGCTTGCAGAGGACACCAGTGATGGGGCATGTGCACAAGCATCGGCTCACAGTTTTTCTTTCCCATTCGCTGCTTTGGTTTCACTTTCAGTGCTTAGTCCCAGCTCTGGTTACTGGTCCTTTGTTATGATTGGCCAGCATGGCGACCAGCATGCGGCATTCACGTGAGAATTAAGGAGTTAGGTTCTGGTTTTGTTTCTGTTCTGTGGATTTGTTTGAATTTTTTTTGTTAATTTGTGCAATAAAAAAAGTTTAATTGAAATAAACAAATGTAAGAGTGGTTTTGTCACAAAATAAATGCACAGAATTAGGCAATTATAAGGTCTCTCATAAAAACTCTGAAAGCAAAATGGTTTTCAACACATAAACCATGATTTTTTTATGGCTGTCCGCTTGAATGGGAGTAAATTGTGATTGGCTGTACTGTATGTCAGACAGTTGTCAGATAAATAGACAGACAGACAGATAGATAGATTGATAGATAGATGCCATTTCTTTAAAGTGATGGTTCGGAGTAGATTCACCCTGGGGTCATTTGAACCGTGACATCCAGCCAAGTAGCCCACCCGAAGTTTTTCCGATATTGGCTGAACATCAGCTGAGTTACTGAGTTATCCCGAATAGCTTCGTACAAGGGTTAACGGACCCTGGCAGTATCTCCAAAATTACCACACTAAAATCACATGCCATGACACCAAACTTCTACAGTAGTAAAAATATGGTCTGTACTCACAAAACGATGCATTTGGAAGTTTGAAAATAGTCCAGGAGATTATTATTATCCACACAAGCCTGACAGCTTTTCTGCTGCTAAAGCTGCGTCGACGTCACAAAGTATATGCTATATTCTACATGTTTTTTTTATGAATTTTTATGTTGTAGAGTTGTGAATTTATTTTATCAATGGAGAAATTGAGCTGCCTTGCTTTGTTGTCTACAGTAGTAGATCAACCCTCATCTTACTTTGAAGCTCCCAGATCAAGGAAGTGACGTCGACGCAGCTTTAGCTGCAGAGAAGCTATCAAGCTTGTGTTGATAATAATAAACTCCTGGACTATGTACAAACTTCCAAATGCATCGTTTTGTGAGTACAGACCATATTTGTACTACTGTAGAAGTTTGGTGTCATGGCATGTGATTTTAGTGTGGTAATTTTGGAGATACTGCCAGGTTCCATTAGCGCTGGTGCGAAGCTATTCGGGATAACTCAGTAACTCAGCTGATGTTCAGCCAATATCGAAAAAACTTCGGGTGGGCTACTTGGCTGGATGTCACGGTTCAAATGACCCTAGGGTGAATCTACCCCGAACCATCACTTTAAAGAAATGGCATCTATCTATCAATCTATCTATCTGACAACTGTCTGACATACAGCCATTCGCAATGTATTCGCTTTCAAGCGTACAGCCATGTTGTGTGACGTGTTCAGCAGACGACGGACCCAGAGCCGATCTGGTACCTACACCGGCTCTCGGAAAAGAGCCGAACTTCCCGTCACTAGAGGACACAGAGTGGGGACGGTCCTGATGGTGTGTTTTTTCCATCTCGACTCATTTGGTGCGCCACCTAGTGGAACCCTCCGGTAACAGATGCAGAACACAAGTTCGTAAGTGAACAATTACGCCAACTATGGAGCATGTAGCTCAAGTGAAGATGTGGTTAAAAAGCACGTGTGTTCCTGGCCTTAGACATTAAGCTATGTTACATAAAAAATCTCACACATTAAAAGATAGTTATACCCTTTCAATACCAAACATTTACATTTCCATCGCTGCCCCCAGGCTCTGGAATAAGCTCCCCGTTGAGCTGCCTCTTAGTTCTGACCTGGGCCTCTTCAAATCTAGGCTAAAAAACCTACTTATTTAGGATTGCTTTTAACACCCAGTAGCATGATGACACTTTTATCTCATCTTATCTTATTCGATTTTGTTGTATATTATTGCTTTCACTGTTCTTTTATTGTTTTTACTTATTCTTCTCTTTATTTATTACCTGCTGTAAAGCACTTTGGTATATTGTAATGATTGTCTACTGTAAATAAAGTACATTTACATTTATACATTTACTTTTACAATACAATATGAATGCTTCGGCCACGCCAAACCTCTCTGTGAGTAGTGCTGTGCTCCGTCACTCATCAGTCCCGTTAGTGACAGATAAAATTCAAATTGCACTGACCTTCTATTAATAACCGTGGCCGCCCAAGTTTATGATTTATAGATGTCTGTCACAGCATGTTTAAAAATAAATGAATGGACCAAACACGGAATAGCACAGCGATTTGGATCTAAAATAACAAGTTATGAAAGCTGCAACCCAACATTTAGAGGGAAGTCAGAATCCGATCAGGATCAGCCCGTCGCTGCACTCTCTGCTGAGGTGCCGAAGTTAAATGCTGACCTCAGTGCAGGAGAAATGATAAGAGCCATCAAATCGTTTGGACCATCACATCCCACGTCAGCATGCAGAAACTGCCTCTAAAGCAGCTCGCACACCAACGATGCTGACGGTGAAAAGTGTGGCCTCGCGCTCACGTACGCGCAAGCTCATGCAAACTGGGACGCCGCAATCGGTTGTAATTAGGGTCCCCATCACAAGACATGGAGTGATTACTGATGGGAGGATGACAGAGGGATGGAGGGAAAGGATACCGATAGAAGCGGGGATGATACAAGGGATGTAAGCAGAGGCCGGGGAGGATTTGATGACAAGGAGCTCTGAGAAGCTGAGTCGGTGAGGAGCAGAGGTGCTGATGTTAGCAGCTATGAATCAGTCAAGCATGGAGGTAGGGAAAGAAAAACAAACACTCAGAGAGCTCAGATAGCGCTGAGTTACAGCAGAATCTGTGGTCTGCTGGACGGACACGTTTTGATGTTTCTATCCTGCGTTTATGGCACATTTTAAACTCGCTAATGTGATACTGGTGCAGACCAGTATTAAAGTGACGCCCTCCAGATAAGAGACGGCCTCATAAACTGTGTAAAAATCTCTCTTAATTAGGAGCTGCTCAATCAGCCGGTTAGACGGGGGAGTTTTTCATTTACTGAATCCGGACTGTTCCTCTTTCCCTCCAGTTTGTGGCAGTTTTAACGTGAAAGTCACTTTTATATAATTAAAACTGTAAAACAAAAAAGGATGCACGCTCACTAAAAATAAAGACAACAGCGAACTGTAGTGGTGACGCCTGCTGCTGTCAGCACCGTCACCACTACAGTTTTTAATCAGCGCATCACCGTAGGAGTCCTAAACGATGCTAAATCTAGCTGTTTATCAGCAGCGAGGTGAACTGAGGTGTGATGTTTTGTTGAGGGAGAGCAGACATGCAAGCTGAGATGGTGCGTTTGCCTGTTTTCATGAAACAAATATCCAGGTTTCAAAGCGAAAGCCTCAGCATCATCACCACCCAAAGGATAAGCGCATAGCAGGACGTCTCAGATGATCCAAGTGCTGCACGTAATGTTGTACAGGCGATCAAAGAAGTGCAGCTTTGTATAATTCTTTTAAAGATTTTTCTGTTCTCGCTACTCATGTCTTGCTCTCAGCTGATCACACATCTTAAAGGGATAGTTCGCCTCTTTTGACATGAAGCTGTATGACATCCCATACTAGCAACATCATTTATGAACATTTTCTTACCCCCTGCTGCGTCCTGTGAGCCGAGTTCCAGCTGAGTTTTGGGGTCCACGAAGGTAGTCCGGCTAGTTGGCTGGGGCTTAAAAAAATAAAGCGTTTTGCTTCTCAAAATAATATGCGTTCAAAAGAGTAATACATTTGCATCACAAAATCGGCTCACAGGACGCAGCAGGGGGTAAGAAAATGTTCATAAATGATGTTGCTAATATGGGATGTCATACAGCTTCATGTCAAAAGAGGCGAACTATCCCTTTAAGCTAAAACAACTAGGATCTTTTCCTCTTTTCACCCTGGGGTATTTATTCTCTATTAAAGCCTAGCTCGTTGTCATGAGGGTTTTGCGGTTGTGTCCGGAGTCTCGGCTGCTCCTGCCAGCACACCTCCTGCTCGGCTGCGCTCATTAGCAGACGAGCAGGAGCTCCACACTTCTGCAGATCGTCTTACAGATCGTAATGGCTTTCTCTATGATAAAAGGCAACGGGTATTTTATTTTGTGAAAATAACTGGAAGTGCGTTGCTCACTGCGGCTAGCTTTAGTAGCGCCGAATTCGTGGGAACAAAATTGTAAATAGCCGGTATTTTGTCAGGTTTTCAACACGTTGGGGATCTAAACGGCTACTTTCTCTCCTGAAAATGTTTCAAATGTTGCTAAAGTTTACAGAGTTTAGAGCTTAAGTGAAATCAGCTTCAGGCCGGCTGATTTCGGCTCGGGCAGGAGCGAAATGCATTGTGGGTAAACGCTCTGCATACTGTCTGATCGATCAGTATGCAGTATGCGGTTTCGAACACAGCCGATGTCTCTGTTTCAGAGATGGGACCAAGTCACACATGTGCAAGTCTCAAGTCTTAGCTTTCAAGTCCCAAGTCATTTTTTCTTGGGCAAGTCAAGTCACCTTATTATTGCACTTTTACCAGCAGAATCTGATCTTAATGAAGTGAAAAGACAAGATATAAGTAACTGTCAGTAAACATCATTGGCCAATGTGTCCACCCCGTATCATATCAAGCTAACGTTAGCTAAATACCGACTAGGCTAACAGGATAATATTAGCTAATTTTACAAGCAGTTACTGGTCAGAATGGATCTTCAAATGACGAACAAAGTTCGAAGTTATGCTTAACTCTCAAGTCATTCAAGTCATCGTGTCTCAAGTCAAGTGCAGAGTCTTTAACTTCCAAGTCCGAGTCGAGTCTCAAGTCTTTTATTTTTTGTCAACTCACAAGTCATCAAAACAGCGACTCGAGTCGACTTGAGTCCAAGGAGTCCCCATCTCTGCTCTGTTGGTAAACCGGCTCTCGAGTGTCGTCTCTGAAACCGTCCTACGACTCATTGTGAGTTTAACTTTGTTCCTCAGTGCAACCTTGGAAATCTCCATCGACCTCTTCACGGATCAACACCAGCACGCCACTCTGCCCCCCGGCTTTATACCTGCCTGCTCGTCCCGGACAAACACAGCCAGGGTCATCACTACCCTCCCCTGTGCCAGTAAGCCTCCACTTATTATCCTCTCTTCTTACAGCTGTTGCTGAATCTGTTCTGTGGACCCACCATACACCTTTATTCTTAATAAACCAGCTTCCTTCTCTCTGTCTCAGTCTGCTCTTGGGTCCCTCACTCTGAGTATCGGAGGCTCGTTCGGTTGTTTTTCTCTCACTTTGAACAAATTAAACTGTTGTTGTTTTCTCAGAAGATGAACCTGTTGCCGTGCAGGGAAATAAAGCTTTTTAACCGCAGGGTAATTACGCACAGAGCAGCCGTTTTATTCCACTTTACCTTTCAAGGTCGATTCTAAGATTGCTGACACGACTGTTGGGTGAGAATCAATAACTGACGCCGAGACTTGTTTGCTGCAGTCGTTGGAAAGGGCAATATTTTCTCATGATGGGCAAAAAGGTTTTCTCTAATGGCCGCTAACACCAACAGGCCGTCCCTGCTGTCCCTGACACCGTCACCTTTGATACACTGGAAAAAATCAAAGTCTATTTGTCTCATTTCTAGTCAAAATATCTCATTACACTTAATATAAGACACAACTGCCTAACGAGTACTCTTTCAGCCAGATATAGGGACTTGTTTGAAGACAATACATCTGGAATATCTTGTTAATTTAAAAGGTCTTGAAAACAAATTGAGTCGGATTTCATATGAAACAAGCTTTTTTTTTCATTTGAAGAGGTTTTTAAGCTAATTTCAAGATCACTTTTACCTCAAAAGTCCTAAATATCACATTTAATTTCAAGAAATCTTGACAAGCCGATTTTCACTAGTTCCATTAGCAGATTTTTTTGCTTATTTCAAGCAAAAACGTCTTGTATTTGTTGTTTTTCTTACTTATTTTTGGAGGGGCATTTTTCCAGTGTATTTTCCACTGAAGTTAGTTTCTGCAGCTGCCGGCATCGTACAAACTGAGAGCATCTCAATATGATGAGATCATTTAATCCTAATCTTGTGATGCGGGGCAGCCAACTGTTGGCTTTTTAAGATTCGTGTTTATAAAACTAGTATTAGACTTTGTACAGTTTTAAAAGAAGGATATAATGAAACGCTACAAAAGATGAACCGTCCACGAATAAGTAAAACGTCAGGAGGCCACGGTGCAGACATGCCGGAGAATGCTTTGACACTTTTTAGTGTGCAGCTCTTTGCTGCCGTAGACTTTTATCACCGTCATAAACCCTCTTTACTGGCTCCCTGCTCATCAGTTTTTGTATGCCCCGAGAGAACCGCCCCCCCCCCCCCCCCCCACACACACACACACACTCACACACTCACACACTTACACACCTTAACATTTATCACTGCCTCTGTTGTTAAGAGTGTGAGCATTTACCTTGGGTGGACCGCTTCCTTCTGATTTGAAGTGGCTGCCTTGGCAGGGCCTGGAAGTTCTAGTTTGGGGAGAAGCACAGAGTTGGTGAGTCAGATGGAGTTTAAAGGGATAGTTCGCTTCTTTTGACATGAAGCTGTATGACATCCCATATTAGCAATATCATTTATGAACATGTTCTTACCCCCTGCTGCGTCCTGTGAGCCGAGTTCCAGCCGAGTTTTGGTGTTGACGAAGGTAGTCCGGCTAGTTGGCTGGGGCTTAAAAAATAAAGCGTTTTGCTTCTCAAAACAATATGCGTTCAAAAGAGTAATACATTTGCATCACAAAATCGTTCTCCAGGAAAAAGTCAGACCGCACAATCGCTTGGCCCTATTTTCTCTCCCTTCATATCACTGCCTGCTGCCGCCTGCTGATAGCCGCACCTGTTACGGTGTTTACTGCACGGTCTGCACAGCAGGCAGTGATATGAAGGGAGAGAAAATAGTGCCAAGTGATTGTGAGGTCTGACTTTTTCCTGGAGAACTATTTTGTGATGCAAATGTATTACTCTTTTGAACGCATATTGTTTTGAGAAGCAAAACGCTTTATTTTTTAAACCCCAGCCAACTAGCCGGACTACTTTCCAAGAAAATGTTCATAAATGATATTGCTAATATGGGATGTCATACAGCTTCATGTCAAAAGAGGCGAACTATCCCTTTAACTAATAGCTCAGTGACAGTGTCTCCACTGATAAATTACTCTCAGCGGTGGAGGCTAAATCTTGCTTTTCCATTGGTGAAAAAGGGTCAGTTTTCGTATGTTTGCAGACGATCCCAACATGATCCTTTGAAGCTGGAATTAAGAGCTTGGAGATGAGATGGAGGCGTGTGCATTCAGATCCTAACTGACAGCAGAAAAGCACGATCCAAAAACACTGGATCCTACATTTCCTACAGTGAAAACTGATGTTTCATCGCATCATCTTCACAAGATAAATACTTTCCTAACTAAACTAACACACGTGCTGGATCATCAGGAGCCTGTGTGATTCTGTCGCACTCAGAGGTACGAAGTTGTCGGTGTGTGTGTTTCCTTAAACTGCAGGAATAAAAATAACTCTTAGCAGAGTGCAGCTACAACCAGACAAACAGCTGACTCATGTCTTCAAATCAAACATCACACCCCCCCGTGGACACATTCAGTCTCTTCAATAAGACCAATAAGTCTTATTGATTTTTCAATAGGGAACAATCAAAGGAAGATGAAATTCTTCCGACTAAGCTCCGTCATACCTTAAAGATTTCATATTTTCCCTTCAGTTATCAGGACCCTCTCTGTGGAACCAGCTGCCAGTTTGGGAGGCAGAGCCTTCAGTTATCAGGACCCTCTCTGTGGAACCAGCTGCCAGTTTGGGAGGCAGAGCCTTCAGTTATCAGGCCTCTCTCTGTGGAACCAGCTGCCCAGTTTGGGAGGCAGAGCCTTCAGTTATCAGGCCCCTCTCTGTGGAACCAGCTGCCAGTTTGGGAGGCAGAGCCTTCAGTTATCAGGCCCCTCTCTGTGGAACCAGCTGCCAGTTTGGGAGGCAGAGCCTTCAGTTATCAGGCCCCTCTCTGTGGAACCAGCAGCCAGTTTGGGAGGCAGAGTCTTCAGTTATCAGGCCCCTCTCTGTGGAACCAGCTGCCAGTTTGGGAGGCAGAGCCTTCAGTTATCAGGCCCCTCTCTGTGGAACCAGCTGCCAGTTTGGGAGGCAGAGCCTTCAGTTATCAGGCCCCTCTCTGTGGAACCAGCTGCCAGTTTGGGAGGCAGAGTCTTCAGTTATCAGGCCCCTCTCTGTGGAACCAGCTGCCAGTTTGGGAGGCAGAGCCTTCAGTTATCAGGCCTCTCTCTGTGGAACCAGCTGCCAGTTTGGGAGGCAGAGCCTTCAGTTATCAGGCCCCTCTCTGTGGAACCAGCTGCCAGTTTGGGAGGCAGAGCCTTCAGTTATCAGGCCTCTCTCTGTGGAACCAGCTGCCCAGTTTGGGAGGCAGAGCCTTCAGTTATCAGGCCTCTCTCTGTGGAACCAGCTGTTTGGCTTCAGGAAGCAGACACCCTCTCTACCTTTAAGATCACGCTTAAAACTTTCCTTTCTGATAAAGCTTATAGTTAGGGATGGCTCAGGTGACCCTGAAGCATCCCATAGTTAAGCTGCTATAGGCCCAGACTGCTGGGGGAGCTCCCATGATGCACCTCTCTCTACTCTCCATGTACATAAGACATCATTGTTGTCATTAACTCGTGTTTCTCTCTCTCAGCAGGTATCCCTGGCCTGGTGTTGTGGTGCTCTTTGTCCCCTCTTTCCTGTCCTCTCATTAAAACCAACTGATTTATGGGTAAAATTTGTGAAACAGCTTCTTGATAAGTGAAGGCTGCAGACCTGCTGTTCTTTGACATCTTTGGATAAGACACGAAGGCTTAAAGCTAAAAAAAAAACATTTTAGCCACCATAAGAAAAACTTTTCCACCTGGACTGCGTTGGCTCCGGGAGTCCTACCGAACAAGCCCCGCCCCATCGGGCTGCCTGACTTCGCCTTTCCTCAGCTGACTTTTGCTTGCGATATGCCTTGTGACACAAAAATAACCAAATGGACATGTTATCAAGGATAAAAAATGTATTTTTAGGCTTTAAGTAAAACAGAAAGCCACCCTGACACTCCAGCCAACACTCCAGATCAAGACACGCGTCTTAAAATAGGATCAGCCCGATGCTCTCTGGGCTCTCGGCCCGACCGACATCGACCCAACAAGTAATCGAAGACATTGCTGATAGGAGATACACACAAAATTAGATGTATGCAGGACTTTTTGCCATGAGGATTAAAAACAGGAAGGGTGATGAGGCTCACTGGAATGCATACATGCGCACAGTTTGATGGAGAGAAGAAAAACGCAGGTTCAGACTCAGCAGTTTCATTTAAATCCCCATTAATCCCACTATATCCACCCCTCCTAACACACACACGAACAACACAGGATGTGCATTTGTGGTATGTTAGGATGTTAAGGGTTATTTTCAAGGACACTTTAATCCGTGTGCACACACACAGGCTGACCTTATAGTTCGTACGAATGACCTGATTGTGTGGGATTCAGAGAGAAAAGCATCTCCTTGCTTCTGCAACTGATTCATTATTTAGTAGAGGTGGACAGGGAGGCAGGCAGGGGGAGGTGTGTGTGTTAAAGGACAAGACTGCAGCAGCAGACACCCGTCAGGTACCGTACGCCGCCGACTGTGCATGAGATCTGTGCCCGGGACACAGAGGAGGCCGACTGGATGAGAAAAGGTGCAAGCAATTAGAAATGTGAGCGTCGGAATGAAGAGCTGAACTGAAGATTTATCCATCTTTTCATACTATCTTGATTTAGTATACACATTTAGACCTTTACATAAATGTATATGTATATATACGCATTTATTTATTCACATTTTTCATTTATTTATCTCTCCACCACCATGATTCTTACACAAGCAATGATATTTTGTTTTGTGGTTAAAAACGTCCCCCTTTATTTATATTTATTTATCTTTATTCTTCTTCCAGTTATTTATTACTTTTATTTTAATAATTGTTATTGCTATTATTATTGGGGGTTTTTTTCTTGTATGTACCTTCTTGTTCTATGTTGTTCACCGTTTGTAAATTAACAAAATGTGAGCGTCTGCTGTGTGGGTGTGTAGCTCTGCGATGTGACAGGTGATTCAACGTGTCACACGTGAACACTCAGCTTTCCCACCATGCACAGTGTTGCACAGTGACGGCAGCATAAATCAATACCATTACAAGCACAACACAGGATACAGAGCGCAGGAAATAGCCTGGCACACAGAGTCAGCCTAAACTGGGACTCATAACAGACCGAACATGCTGATGATCACTGACACCTTCTGTTGGTTATTACAGAGAAAAGGTTGGTGGTGTTCTGTGCTCTGGTGTGCGATCAGAAACCTGAGACAGAAAAGAGATAAGAGGCAGCAAATAGAGGGACGACGAGGGAATCAAAGACTTAAACTACAGTACATACGTCATCACAGTCACAAAGATAAGTTTTAAAATAGAAGAAAGTCTGGGTCCGCTTACTCTACACTCTCTATACACTGGAAAAAATCTAAATCTTACCAAGTATATTTTTCTCATTGAGTATCTCATTACACTTGATATGAGACACAACTGCCTAACAAGTACCATTTCAGCCAGATATAGGGACTTGTTTTAATACAATACATCTTGAATATCTTGTTAAGTGAAAAAGTCTTGAAAACATCTTGTTTTGAGTCACATATCATATGAAACAAGCTTTTTTTTCATTTGAAGAGGTTTTTAAGCTAATTTCAAGATCACTTTTAACTCAAAAGTCCTAAATATCACATTTTATTTCAAGAAATCTTGACAAGCAGATTTTCACTAGTTCCACTGGCAGATTTTTTTTGCTTATTTCAAGCAAAAACGTCTCGTATTTGTTGTTTTTTTACTTATTTTTGGAGGGGCCTTTTTTTTCCAGTGTATCCGTCTCTTTTCTCATTGCCGGTCAGCCATTGTTGAGGCCAAGGGAATCAAGAACTGATCTGAAGTGTTATTACGAACCAGTCCCACTTTAAGGAGTGAAGGAGGAAGTGTCTCAGACAAAAATTAACATAAATACACACATCTGCTATCTAAGTCATCAACACCCTCATCGAGTTATGATGGATGGAGAAACACTCTCCTTCAGGCTCATTAACGGACGCTGTGGGAGTCGGACTGAGAACAATCTCATATCCTCCCATTCATCCCAATTTTAACCAAAATGAACATGTCTGCAAGATGTTTTTTTATTGGGTTTCAAGACATATCGTGAGCAAAATCATCCATCGATGCGCTATAAAATAAAGCAAGCTATGAGTAGAGCAAAGTGGAACAAGAATTAGCATATTTACAGATCATTGACAAAGGGTGGATTCATAAGCAGGAAGTTCAAAGGAAATTTGTGTTTTTAAAGGCAAAATGAGATGAGTTTTTCAGGGATTAATAACAGCTGGGGTGGGACTTTAAAGCCCTAATGTTTACTACAAACATATGCACAGAAGCACCAACACAACAGGTAGAAAACACAAGGAGCCAGTCAGCGGTGGCACATTAAAATGCACGGACACACACGCACACAAATAGATGGGTGCAAATGGAAGTACGCGAGCACAGGATGTGCTCCATTAAATGGTGTCTGATGCTGTACTTCCCCCAGTTACAGTATGTGTGTGTCTGAATTTCACAGAAAACCTGTGAAAAACCTTCTGTTTCACAGGACAGGAAGTATTCCTGACCTACCACAGAAAAACACACATATAACCGAGCTCATTAAGTCTGAATGGAGCACTTAATCACGCAGATGTGTTTGCTTTCTGTTTGCCTCTGACACAGTAAGCAACACCGTGCCTCATTCTCTGTGACAAGCCAGTGTTTTCCTGTTCTTTAATTCCTCTTAATGAGCTAACGAGCGCTCACAATGGCCCTTTAATAAGGCTGCAGTTGGCTCCCGATGGTACCTAAGTGGGTCTGCGTGGACCCCAAATAGCTTGAATGATGACACAAGCTACTGAACCATCTGTTGGGAGTGTTTTCATTCTAAATAAGCAGTTGATACTATTAAGATGTGTTCATTATGAGTCATAATAAGCTGCTCCAATGAACCCAACAAAAGTTTCATTGTTGTATTCAATATAAAGTCAGACAGCACAGGACGGGATGTAAAAAGGCTCTGAACAGAAAGAAAAACCAACAATAAATGAGTGATGTCATATATAATATATATATGTTATGGCGAAAATTACATTGAAATTAAGAAACCAAACTGATATTTTTGAAGAGAACTGGTCAAAATGGATCAGCTATGTGTCAACTGTAAGACCTGACTTCATATAGATCGATATAGATCGAGCTCAAACCCTATATTAAGATTTAATTTAAAAAAAAATTTCCCCCTATTTTTGAGCAGCATCCTTATATTTCTATGTATGATGTGCTTATGTTGATTCTGCTGCTTTACTTAGTGCACAATCCTCACTTCGTCATGTTATGTTTTTGTGCCCAACTGGCACATATGTGTATGTTACTGTTAAAATTGGCTTTGTTCTTAGACATTATGAATGAAATAGTCTCTGTACTTTTCCAAGATGACCTAAAGTGATCCAGGAATGGGAAGACAAAACAATTAGTCTGGGAAAGCAGGTGCAAGATTCACACACACACGGTTTGGCTGATCCAGAGAATATGACGAAGCATTTTGAACCTCCTCATGTCCAATCATACTCGGTCGAGTGCGAGTCCAACATATGAGGCTATAAATGCAAACGATACCCGGAAATCGAGGCTCGGTCTGAAGGATTTCCTGCGGGAGCTCTGTTCCACTGAGCCCAGCGCTGATATGCTTGACGTGTGACTACCAATAAACACTATATTTAACTTGAGATTCCTCCGGCTTGTTCTTGAGCTTCCAATGAAAGAATCGATCTAACAATTTGGTGCCGTGACCCGGATGGCAGACTCAGAGAACGGTCCGAGGGAGGACAGCTGGAGGTGATCGAGGGGGACCCTTTTTTCAGACATTAGTAATTAAACATTACCAAGTAAAAACGAATAAAAAGTAAATTTAAAAAAAATAAAGAAAAGGATTTCAACTTGACCTTTCGGGACCAGTTTAGGGAGTGGAGGCGTGTGGCGTGTGTGGTCACATGACTTACGGGTGTACAGGTGGAGCAACACAGACCTCAGACCTCTGCCATATGGCGACAGGTGCTGTGTGAGATGTGCAGAACTAAAGCCGAGTTCCATCAGGACAAACTTATATCAGCACCTCAGACGGCAAAGATTAAAGTGCGACGGATGCATGGCGGCGAGGACAGAAGCAGAAACACAGCCTCCAGTCACAGGTGTTTGAGGGCATCACGCCATACGACAACTCTGAGCTGAGGTATAAAGAAACGAACGGCTCCACACATGACGCCATTTATTTACCATCCCACACGCCACCGAAGCCGGACACCACAGGACTCTCACAGATGATCCTGATGAGTCAGAGCTGCCGACATGAGAAGGAGCTAAACTCTTAGCCAACTGTTTATCCTGCCAATAACAATATTATCCAAGGTGATGTGTGTGGGAAACTCCACCAGCTGATTACTATTTTCAGCCTTTCCTCCATGAGGCAGCCAGCCAGCCAGCCTAGCAAGA
This sequence comes from Odontesthes bonariensis, assembly GCF_027942865.1. NCBI lineage: Eukaryota > Metazoa > Chordata > Actinopteri > Atheriniformes > Atherinopsidae > Odontesthes > Odontesthes bonariensis. Next base: position 7,690,471 of record NC_134524.1, read on the forward strand.
ACATGAATACGTGTTCCCGTCTCTATGCTCGGCTTTGGATGTGCACGGTGAGCCGGTGAGTCAGCAGAGGACACAAACTTCACTCAAGTCTTACACCAACATTAAGCTGCTCCACAAGCCATGAAAAACACAACAATGAAGCAACGAAGCTTTAATTTTTCCAATGAATCATCAGTGTGCTATAGAACTGTGTCCAAGGCCGCGGGTAGATTATGATGCAGGGTGTAAATGTGCTAAATCCCGAAATGATACACAATGGCAACATAGAATAGAATAGAATAGAATAGAATAGAATAGAATAGAAAATACTTTATTCATCCCCCAATGGGGGAAATTCAAATTAATCAAGTAGCTCAAAAAATTATTAATATTTACAATGATTGTATATTAACAATAATAATAAAAATACTACTACTAACTAATAATAATAATAATAATAATAAATGACTAAATTAAAAATAAATAAAATATTTAAAAATAACAATAATAATAATAATAATATTAAAAAAATAAAAAATAAAAATAAAAAGCCTTAATATAACATGAAATAATATAACAGTTATGGCAGTTTTCTCTGTCCTTTCATAACCAAATGAGAGAATCCGATGCTATTGTGGTTGATGTGAATGAGAAAGAGAACGAGGGGAAGACTGGACGGAAAGGTTAGACAGACATGTAGGCAAAAGGAGAAGGGGAGGACGGAGATTAAAAAGGGTAAAACAATAACGGAGGACAGAGAAAAACATCAAATAAAGACAAATGCCAGAAAGGAGAGAGAGATGAAAGCGCCGGGGCTCAAAGTACGGCCCATTTCTCAAAGCATGACTTTTATTTCTGTCCTGCTTTCATTAGGGCTCCCCCTGGTGACTGCAGTCTGGCTTTACCTCGCCTGCACACCAAACAGATGAAAGCTAAACCCTCTGCAACACTCCTCATCTAAATACGAGCGACTGGCAGCACACCTGCTCTTTTCTACCGTAACCATCCGACAATAACCACCCCAAGTGCGTCTTTTCAATCGAATATCAACTCATTCTTGTTGTTATATGCAGATCTTATGTAGTGAGACTTGTTAGATCTATTTGACGGTCATCTAGGAGTTAATCCCAAAGAGGCTGCTCATGCTTGAAAACCAAGTGGGGAAGAAGCCGAGCCGACAGAACATGCACAGGCGAGTCATTAAACATGCAGAAATAAACCTGAGAAGCTGCTTTTTGTGCCTAAAGCTGAAAGGATAACAAAAGCAATGAGGAAATTATGTTAGTTGTGCTCAGAGTGACGGATTTTATGAAGGTAGTGAGGAGTTTTTCAGTAAAACTGCTGGGAAAATGAGTCAGTTTTAAGGAACAAGGGATCGTCTCTCTGCTGTGTGTTCATGGCTGTTTAATAACTATTGCTAATGCTAATTAGGCTCTTTGTTTGATGTGCTTTTCAAGCTGCAGTGTGGGACATGGGGTGATGGTTCCTGGAGGGAAAAAAAAGGCTTTATTTATTTTCCACGACGTAGTTTGTGGAAAAATAAAGCTTAAATTCCAGTGAATATCTCGACTATCTCGTGCTCTTTGTCCAACTATTAACACATTTCTGCTTCCCTGACTTTAAAGCTGAGCTGTTTATGTAATGTTTAAGCATTTTCCAGCGTGCACTGACAGTGACATTCGAGCTGGGGGAGGAAATCTGGGAAGAGATAACAGGAAAATAACACACAGCAAACCTCCCGCGACTGATATCAAACTTTTGATGCTGCAGCAAATTGTATCTGGTCTTAATCAGTGAGATCCAACCGGCGTGCACGTCCCAACACAGCTGCACATAAAACAACCGCACACAGTTTGTTATCCCAGAAAACAAAGTTAATGGGATACTCGATCAAGTCCCAGATCTGCGTTTGAGCAAATGGAACAGAGCTGTGTTACACCGCAGTGACCCAACAGTCACATAAATCACCGAGAGGCAGCACCATCGATTCAATGTGAAGCTCACAAATCGCTAAGTGAGATTAGAAAAGTTCAACGTCTCTGAGGCGACACAGAGATAGTGTGTTTGTGTGTGTGTGTTTCAGGTAGTGCAGCACTGAGCTGGGTCATGTTCAAATGAGGCATCGACCACCACAAAGTGAAGGGCTATCAGAGTCCAGGTGTCATGTAGAAAAGAGATAAAGCGTTTCTTCACAGTCGTCTCCTGATGAATACGTTCTGCAGCACGTCACGTTTGGACTTCTAATAACACCGAGCCGGAGCTAAAGATGTTTTATTACTAATTTCATTCAATCTGCTGCTGTTTGTTGACTGCTCCAACATCAAAAATCAGGAAAAACACTTGCATATCATCGATGAAATCTGCACATTTCAGCCAATTAAACAATATATGTGCATACACTCTCAGAAATAGGGGTACAGTACGAGTCCTTTTTTGTCCCCTGAGGTACAATCTATACTAATGTACCCCCTAGGGTTAATTATTGGACCTAAAGGTTCATATATGTACCTTTTTGAGGGTCCAAAAGGTACATATATGTACTCAAGTGGTAAAAGGTTCATATATGTACCTTTTTTTCTACATGCTGGAGTACAATAGACAGTCTGTGTTAGGCTACTTCAGTATAAGGGTACAACATTGCCACCAGAAGTACAAAATTGGTCTCTGTAAGGTACAAACCACAAGGGTATAGGGTAACTATAGGGTAACTATACCTTCTGAGGGTCCTGCCCCAGTGACAAGCCATCGTACCCCTAAAGGTACAATTCTGTACTTTATTAGAGTGTAACGTATCCGCTGGTGGTCTTTTTTCAAAGGATTCTACGAGTTTTGAAAGTGATTCAGTGGATAGATTTGTTTCATAGATCTCCTGTGTGAGTAAACCAAAGGAGATGTGTCTCTGATTCTGTCTCCATCCTCTGTGGTGCGTGTTGTTAGCTCATCCTGCTGCTCTGCTCCCCTTTGTCATTTCTACTTTCACGCACTCTGAAAGTATTACATCACCAAAGCATGCCACAGATCTTGCTCTTCACAGTAACTCTTTCCCTCCGCCTCTCAAACTGCCCTCTGTGCAGCTAACCTCCTCATCCGGCACGAGACAACTCCGCTCACCAGCCTCAACAATCCTCAGGATCACTTTGTGTCACATGCTCGTGTTTTCCACAAGAAGTTTTGCATCAAACGATCTCTTCTGCTTGTGATTCTGCCGCGGTACAACTACAGGCTTTCTGCTTCGTTGCATCATCGACGTGACGATAAGTTTTATTGGATTTCAGGAGAGGCTCTCGATGGGGTTTGTTATGTAAGCCAAGTTTCCAGTGTCTGGCTCGTGGAATTTGTGTATTACACAAGCAAAGGATGCCTTGTTCTCAGGGAAAAATGCATTCTCTATCATAGTGCCTCACCTTTTCCTGCATGTACGTGTGTTTGTGTCTCTTCGACAACAAATTTTCTTAAACGGTATTGTTCCCCTGACTCTTTAAAACCACCGCAACTCTACACTGTCCACCTCACAGCCCAGCTTTTTGTTACATAAGATAAAAACAAACGGGTTTATGAGCTTGTAGCAAATCACTATGCAGTCAGAGTTACGAAAGGGTCTCGTTAAAAACTAGGGAGATGAAAAAGTGAGACACAACCAGAAAGAAAATGATGTCACTGGTATTTTCTGAAGTTATATAAGGGAACATGATGTTCTTAACAATGATGAAACCCTCCTTCTGCTCTCTTACCGTCTAACAGGGCTGCTGTAAAGTGCTTTGGCAGCTGCAACTACTTACTGCATGAAGCATGAAGCAAATGCTGTAAGAGACGGTGTCGCACACCCTCTTATCTGCACGTAGACACCAATCATCAGGCTCCCAATGTGGAATCTATTACAGGAACATGTGTGGGAACAGAGGTGTCTGCGTGTGCGTCCACACCCAAACATCATCACCCTGTTTAAAATCAGCAATTAAAGACATTTAAAGGGCCTTTGTGGCAATAAATACCTCAAATATCCCTGTGTTGTTTGCTTTTTCATGTTTTATTTGTGTTTGTGTAACAGTTAAAGGGCAGAAAGTAGAGGGAGGAGTGAAAATAAACCTGAAAAATTAGCTATTTATTTGCTTAATTTACATTGATACGTACGCTCAAACCTTTCTGTCCCCATAATGGATTTTCTTTCAGGCAGCGTAAGAATATAGAGAGGCTAAAAGCTCCACCGAAGGACAGAAAAACAGAGATTCATGCTCTGGTTCAGCACCACGGACAGCTCCACTAAATGACAGCATGCAAGTTATACTCACAGGATGTTTTGAAGAGATTCTCCCACTCACAACACTTGTCTGGTACCATGTAGAGGAAATATAGTTCTGATGTAGAGAAAGAAACAGAGATGCATGAATAAATGACAGAGTTAGAAAGTACGATATTCAACACAATACCAAAGCATTAAGAGGTGGAAATGAACCAAAAATCCCTCCACGTTGACATATTTTCATCCCTCAGATTCAGCTTTTTGATCAGCTCTGCTGATTTCAATCCAATTCAGTCAGAAAACAATCGGCAGCATCGCTCTGATTATGTTTCTGTACCGACGGGCATCAACAGTTTGCAGTTCCAGTTATGTTAAAATAACGAAGATATCAATGATACAAGTCAAATGTCTGACGGTGTCTGAAAGTAGATGACTGAGCGCGGGCAAAAAGGTTTCCTCGATGCATAAATCCACAATTTCATGTTACTATTTGATGAATGCTGTTTGGGAAAATCTGAAAATATCACCCAGCGCTTTCAGTGTGATGCATGTCAGTCAGGAGATATATAACGCCATCATTTGTGATGTCACCAAGGTTAAATAACATTTTGAATGAAAGACCTTTTATTAGCTGTCATTTGCTTTCTAAGCAACAAGCGTAAAACGATCCTAATTTTGATTTAATGTTGCATGAAACCACAGTTTTAAAGGGTAGAAGAGTGGAGAGTGGCGGCTTGCGGGTGTTTTTGTCTTAAGAGGAACCTTCCCCTGTTCATCAGAAGCCAAGCAGCTCCAGAAACAGCCCGACAGACTTTGCAGAGTTGAGTAAAGCACGGCCGACAAACAAAAGCTGTCGCTCCCACAGATGGAGCTCGACTGGCTGCCCCTCCACGATGCTAACATCTAAATGAGTCCAGTTGTGCCAGTAAAAGAAGACGAATGGCTCTGCAGATGTATGTCGTATGTTTATAAGTTCCACCACAAAGCATTGTGCTTCTCTTCTTCTTTTTTTGTCGTCGTTCCAGGTTGAAAACTAAATAAAGTTCCATTTCTAACAGTCGGCTTTTGACAGATCCTGTTTATACGATTGAGAAACATCTTTAGGGGGAAAGCGTGGGTTTAAATAAGTCATTTTGTGGACAGCGCACCTTGCTCCTCATGCACGAGAGAATCCCATCAACAAACGTGGACTTGATTTTGTGAACCTGGGGGGGGCAACAACGCAGACATTCGTCATGTAACATCAACGATTATTCTTAAAGCGCTACGATTTAAAGCCGCTTTACTCGTAAACTTAGCCCTAAAAGACAGAAGTAAACACAGATCCTCCTCTTAAAGGGATTGTTTTTCATACACAGTGATTGCTTTAAAAGCAGCTGGGAACACAAGTGACCTGTCTGTACTCTAGAATGATCTTCGGCAGGGGGTGCAGGTCCTGAAGCTGCAGCAACTGCAACAAAAGCAACAATATTAGCAGTTGTAGAGGGAAATCCTGTGATATATATAGCAATATTATTATATATATATATATGAGAGCTGGTTGTCTTGTGTTACTGGGTGTTATTCTGAGTGTTTTTGTGTCTCTGAGTGCTTTACTGCAGCTTCTGATGTTGACCGTTGCTGTTTGTTGGTGGTCTTGGGGAGCTTCTTGTGCTCACAGCGCTCATGGAGGCGCAGCTTCTCAAACAGAACCTTCAAACATACAAAAAACAAGAAAACATGGTAAAATACACACGTCTTTTTTTTTTTAAGAGCTTGTTGAGATATGCCCTCCCTTCTCAGCTGAAGCCAAACCAGGAAGAAGAACAGTTTGAGGTACGTACTGTTCGCAGCTGAGTGTTGCTGGTCACCAGGAACATTTGTCCAGCTGCTCGGTGGGCCTCCTGCTCCAACTGCTTCATTTTAGCCTGCCAGAAACATAATCACTGTTAGCTCATTTTTCCCCCTGGACAAACCTTAAAGCCCAAGTCTGACGCTCTCCTCTTCCAGGGAGTTCCAGGCTGGTGTGGCTGCAGGTTTTTGTTCCGAACCCTGCAGCAGCACAGCCGACTCGTTTCATTCAATCAACTGAAGTCTGCACTGAAGGTCTGAACCAGCATGTATGTTCGAGACAGACGGGTAAGAGTGTAGAGGACTGGTTTAACATTCAGCCAACCACCACCAGCAAAATAAAGTTCTCATAGGTTCTTTATTACTCCAAAAACTAAAAACAAATCTTCATGGATAGAAAGAAACAAGCCGGAGATGCAGATCATACTCGTGTTTTTATGGGACTGTACTGAAAGTTAGTGAAAAATGACTGGAATGATGCGTGGGCTGCATTGGGAAAGATGCTGGGTTATAAAAAGCCAATGTCGTGTGAGATCTATGCAACCTGTCATGAACAAACTGAATTCAATGCCAAATGGGACAAATGACATTGCATTATCATAACAAAAGATATGTATCCCACTGCCACCGGTGTTCTGTGTGATCTGACCTTAATAATAAATAAAGTTTGAGTCACACACACAAAAAGGCAGTTCTGAAAACACCTTTAAAGGTATGAAAAAAAAAAAAAAGGCCTTTTGGTAAACTTATAATAAAAATTACACAGAAGAAGAAAACAAAATAATACAAAACAATGAAGAAAGGATTAATTTATCCATTTCATATGATAACTGAATTATTTAAAGTGCTCTTTTGGACATTTTACTCAATACTAACTGCTCCATTTAGGAAATAAAGATGAATAACTTCATTTATTATTCTAGTCAGACTTGCTCCACGAGCCCATCCCATAACGAAGCAGATGTTAAGCCATTTACAATGCTGTGAGACAGCCTTGTATTCATGACAGTAGAGTTGAATAAGTCATTTCTGACAGTTGGCACGGCAGAAACTTTTTAAGTCAAGGAAATCGTAAAAAACTAATTTCCTCAGACCTGAGAATGAACCCTGCAGCCCTGGAAATGCTTTAAAATTAGCCTAATTTCTTTCTGCTTTCATCAGCCCAATGCAAACTGGTTCACACAGAATAAACTGAACGGGAGAGCAGCTTTAGAGAGGAAGAGAAGCTGAAAGTAAACGGTAGAAGAAGAGAGAGAAGCTCGTAAGTCCACCTGAAGCATTTAACAAGTTGACGGGCAAACAGGAGAAGAAGAAAGAGAACAAAATGAAGGGGGAGCGAGTGAGATGGGATGATGATGTGAGGAAAAAAAACATGTGAATGTGGAGGAATGGGTGGAGACTTAGGAGGAGCAGGGAAAGCTGAGGATCCACCTCCATCATCAGAGCCTCCTCTGTGGCTCTTTTTGCTCTTTTTGGTTGATCTCATTAGTCCATGGGCCAGACCAGATTTTGGTGCCACTCAAGGTGGCAAAATCTGGTAAAAAAGGTGCATGGCCATCGATGATATTTTGGTACACACAGACGGCATATCCTTTTCTTGAGCTCGTTTTCAGACCTTTTGGTAGCATTTTGAAGTGTACAAGCCTAGCTTTCATTTAGACCTAGTTTTGGGCTTATCTAAAAATATATAAAGGTCACACGGTCAAAGGTCAAACTGTCTCAACAACTATTTTTCCACTATAAATGATAAAAATAAAAACTGTGAGAAATACCAAATAATTAGCAGTTATTGTCAATTCTGGCCTGGGCCCATGTTCCACTTTAAGTAGGATATTATGGGAAGATAACACGTTTCTTGAATTGTTACAGTCCTGTGAGTATTTCCGTATGTGTTATTTGTGTCGGTGCTGTTCCTACATTTCAGTGCTATAAAAAAGACGACAGTTTAGGCGAAAATAGTGGAAAAATAGTTGTTGAGACAGTTTGACCTTTGACCCTGTGACCTTTATATTTAGATAGGCCCAAAACTAGGTCTAAATGAAAGCTAGGCGTGTACACTTCAAAATGCTACCAAACATGCTGTCATAACATGTGATTAAAAGTCTGAAAACGAGCACAAGAAAAGGATATGCCGTCTGTGTTTAGAGGCCTATTAATTGCAGGGGGCTGATAACTTTATGTGCTGATAACTGTCATGAGGCTACCACTGAGGATGTGTTATCATACCAAAATATCATCGATGGACATGTACCTTTTCAAAAAAATCTTACTAGAGTTATCCACCTTACCAAAAAGTCAAATTTTGGCCTCTGGCCCATGGACTACGTAGGAAACGCTGCACTTCTGACTCCCCTGAGGAAGCTATCATGGATAAATCCAAGAAAAGTGAAAATAGAGCTTTTAAATCTGCGTGGACAAATATAAAGATGAGTGATGAATACGCCTGGGTGTCAATGTTCAAAAGCCAGTCAGCTGATCTGGAAGACGCCGCCCGTCTCGCTAAAGAGTGCAGATGGAGCGAACAACGCATGTCGTTCCCGACACTCAAACATGAAGACGTGTGCGTTTGGAGTCTCGTTTGTATCTGGACCAACAGTTTTTCTTGAGCATTAGCTACATAAAATCCAAGTATTGCTCCCGTCTGGCGGGTCAAAGGTCAAAGTCACGTCTTACAGCCCCGTTATAGACAGGCTCTCCGGTTAAATTCAGCAACAAAAGTCACATTAAACAGGCTCAAAAACATGAAAAACATGAGCTAAAATGGTTTGGTTTGGTGTTCGGGTGCCATGGTTACATGAACACAAGAGGATGAGACTCTATTTTATGTTGTATCTGTTTCAAAGTACGTTACTTTTATTCTGTTATTTTCCTTAAATATGAGAAACAGGCCTGCACATGAGAGCGCATATTATTCCACTTCATAAGAGATGAATGTTTGACTTAAATGTGTAATATACTATAAACTGTGCCATCTTTATCTTAAGGGTCAATAGGTTTGGCAGCTTCAGAGGGGCAAATAGGGCTCTTATGCAGCCCCAGATATAGAATAGCATCTGAAACAAGAACTCAATCAGCCAAGCAAAGCATGACAAAGTGGTGGTAGGAGGCAGGAGGAAACGAGGACGGCTGAGAGAGAAACAAAAGAGAGGCAGGTGGCAAGAGAGGAGGCAAATGTGAAGTGACAGAGAGAGAAAAGGACAGAGGAAATTGAGGTTAGCTGGCAGACATGCTCTCAGATTCCAAAATAAGTACTTTTCTTGCTGCCTCACTCATCGCCCAGAGCAGACTCCAGACTGCCTCATCAATATTGGATGCCAGCCTCTCAGGACAGCATTTGTGAGGAATCGGCAAGGGTTTGTTGCATCAAAAGGTTGCATTTTCAGTCTGATCCCAATGAGCCACATGTCAACAATGGCACGTCTGATGCCATTTATTTCCAAAGTGAAATCTGCCCCGTTGATTGTCACTATCAAATCAAATCAAATTTATTTGTATAGCAAAATTCATGTACGAAACAATTCAAAGTGCTTCACATAAAATAAAAGCATTGCAGCAGGGAGTGTAAGAAGCATTAAAAGAATACAAAGAGAAACAAATAAAATCATTTAAATGAATTTAAAAACAAGCAACAGTCCAGATAAATTCAAAGATATCGTGCAGATTTCATGCATAGACACATGAGAACAGAAATGTTTTTAACCTGGATTTAAAAATGTCTCCATTTGGTGAAAGTTTAATCTCCACTGGCAGTTTGTTCCACTTGTTTGCAGCATAACAGCTAAATGCTGCTTCTCCATGTTTAGTCTGGACTCTGGACTGGACCAGCTGACCTGAGTCCTTGGATCTAAGAGCTCTGCTGGCTTTATATTCTCTGAACAGATCACAGATGTATTCTGGGGCCTGAACCGTTCTGGGATTTGTAAACCATCAGCAGACTTTTAAAATCTAACTAACACCTTCTTAGAGGACTGAGAGGCAGGTGAGCATGTTTGTGAGATGGAGCCCGACAGGAGGGACTCTCTGCTTGGTGTTCAGACAGCTCAGACACAAAGAAACCAGAGGTGACAGAGTTGGGACGCGGCTGGCTGCATTCACAGATATGTTACAGCAAGAAAAACACACACAATGTATTCATATGTGTGTGTGTTGGCAGAGGCAGACACGGCTCTCCTTCCTGCAGCGCGGCCTCTCGATGGAAAAAAAGAAATCAGACTATTCGTCCTATTTTTAGCAACACGGCAAGGCGGTCTCCACAACAACACCCCTGCTGGTGCATCCACGAGTCGGAAGCCAGTTTAAAGGTGCGCGTTTGCTCCTTTGCCTGCAACGCAGACTATGGATCGTTCTCAAATGTCGACCCCAGATAGAGCAGGTCCCTGGAGGACAAACACCCAGCACAACAATCCTTCAGATGTGTTCCTTCCTTCCTCCTAAATCCTCCCACATTACATAATTAGCACCAACGCCGCCTCTTGTTTCTGCACCTCGATGCCAGCTTACCCCGAGCAGGTCTGACGTCCTCTTCAGAGCCTCTTTGTCCACATGGATACGGTGGCTCTCCATGGCTGAAATAACACACAAACATCCTGATCTACAAGGTTTGATGGAGCGCGTCTGTCCACTTGTAATGAACGAAAAAATCGATTTATGTACATATCACGATTTTTTAATGGGATGATTTTAAAAATAGATTTTTCTCCCCTGAGTCGATTATATTACGTCATACCCGTGTCCAGCAAAAACTTCATCAATTCATTACATTAAGTTATGTTAAAACTAGCCCACATTTGTGCTGTGTGGACATTTCAATTCATTTTGTGACTGTAAACTTTCGTCCCACCCCTAGTTGACATGGATGCAAAGAAATGGTTCGTAAGCTAAAAGATAAAGAGAGAGTGATTTAATTAGAGACACTTAAAGGACATAATATCATCCCGAGTAAAGCTGTGTTTACCTGCCAGAACAGGGATCATGTTCAGCTCCATATCTGAGAAGAGCTCCCACAAGCCTTGGCTCTGAACACACAGACACTCAGTCAGGCAATTTGTACAAACAGGTGTGTGTGTGTGTGTGTGTGTGTGTGTGTGTGTTAGTGATCTGCCAACCTGCAGCTTAGAGCACAGGTTCATGTTCAGCTTGTAGAGGCGGTAGAGACCAGAGATGATCTGAGAAATCTGAAAGAAAGTAAAACAGAAGAGAAGTAAGATGTAAGTTTCAGGAAAAATTTATTTCACTGTACAATTAGTCCTGCACTAAAGTTCTGATGCTGGTCTATAAAACTCTGAATGGTCCAGGACCAGAATGCATCAGTGACCTCCTGACCCAGTATGAACCTTCCAGACCCCTCAGGTCATCTGGATCCGGTCTTCTATCAGTTCCCAGAGTCAGAACCAGACATGGAGAAGCTGCATTCAGCTTCTATGCTCCACATGTCTGGAACAAACTCCCAGAAAGCCTCAGATCAGCTGGAACACTCAGTGTGTTTAAGTCCAGGCTGAAGACACACCTATTTTCAGCTGAATAAAGCTCCAAATCTGAAGCTTGAGTTTCAAAACTTAATCACATTTTAACTCTGTCTATTGTTATTTTTTATTTTTTTGTTTAAAATTTAAATCGTGCTTTTTATTTCTACTGTTTTAATGTCTCTGTAAAGCACTTTGAATCGCCTTGTTGTTGAATTGTGCTGTACAGATAAACTTGCCTTGCCTTGCACAGACATGGTCAAACCTATCAGCACAGCTTAATTAGCTTAATTAGCTTCTACTCACAGTTACTCTCTTAATGAGACTTCTCTTCTCGTCTTACTGCCTGTGTGTTGGCTCATTTTCCTGTTCGAGGAGCCATGATCAGGATCAATCACTTCAGAGATGCTGAAGGCTCTGGACTTGGGGGGGGCTGTGTTGGTCTGGGACGACTGGTTTGGGAACCTCAGGGTCGAATCTCTGCTTTTTGAGCCGCCAGGATGAGAGCTTTTCCACATCCCAGCCCATGGTTGTGAGGCAGAGTGCTCTCTCTGGGTCGGGGGGGTGAGTCCCTGCCTCAGGCGGAGGAGTTTACTGGTTTACTGGTCCGTCTTTGTTCCAACCCTCACCGCTGGTCACAGATCTGGGTAGCGACCCAAAAGAACGAGGTCACAGATACAAGCGGCTGAAATGAGTCTCTTTTGGAGGGTGGCTGGACTCGACCATCCACAGCGAGCTTGGACTAGTACAGCTGCTCCTCAGTCTTGAAAGGAGTCAGCTGAGGTGGTAAGGATTCCTCCTAGTGAAGGTTTTCTGGCCCCAGGCAGACCCAGAACACACTGGAGGGATGATATGTCCCTTCTGGCCTGGGAACGCCCCCCCGGGAGGAGCTGGAGAGTGCCGCTGAGGAGAGGGATCTCTGCATTTCCCTCCTGGATCTGTTGCCTCCGAGACCCGATAATGAACGGGTGGATGGATAATTATTTTATTCCACTGAGCTCTCAAGAGATTCGAGCCAAACTGCGTCAGACGGAGCAAAGCAGCCCCGATACATACCAGACATCATTCAAACTATCCCGTTAAAACTGGGGACATCCTCATGTGGACTTCAAACTACAACACGTTTAGTTGAGAAACATTACCTGTTGTGGCCATTTATGTTTGTAAATCATAAGTTCTATCAATTTAGTTTTCTTTGGGCGGTTAGAATATACTTTAGTTAGTTTGGAATCAAAATCTATCATTCATTTTTATATTTGAAATTGTTTAGATTATTTTGGTAACTTTTATACCCTCCCGTTAATTAGACAGATTAAGAACACACCGGTGAAGACGGGAGGTGGTGGTTAAATGATTTTTTGACCACTTTTTGAGCTTGTAAAATCAGAATAAGTTTCGTTTTTCATCTAAGTTGTAGGAGATTTTTAGTTATTGTTTTGTTCATATTTTTTTGGGAAATAAACTACATATATATTTTTAAACAATCAAGTCTGAAGTGCGTGCAAGAATCAAACCACCTGCTGCCACCCACGGCCTTTGTTACAGTTTGGAAACTTAAAAGGCAGCGACATTACCAATGCATCCCTGTCAGGCCCAGGAGTTTATCATGCAGGCAGCTCAGGTGGACTAACCTTCTGGGCACCTGGAGCAGGAGCTGCACTCGGTCTTTTGCAGTGTTTGTGAAGAAGGTCGCTGTAGCAGGAAGAGGGATCTGAGGGATCCAGCAGCCACCCCGACACCTGCGGGTCCTGGATCTGAGCGCCCGCCACTGGAGAGAGTGCAAAGCTCTTTACGACAGTGAACAACTAACAATAAGAAGGATTCTGGGACTGAGTAGTGAGACGATTGGTTTGTCTGTAGAGCTCTGAATGTGCGTCTGTGGAAGTGTCCCCTATAAAAACTCCATCTACTTTAATCAACAAACACCAGACAGCGAGATCTCTCAACCGTCTGCCTGATATTGTGAGAGACCCTCTGCAGCGGCTCTGAACCAGCCAAGATGCAATAGATGGCCTCCATGGGTCAGACCTGTCCTTGAATACATCCCACATGTGCTTGATTTAGTTTTAGAGTTATTCGGTCACACACACAGCAGCCCACAGCACAGTTAGTGTACGTCACGAGTCTTTATTCAAGCTGTGGTCAAACACGAAGAAGTCGTAGTTAACAGATTAATCACGATTAATCGCATTTGTACGCAAAATCCATAAATGAATCCAAAAGTAGTGTATAGCTTTTAGCATTTAGTTTATTTTAAATGTGCTGCCATATGAATGAAAGTGCCATAACATTTGTTGTGCAAACACACTTTTAACATCAGCATCTTTCTGTAGTTTTTATGTAGAAGCCTCGCTCCACTGTCTGTTTCCTTGAATGACTTGCTGCTATCAGTTGTGTGTTTTGCCTTTAAGTGATATTTTAGACTGGAACTACTACGCTGAGAAGACAATTCAACTTGGCAGTGTTTACAGATGACTTTGGTTCTGTCGACTCCGCCGTCTGGAAGAACTTTAAAATGAAAATGGCCGAGTAAAAGTTCCGTACCCTTCTCCATGTTTGGTGGATCCGCCGATTACTTTCTTTTCCGGTTCCACAGCAGACAGCAACAGACTTTTACAAAATAAAAGCCTGTGAGCAACAGACTTTTACAAAATAAAAGCCTGTGAGCAACAGACTTTTACAAAATAAAAGCCTGTGAGCAACAGACTTTTACAAAATAAAAGCCTGTGAGCAACAGACTTTTACAAAGTAAAAGCCTTTGAGCAACAGACTTTTACAAAATAAAAGCCTTTGAGCAACAGACTTTTACAAAATAAAAGCCTGTGAGCAACAGACTTTTACAAAATAAAAGCCTGTGAGCAACAGCCTTGTACAATAAGAAAATAAATAATAAAACAGGGGTGGTTTGTGGCGTAGTGGGTTGAGCAGGCACCCCATGTACAAGAGGCTACAGTCCTCACTGCAGCTGGCCCCGGTTCGAGTCCTGTATCGGACAGCCCTGTGCTGCGTGTTGTTCCTCTGCTTCCTGTCTCTCTGAACTTTTCTATCCATTAAAGGTACAAAAGCCCCCAAAAATATATATATTTTTTTAAATAAAAAAAAATTTAAAAAATAAAACCTGCGTTAATGTGCGATAAAATATTTATAAAATATTTATTGTCGTTAAATAATTAACGAGTTAACGCGATAATAACGAGTTAACTCGCCCAGCCCTAAAAAAAAAAAACATACAAAAAAGCCAGAATATTGGGCTAATAAATAACACAGACCAAAAAAGATGAACTGGCTCTGAATTAATTGATCGAACACAAGTTTGGAAGGAAGCAAAGGTCACATGACTGTACAAATATGAAATATAAAGAGTGAATATAAGCTGACTGAGGTGGGTCAACGGCAGGGAATAAGAAAACCTCCGTTATTCTCACATCTTATGGTTGCTGTTGGTTTTTTTTGGCTGAATTATAGGACAACGCCCAATGTGGTCGAGCGTGACTCAAATCTTTGGTAAATGCAGATGCATCCGATGGGTTTAGTTATTGCTGCACGATGTTTCTTTCTGTTCTGAGAGCACAGCTTGCACACATTTTATTTAAGTTTTCTATATATTCTTGTCAGCTTATAACAAACTTAATAGAACTTGTGCTTTTTGTCCCTCCCGCATAGTCAGAATTCAATGTAATAAGAAAAGGCTGATGGTCCAGTACCAGAAAACTGTAAATTGGACCAGTTGAATTGGCCAGTTGTGAACCTGTTTGGGCTTTCATTACTAACTTGGTTTAAGAAATAATATCAGAGGAAAACTAAGGAACTGGAAGCAGATGCAGATAAATGTGTGTTTCTTTATGAAAGGGAAGATGCATCTATCGACAGGCCTTGCCTTGTTTCCAGCTGAGATCTCGTCTGTAAAGCTGCAGAGCAGAACGAAGGAAGTCCTTGGCTTTGTAGCAAACCACCAGTTGAGATGTTGATAGTATCTGCAGGAGAATATCTCTGTGGGACACAAACAGAAACATCCACCCTTTAAAGTGCTCCTGTCTCAGTGTGATAGACCTGACAAATCTCCCTCGTCTCGTATGAACTCCCACGCTAAACGGACCTTGTGAAGAGCTCCTGGGCGTGGTGCGTTTGCTGCTGCGCCCATGGAGGTGTGTGCTCCAGTTTTAAGTAGATCAGACTGTCACTTGGCCCGAGCGAGTCCTCAGGAGTGCTGCAGTGAACATCGCTCTTCATCAGCACAAGGAGGCCACACACGGGTGGCGTGAGCTTCTGTATCAGCGATCAGAGTAAAGAGTAAATGGGTCACATGTAAATCAGGCAGCAGGCCACCATAGTCCACAGTTTGAATCGTTACTGAGACGTGTGAAAGCCGAGCTCGGGCCTTTTTTCCCTTAGATGTAAATATTAAGACATCTGATATGGTGTAAAACTTTAGTTTTGGATGAATACGTACCAATACGTCTGAATACAATAATACAGGAAGTGATTCTTCTGTTTTCTTAACATTGTTTGACAGGCCGAGCACTCGTTAGCTCAAACCAATCAGAAGCGAGCACACAATTGACTCAATTTCACCAGTGACAAACGACTTATGTTCATGTTTTCCGCCTGTGGCTTTTCATCTTGTCACAAGGAAATGTAGACAATTCAGACTTTTAATGTATCATTTTTATTTTATATAAATTATATTTATATTTTATATTAATATATTATATTTATATAATATATAATATAAATTTTATATTATATATTTTATATTTTATCATTATTTTATTATTTATTTTATTTTATTTGTGTAACGAGCCCTGCCTACCTGTTCTGGGTCTAACTGAGTCGTTCCATCTCGGTAAACCATCGTTAGCACCAGCACCTTGGCCCCTCTGGCCTCCTGTAGCATCCGCGTCCTCTCCTCTGGGTTTAGCTTCCCACAATCCTTCACTCTCGCATCACATATCAGGGCTGCGGGCAGCCAGCCAGTCTGTAACTGGCCCTGCGGCTCGTTGCTTTTAACCACCTCGTTGAAACCTTCCGGCCCGTCTGTGACCGGGTCAGTCCTGCATTTTGCCCGCTTGGTCTGTGATTCTGCGTGCACTTCAAACACCGCTCCTGCTTCACAGCGGCTGATTTTAGGCGGTGACTCTTGGGCCAAAGCTGGGTGGAAAACGCCTCTACTCAACCCAAACACTGCTTCTCCTTCGGCTGCCCTCTCTTGTGGAAAACGAGGTGGCTCCCATGGAGGACGCCTGGTTTGGTAGATTTTGGGCGGAGGGTCTGCGTGTCGGCTCTGAAACACATCATGCCTTCTCTTAAGGGGGAACTTTGGGGCCAGGAGAGGATGGCGTGACCGACTTTGGGCAGGAGGTAGGTGTTGGTTTTCCAGATTGTTGCACGGTCCTGCAGCGGCTGAGGTCGAGTCCTGTGTGTCGCAGTTTAGTCCAGCAGCAATCCTGCCCGATTTAGTCTCTCTGCTGCTTCCATTAGCGCCCTACATCACACAGCAGGTGAGCAGAGCGGTGAAAAGGGACAAAGAAAACATTAGAAAAAGCAAGAACGGACTGAGAATGACTCATTCTGACACATCAGAAGGAAAACAGACAGTCGCTGTTCCTGATATCATTACATCATGCAGCAAATAAGTCCACGAATGGGATGAAGAATGCTGACCTTTGTTAGTTATTAACTCTTATAGGAGCACGCATTTGTGAAAGAGAGCTAAAAAATACAAAATTAGGTAAAGTAAACAAGCAAGCAGGGGGGGATATGCAATAAAAAATAACCAAAAAGACAAGCAGGGGGAAAAAGGAGCTGAAAGTCAGCCCTCAGCGAGGTGTCCCAGATGAAAAAGCGAGTCCAGTGACTGTCTGACAAGCTTCCCTCAGGCTGGGACCGGGTCACAGAGGCAGACTAAACACAGTAACTCACATTATTCATTTCCTCAAAACAAATAAAAACAGTCGTGCTTTGCTTCTGTGGCTAAATTACAGTTAGAACTAAAAAAAAACTGCTTTTCCTGTATTATTAATGTAATATACTAATGAATTATATGTGCAGCACACATACAACACATGTTACTGATCATAGCGTAGCAAGAAAAAGTCTTTTCAAGTAGTTTGAGTCATAGTTCTCCAGGATTTCTGAAGGTTTTCAGCCATTTTCACTTCAATTTTACCCGACCAGACTGTGTTTCTTCTTTGTTAAGCCACTTTTCTCTGACCTATGAATCATTCAAGCATAAAAAAGGCTCCTAACTCAAGATTTTAACCACTGTAAAGAGTACTGTGGGGTCTTTGTGGAGGACAAAAGAAGTGGAAGTGGCCTAAAAAACACATCCAACACCAGAAATGCACGCCTTTAAGAAATAAAAATAAATATAAATGTTCACTGAAGCCTCATCAGAAATGGGCTCCATGGAAGGGTGGCTGTCAGGAAGCCGTTCTTAAGGAAGGGAAACAGGGAGAAAAGGCTGAGCTGTGCCAAAGGACACAAGAAGTGGGCTGAAAATCAGTGGCAGCAGGTCTGATGGAGGGATGAATCCTCCCCAGAGCCCGGAGCTCAACATTACTGAAGCAGTGTGGGATCATGTTGGCAGAGAACGGAACAAAAGGCAGCCCACATCCAAAGAAGAGCTTTGGGATGTCCTTCAAGAAGCCTGGAGAACTATTCCTGAAGACTCCTTAAAGAAAGGACAGAAACCTCCTCTCAGATGGTTCAGGCTGTGTTGGAGAAGACCAAATATTCACTTTTAAGCATGATGCAAATTCTGTTTTTGCCTCTTTTTTTTTTGCTCGTTATAAATGGCTGCCCCTATTTCCTGTTTTTCTGGTAAAATATAAAGAAATGAGGGGCATTTCAAGCCTTCTGCTCAGCACTCTGAAAGCACTGAGGTAAAACGTCATTTCCACATCTAAAAGCATCTCCCATCTTTCATTCAAAAACATGATAAAATGATAAGATAAGAGTGCGTTTATGTGCATTACTCTTTGGGGCTGTCATTAGCGGATAGGAATCCCATGATTCAGCTCCCTGAGGAGCGTCCTCCTCGTCTCCCTGTAAACACAACCCGTTTTCCTGCTGACAAAGTCATGAACCTCCCCAGGGTGCCGTGTTACAGGATATAGATAGAAAACCAAGGCGGGCCGTGGCCCGTAGCCCGGCCCGGCCCGGCGCTGCGCATAGCAAAGTGTGAGAAATAAGGATGGAGAGAGAATATGCTGCTGATTGCAGCAGTTCAGTTAAATCCTGCACCTCTTTCTCTCCTCCTCCACCCTCCCGATCCTCCCTTTCATTTCTCATCCTCCATCCTTTCCCCCCCTCCTGTTCTACGCATCAAAGATTGCTGTACAAGAACTTTTGTTTTCTTTCTATGTTACGGCTCAGCAGAGACCCGCCGCCTCATTCCTCCCCGTTTCACACAAGCAAGACTAATTTGCAAGTATGTAGACACTGAGACCTAATCCCTCAGCTGAGAGCAGCTATTTAAGTTTCAGCACTTTTTTTTGCTCGGCTCCCATGACGGTACAAAGCGTCTCCAGAAAAGTGGGATTACAGGGAAACGGATAGAAAAACAGGGTTAAATAAAGACACGTCGCAGTTGTATCAGATGTCATGGCAGATCTGACACATTGTCATAAACTATCTGGGTCTGCCAGCTAACGTCCTTGGAGTTACTTTACAACCTTGCGCAATGATTGCATTATTCGATGTACCAAATGAGGACATAAGCTTGACTAAGAAGCAACTCAACATCACAGCATTAAAGGGATAGTTCGCCTCTTTTGACATGAAGCTCTATGACATCCCATATTAGCAACATCATTTATGAACATTTTCTTACCCCCTGCTGCGTCCTGTGAGCCGAGTTCCAGCCTCGTTTTGGTGTTGACAAAGGTAGTCCGGCTAGTTGGCTGGGGTCCCGAAAATAAAGCGTCTTGCTTCTCAAAACAATATGCGTTCAAAAGAGTAATACATTTGCATCACAAAATCGTCCCTCCAGAAAAAGTCAGACCTCACAATCGCTTGGCGCTATTTTTGCCTCCCTTCATATCAATGCGTACAGCTACCTAGCGATAGCCGCGCCTGTTACGGTGTTTGCTGCTCGGTCTACACAGTTTACACAGCCGTAGTGATACGAAGGGAGAGAGAAAATAGGGCCAAGCGATTGTGAGGTCTGACTTTTTCTGGAGGGCCGATTTTGTGATGCAAATGTATTACTCTGTTGAACGCATATTGTTTTGAGAAGCAAAACGCTTTATTTTTTAAACCCCAGCCAACTAGCCGGACTACCTTCATCAACACCAAAACTCAGCTGGAACTCGGCTCACAGGACGCAGCAGGGGGTAAGAAAATGTTCATAAATGATGTTGCTAATATGGGATGTCATACAGCTTCATGTCAAAAGAGGCGAACTATCCCTTTAAGTTTCTTTGCTTGCGCGAAGACGAATATTACTTCATTGGAAATCAAATATCCCACCCACTGCAGCACAATGGCTAAAAGATGTTGTGTTATTTCTACGTTTGGAGAAGATTAAATTTGCAATAAGAAGCTCGGACAGAACCTCTTCTGTCATTCTTTAGTAATCTTCAAGAACTTCCAACACATTGACAGACTAAGCTAGAAGATGTCAGTAGTCTTTAGAGTCTTGTGGCTTCAGCCCGCACTACTTGGCCCGGCATGCAGAGCTCTGTAGTCATGCTATCCCTCATTGAAATCCTATTCATTTATTTTTGTTTTAATTTTATTCAGGTATCTATTAACAGTTACCTGTTACTAAATCCTTCTTCTTCTTATTATTATTATTATTATGAGGGGTGTTCTGTGTGTTTAAAAAAGAAAAAAGAAAATAAGATAAATCTTATGTAACCTTACCGATAAGTCATTGTCACTACTCTTGTTTCTTTTTCTCAATAAAAAAGATTTCTTTTTTTTAAATTAATATATAAATAAAGACACGTCAATGTGACCTCGTAAGAGGAGTCAGCGAGAAAGAAGTGAACTCAGCAAGGACGCCTTTTTATGCAAAGTGTCAGAACCGATTCATCTCCAGCTCTTCTTCGTGGCCTTGTCACGTCTTGCTGACATTAGAAACTGGATCAATTAGGGCACAACAGCTCAGAATGACTTAGGGTTAGCGTCAAACAGCACCATTACTCATCTTTGCTCCACTGAGACTCACTTGCACATTGGCATGGCGCTGCTGGTTGCCAAGGAGACAGGGAGGTCTCCTCTCACACCCCTGGGACAATTCGGCCGTGAGGCGCCGCTCTCCATAAGAAGCCTCTACGAGAGGGGGAGGTAAGAGCATTTTCATCACTTTTCATGCACATGCTCAATCAATGAACCCATCCCGTCTGAGTCAGCTCGTGTGAGCGCGTGTGACAGGATCGGCTCAGCCAGCACTAGATAAATCAAGTCCAAAGTGATGTAGCAACACAACTTGAAACTTGTTGGTGTGTCCGTGGTGTGGAGTGAGTTTCTGTTGACGTGTTTCTTGGTGTCGGGTGACTCGAGAGCCGCTTTCCTGCAGCTGTAAAGTGAAGCGGGCGCAAACGCTTCAACAGTTTCTCCTCCAACACTGCCGTGTCATCACTGCCAGTCAGCAGAAGGGAAGATGGCTGAGAAGCACCGATGGGGGACTCGATTTGAAGGGCTTCAGCGCCCCCTACAGCTGGTTGTCCTGAATCAAATCTGTTTCCACATTATTATTATTATTTTTTATTATTTTTGGGGGCTTTTTATGCCTTTATTATATAGGACAGTGTAGAGAGACAGGAAGCAGGGGGCAGAGAGAGGGGGAATAACATGCAGCAAAGGGCCGTCCGATGCGGGATTCGAACTGGGGCCAGTTGCAGCGAGGACTATAGCCTCTTGTACATGGGGCGCCTGCTGTACCCACTATGCCACAGACCGCCCCGTTTCCACATTATTGAGTCAAAATTTAAAAGAATTACAATAGAAACACGCTTTTTGGACCTTTTTTGTATTTCAACAGCTCTCCCGAAACCCCTAATCCTAAGAAAAACATATTTACTTATACTTATTTTGACTTAACTCAAAGTTGACGTACATTTAAACCACTGACAGGCAAAGAAAACCTGCAATCCGGGGACTCGTGGCACTTTGACACCTACCAACACATTTCTGCAGACCAAAGTATGGCAACAGCACTCCCCTAAATGAGCAGCATTCTGCAGAGGTACAGCAAAAACCTTGCAAAAATAGTTTAGGAAGGGCTAAAAAGCATAAAAACAGCCTGAGGTGTTCCCCTGACCTCTAAACTCTCCGGATACCAATCTGATTGGATCTGATAGCATCCGTAGGAAGCAAGCTGAGGCTTTTGCTAAAGTCCTGGAACAAGACTCTTTGGCCACAGCTTGACTGGTCGGAGCTCTTTTGGAAGGATGAGGAGACTCTATATTAGGCAGGTGGGTGGTCGTAATGTTATGGCTGATCTATTTTCTGAGGCTTTGGTTAGCCAACTCTTGCCGGAACATTACCCTCGATAATAGTTTAACCACTGGGCTCTCATATCGTCTGAGGCAGCTGTTGGATGTAAGATGGATGCTCCTCAGTCCAGCTGACAGCAGGACATCTCCACCACAGGCTGGCTTCGTCCGGCCAGCAGGGTGGATGCGAGTGGGTGGGGCTTAGAGGCCGAGGCTTAGCGGGGGAGGTGGCCGGAATGAACTTGAGGATCGACATCTTCTTTTTTTTTTAAATGTAAGGCTTGTTTAAGGAGGAAATGTTGTGTTTTTGGGGGAGTTTTACACTTGCTGGTGACTTCAAACACCCTAAAAATATGCTCGCAAGAACAGAAAAACAAGATTTTTTCCATAATATTTCACCTTTAACGTCTAAACAAAACCATATTTAACTGAACTTAACATTAAGTTAACAGTAACACAATCCTATTTGCTATTTCTGATCAAATACTAAGTTGTTTAAGGATATCTAGTTTGGGAAACTCATGAAATTCTGTGAGAAACATTTTAATTTGTTGCACTCACACCACAAAACGCCCACCCGAGTTTTACAGACTTGTTTTCTGGGTCTTTATTCAGCATCTCCGACACATAATCCTCCGACTTTGACCTCAGAGTAACATTTAGCCATTGTTTAAGTCAGTGTTCCCTCTTAGAGGAAGTTATATCATCAACGTATGTGCAGCTGAGCCTAAAAAGGGCAACATTTGTGCACCGTATTGTCAGGTTTGTTGTTTACTGTTACTGTTAAGTTGGTGAGAGCATGCAAATACAAAAGTACTGCACAGTAGCGCTCTCTAGTGGTGATTAGTATGACTACAAATTAAATTAGGGTTAATCACAGGGGAAATATACAGATGCTCATGCTATCAAGCATAAAAGTATTAAAAATTGAAATATTCTATTTAAAATGAGCAAACTTTGGAAATTCAAATTAAATGAGATTATTTACTCACCAGCAGGTTTACTCTCCTCTTCACAGCCAAAAGGTGGCACCACCAGCACCTGCTGCACCTTGGCCTCACGCCGTCTCGTCTCCATCTTGTGTTCAGTTTCAACCTCTGTCCTAAGGCCACTGGGAGCTGCATATCCCCTCTTTGTTTTGGCTGTTTCAGACTCCAGTTGCTGATGCGGCGTACCTCCAGCAGGTCTGGACAGATGCTGCTGCCTCTTTAATCGACTGCCTGAAGCTACAGCGTCTCCTGGCTCACTCGTGGAAATATTCCAGAAGGATTTCTCTTCACACCGAGTATCTGATGTGTAATCCGTCTCCTCGCGTATTGCAGGGCAGGATGAGATTGGGTGACAAGTTGCAGCAGGCTCCTGTTTATGAGAATTGGGCTGTTCTGTTGTGGAGGCCCACATCTCATCGGGGCCTTCCTTATCTGGAAACTTATTGAGAGCTAAAGATGACCTCATTCCTCCAGCAGAACTTTGAGAGAGGACAATGTTACAACAGTATTTTTGATCAACCGTTAAAAAAAACAAGGTTTATTCTGTGTGCCTCTTACTTTCTGCAGGTTGTCTGTTGGGGTTCAGAGGGTCGGTCGGGCATTAGGAGGGAGAGGTGACACCCGTCTCCATGCCAGAACGAAGCCTGCGTCTCAGGGACCTCTCGCTGAGCGAGCGACGGCTCCGGGCAGCTGCTGTGGGAATACGTCTGTGGGCGCTGATCATAGGCTACAGTCTGAGAAGTCAGGCAGGAGGAGGCCCGGGAGGACAGGGAGCCGTCTGGGGTCTGAGAGCTCTGCCTCTCGTTGGAGGCGTAGTGGTCAGAGGTGGAAAAGGAGAACACCCGGGGCCTGGACAGGGATGCCATAGTCTAAATTTAACTTTTAAAAAATGTAAAGTTCTGATGCTGCTCTATAAAGCTCTGAATGGTCCAGGACCAGAATGCATCAGTGACCTCCTGACCCAGTATGAACCTTCCAGACCCCTCAGGTCATCTGGATCCGGTCTTCTATCAGTTCCCAGAGTCAGAACCAGACACGGAGAAGCTGCATTCAGCTTCTATGCTCCACATGTCTGGAACAAACTCCCAGAAAGCCTCAGATCAGCTGAAACACTCAGTGTGTTTAAGTCCAGGCTGAAGACACACCTATTTTCAGCTGAATAAAGCTCTAAATCTGAAGCTTGAGATTCAAAACTTAATCACATTTTAACTACTGATTTTATCTATTGTTCTTATTTCTTTCTTTTTTGTTTCACATTTAAACCATGCTGTTTATTTCTACTGTTTTAATGTATCTGTAAAGCACTTTATATCACCTTGTTGTTGAATTGTGCTGTACAGATAAACTTGCCTTGCCTAAATTCATAGCTGTTAAGAAACATCAGCATTGATAACAAGGGTGAATGTCCGTCTGTATTTGCTGCTCCTGACAGCCTGTCCAGGACTTTTATGGCTTATATCGAGTAAACTAATATCCTCAGAGAGCCTTCATTATTCAGCTGCAGCCTGCACTGCTGAGTCATAACCATGTGACCCACAGGTCAGCTTCTTAAAGAGAAAGGTGTTAATATGGAGACAAACCCAGATTTGTTTTGTCGCCCGTCATGTGACCACTGACTCGTTTTAGTGACATTTTGACCTTTACTTGGGATAACTTACCGATCCGCGTCCCTTTCTGTCCCTTCCACCTGATTCCAGCTGCTGGGAGCCCCAGACTCCCCCTGGCTGTACGTAAACCTCTCCACTACCACATACACATCAAAAGAGAAGAGAGCTAAATACATAAAGCACTGTACAACTTTTAAGTTTAGTTAAACAGCACAATACTATAAAGTTCCTGACTTTCCCTGCGACTTCTGGTGAGTTGGATGCACCCGGGCTCGTTGAGATTCTGGGCTCGCAGGACAGCCAGGATCCTCTGAGCCTCCTGGGACAGGGGGCCTGCATACAACATGCTGCCCGACACCTCCGTCCCCCTGAAACGAGCACCTGTTTGACTCTGACTGTGGATTCTCCAGCTAATAAAAGACCTAAACAGGACAAAGAAGAGCTGGTTTCAGTGACCTAAACCAACTTGTTCCAAACACCAGGAAAGACATAAGAATTAAAACTCCATCAGGATTGAATTGTACTTTATTTATCAGAGGAGAAAGAAGAAATGAGATATTTTAGAACACCGTGAGAGACGTAACAGGAATGTTTGCACAGAGCTCATTTTCCCCCAGAGTTCACTGCTGTCCATCATCTGAAAACGAGCTGGTTGGTTCACACTCGTTATCGGGGCTGCCTTCATCAGAATGGTAATAAAGCTGGAGGCCGAGCCGGCTGCGAGAGCTCTTTCTGGATCCTGGCAGCTTTTACTGCTGCCCTCTCGCGGCCATTTTGCCCTCCAGATCCTCCACCATCTTCTGCAGCAGCCGGGCGTCCAAGTGGAAGTAGATGTACAATTCCCTCTGTCGCCTGAGAAGGGCATTACGCTCCAGCTGAGAGCGCTTGGTTTTCACTTCTCCCAGGATTTCCTGCATAATCTGCTGCAAAGTCTGCAGCTGAGACTGCGCTTCCACGAGCTTCAGCGCCAGCTCCTGCAGACGCAGACGCAGGTTCAGAAACAAGGAACACGTTTAAATTCAATCTCCAAAATCATATGGTTTCAAATAAAGTCATTTATATGGAAGCCCAGAGCGGACGTGGTACGCATAAACTTTTTTTTGATGGTTTTCTCGAGATAATTATGTCGTTATAACAAGTTAATTTACCGATGGTTTTCGAGGCCACTTTTTCTCCCCAGTCCGCCCCCGTTTATATGCGTTTATTTGTTTCTCTTTCATATCAGCCCGCATCATTCAAAGAGACGGCCGGCTCGACTGCAGCTCAACAGGCGTTTACACCTCAGTGATCCTGCTGATATAGGCTACGGCTACACGAAAACGAAACAAGTTTTTTTTTTTAAAAAACGGGTACGAAAAAGATTTTGACCACACAGGGGAGCTTCTCTGTCCACATGACAACGCGACGCTTGCTGAAAACGATGCAGTACACACAAAACACCTCTAGGTGCGCTGTAAGCCACCCCCACCAGTTACACCAGAACAATAGAAGAAGCAATGCGCATGCGTGTACGCCCCTACTTCAACCAGCGCGAAGCTCACGTTGTTCCTTCAACAACGCCGCTGTAGTTAGCAGTGTCTGCAGCAGTGCTGCTATCAATGTTGTGGGGTCCATGATGATCGCTGTCTGTCCTTGTTGTGTTGTCTTCTTCTTCCGGATTTTGAATGGAAGCCGCTTTTTGTTCTGGTCACTGACGTATGTGTATACGTCACTGGCGTTAGCCATGTGGCTGTGCAGACGTAAACAAATCCGTTTTCGCTGTAACAATGGAAACGAAACGACACCGTTTTCAAATCTTCCCACCCTGGAACCCGTTCTCAAAAACTATCGTTTTGGGGTAGTGGGAACGCCGGCTCCGTGTGGCCGCGACAGCCAAACGATAAGAAAAAGTATCGTTTATAGTGAAAAACGTTTTCGTGTAGCCGAAGCCATAGTCGACTTCATCAGTGACCAGCTGAGGGGGCCAGGCCGTCTCCATGGTTACCGAATGATGCACGAGAGGTGCAGTTATCGTTTTCTCGAGAAAACTAAATGCTTGTGACACCAGCGGGATTTGCTTTGTGCGTTTTCACAGCAGAATTGTTACACAAACGCTCCACATTCCATGTTTGATTCATTGGCTACTTTATTCAGTTTTCAATGAAAGGGGGGTAAAGATGGGTACACCTTTGCTAGAAATACATATAAACACATATAAACAGGGGCGGACTGGGGAGAAAAAGTGGCCTCGAAAACTATCGGTAAATTAACTCGTTATCACGAGAAAGCCATTTTTAAAAATAAGTTTATACGTACCACGTCCGCTCTGGGCTTCCGTACATTTATCTTGTACACAAACATTTCTTTCATGCAATCCTAACCAGATGCATGTATCACATTACAAGCACAGCACGGATTCAAATATAATCCAACCACAATAAATCAAATGACTGGGCAGCTTCAGACAAACACAAGTACCGGCCACTCCTTCCCCTCTGAAAAGGTGGCTTTTGTGTGAGATGACTGTGACTCAACAGAATAAAAAGCAACTGAAGTGGAGTAATGTTTGCTGGCAGAAAATCCACAAGTCATAAAGTGTGTTGACAGGCCAAAGCTCAAGGATTATTGTACTCCAAAGGTTGTAAAGGTGGCTTTGTCTCTCATTAGGGAAAATAAAATAACATTTGCAGAGTCATGGTGATGTTTCTGTTTCTCACCGTCACTGCACAGTTGGGAGTAAAACCAAACTATCAGCATGACTATGAATCAACAGCTGGAACAGGAATCTAATACTTTCCCAACATAAATTCACTTGCAACTGGCCATTAAAGTGACTGCAAATGTGTTGTTGCCATTTTAACTTTAAATTAAGCACACAGACCCATTAAAATAGAGCATGTGGGACAGACCTGACACAGACAGCTATGCTTCTTTTCCTTCATTATCATGCTTATGTTGTTCTGAAGCAGAGGACTATTAACAGTCAGACTATTCAAACAATAAGGTCGCTTAAAGTAGCCACCTGGACTACAGCTGATGCTTGCACCATCTGTTATTTCTCTTTTAGTAGCCTCTTATCCTTTCTCTTATATTATTCATTAAACCAAGTTAGTAATTAAAGCCCAACAGGTTAGCAACTGGCCAATTGAACTGGTCCAATCTACATTTTTCTGGTCCTGGACCATCGGGCTGCTCGTTACATTGAATTCTGACTATGCTGGAGGGACAAAAAGCACAAGTTCTATTAAATTTGTTATAAGCTGACAAGAATATATAGAAAACTTAAATAAAATGTGTAAAAGCTGGGCAGTCAGAACAGAAAGAAACATCGTGCAGGGAAGCAGCTCCACCTGATTGACTACAGTGCCCGATACGTACGTCTCTGTTGAGTGTCAAATGAGAACAATGTGCCAAAGACAAACATTTTGTGCCCCCCAGCTTCCCCTCACCAACAGTGACAAGTAATGAAAAGGAATCAACTGACTCACATTCAGAGTTGAGATCACTCTACATGGTTGCTCAAAGAGACAGAAAAGAAACAAACCCACCTGTGCGTTGGGGCAAAGGAGCTCCTGATCAGTGACGGCCACTGGACGTACCTGCGGGGCCAAGACCAGCTGCTGGAGCTCTGTGTACGTGGCCCTTTGGAGGGCCTCGCAGTCCCCGTTCAGCCGAGCTGCCGTGTAGCGCTGCTCACGGCAGGCACCGGCCAGAGAGTCCCGGGTGAGCTGGAGGTTGTTTGCCAGGTCGCGAGCGGCCTTCTCCAAAGCTTCAAATGTTCGAAAAGGCTCCGATCGACCGTGGTCCGAATCGCGGTCGAGGATCTGGAGCAGTCTGAAGATTGGAAATGAGAGCAAGTTACATTTCAAACTGAGACAGTCTTCCTTCAGCTGTGCATTTAGTGTCATGAGAAGCTTTAAACACGCATTTTAAAGGGATAGTTCGCCTCTTTTGACATGAAGCTGTATGACATCCCATATTAGCATATTAGCAACTATCCGGATTACCTTTGTCAACGCCAAAATGAGTCTGGAACTGGGATGGGATGTCATACAGCTTCATGTCAAAAGAGGCGAACTATCCCTTTAAGTCCCTACAGATCAGACCGTCTTACCTGCTGAATGCAGCATCCTTGCAGCTGATGATGGGGTTGGGTCTTGGGTTGATTGCCAGGTCTGGGTGTGCCAGAGACTCGATCCTTTCAGACGCCGCTTTGCTTTCTTTCAGCAGTCTGCCGTTAAGTTCTCGCAGCTGCTTGTGACACGTTTTCCACCTCCTCATCTCCATCTCCTGAGCCAGGAGGACCAAGTCAAAGGACGCTTTCTGGCGTAGCAAGTAGTTACATACCTGTGTGGAAAGATGAACGTTTAATTATGGGCGCCAATGCCGAAGGCATCAAGGCACACATGGTCCGACCGGGATAAAAAGCACATCCCTGCGTGTCCACCCATCGGGAATAGTGTGCTTGCCCTATTTGGAGGCCTCATAACTCAGCCATACTTCAGCATAAAGACATCATTCAAAGCTTAAACGGGGCAGGAAACACTCAACTTTAACTGAACTAAAGCGTTTTGTCGATAGATTTTATAGATTTGACACAATGGCGGTTTAAGTTTTAGCAAAAAAAAAAACAGGACTCCTCTCACTCTGCTATCCTGTGAACGGTGAACGGTCCGTTCACAATGATTGGATAGTGTTTTTCCTGGATTGTTCGTTCTAGAGGCCACTAAAACTTTTCATATTTGTGTCAAAACTTTTAATTAATTGGTTGCAATGGGGGTGTGAAGAGTATTTCAAGCAATATGCAAAAAAATGTTCCAGAAAAAGATCCCCTACCCCGCCTTTAACGTGTGTCAAAAGTATTTTGACCGAATTGGCCGTGGAGTCAGTAGCAATACAATTCAACCCAGCGGCTAACCATATCATTAGCTAGCACAGACGTTATACATTTTGAGATTTCAAAAGCAGCGCACCTACTGTACCTCTCTCAGCTTCCGTGTTCCACAGGCGTGCACACAAATCGATCGCCGAAGTCATACACTATAGTATTCCAAAATTGTCTTTTAGTCCACCAAAAACGACCCTCGGGAACCGAACTACACATTGCCATGTTTGTTATTGTTTCCTATCGAACAGCTGACTCGTTTCAACACCCATATTCGCCGTGATCAATTTGTGCGCACGCCTGTGGAACACGGAAGCTGAGAGAAGTACAGTAGGTGCGCTGTTTTTGAAATCTCAAAATGTATCATGTCTGTGCTAGCTAACGGTATTGTTAGCCCCTGGGTTGAATTGTATTGCTACTGACACCACGGCCAATTCGGTCAAAAGTATTTTGATACACGTTAAGAGCCTCAGGAAAGGTTAAAAGCTTGCCCGATAGAGCCCGCTTTCATGGAAATCAGCGCAATCGGACAACTTTGCGCAGCGGGCATGAAAATTTCTCGCGGTTTTCCCTATGGCCAACTTTCCTTGGTCTCCAACAGATGGGATAGGTTTGTAAAATGGCCGGAATTCTCCTTTAAGGTCCAAAACCAGGACTTTTTTTTTAATGAATTCTTATGACTCTCGGCCCATTAAAGCATTAATGTTTGCTAATATGTGTCCCATATGTGTGACAATGTTTTAGAGCAAGCCATATTCATTTTCACTTGTCTGGATCTGACCTTTAACAAGTCTGTTGTTTATCATGTATTTGTATCACAGAAATGGTCTCGGGGTGAAGTTAGTGGTGTCGGGTAGTAACCTGGTCCTGTCTGGAAGTGTAGTAGTCTTGTCTGGCCAGTTGTAGCGCGAGGTCTCCCCTCACGACTGGAACATTGAGCAGCCTGGCCGACTCCCTGAGGGCAGCAGGAACTGGTCCATGAAGCAGAGCTTCCCGCTCAGCCTCCACAGCCTGCAGCTCCTTCCTGGACACGACTTCACGCACATGCAGGGAGGAGGAGGTGGAAATGCTCTGGTAGAGTGAAGTGAGAGATGCAAGAGAGATTTAGAAAATAAGTCACAACAAAAACGTAACAAAGACAAGCGCATGCTTACAAAAGCCTGTAATGAAATCACATTCAACTTCATATATTAAAACAAAATGGGAGAAGGAAGGAGGAACAACTATATCTGAAGAAGAAGGGGCAACAATACAGAAGTATAAATGGATGTGTACCAGCTCACAGAAGTGGAGGGAGTTTGGCTGGAAAACCCTGATTAGGTGCTTTAATCACACCCTCCCAGAAATCTCACTATGATATAACTCCTCTGTCTGCTGGAGGAAGTGCGGAAATCAAAGTGCAAACCATGACCATATTTTCTGGGACTGCCCGGTGATGAAGGACTATTGGAAAGAGAAACACAACGCCCTACAGGATATCTTCAAATTAAGTAATAAATATCCTGCTGGTGGCTTGTAAAAGGAATATTACCAGGAAATGGCTTTCACAGGAGAGCCCCACTGTTAACATATGAATGAACATCACAATGAACATATATAAAATGAAGAGAATAAAAGCATTTTTTAGTCTCAAACTGGAGAAATTCGCCTCATATTGGGAAAACTGGGTCAATTATGTCGATTTTATTTTTACAAAACAGTAACTATGCCATATAAAAAGGATCACATCCCCACTTGCACATAGTCTGGTGTTTTTTGTTATTTGTTTGTTTTTCTTTTCATCGTTTAGACATAAAACAAAAATACTACTTTGGCATTTAGGACAGACACAAGATGTATGCACATGTACCGGATGTGAATGTTTGTTTCTGAATGTCAATAAAAATAAAGAAAATAAGTCAG